>NC_135307.1:122746773-123055315 GCF_048772815.1 Callospermophilus lateralis | reverse complement strand
AAATTTGTCCTTTTGAAGAAACTCATTCCAGAAATAACAGCCTTAATCTAATCATGTAGGTGTTGTCCCATGACCCAAACAACCCCCATTGGTCCTCACCTACCAATACCACCACATTTGGGAATCAAGTTTTCAATACATAAACTTTGGGAAACATTTAAACCAAAGTGATGCTCATATGAAAACGAGTGTCACAAATACAAATACATACATAAATGGTGCTGTTTTATCTTACATTTTCCACTTTTCTCCAGTGAGTCCTGGAACCCTCCCACTTTCTTCCTCCAATTCTCAGTCTTCATGATCCTATAGTCTTGTCATACCCAGACCCTGAGCCATGCTGAGCTTCTCTCGGGCTGATGCCTTTGATTTATTAAATGGCTAGAATAGCTGAAGACCACCCACACGGGAGAATATTTAAATACATGACAAATGTGGTGTAGTTAGAAAAGTGACAGTGACCCATTCTGTCCTCAAGTAACACATCTGGAGAGAAGGTCACAAGAAATGCCTGACCTGAATGTTCTGGCCTCCAAAGACATGCGTAACCATCCCAGGTTCTTTAGACTCACAGCCTTGCTCCTGGAAGGCCTCTTAGGAACAGATCCAGGGACCAAAACCAAACAGCACTCATCCTTGGTCTTTGCAAACTGGAGGGCAGAATTGACCAGGTCCTGCATCTCAGGGAAGTCTGCTACCTGACAACCACTGTAACACCTGTGCCAAATTAGCCTTGCTCGGAAAACTCTATCCCTGTCAGAAATTTCATGCCAAGAAGAAAGGCATACCCTTTGAGTGCTTATTAGTGTGAATTGGATATAGAGCCAGATGTGACACGCAGAGCAAATGTTCTTGACAGAGAATAAAGAGGCTTTAGTGTCTGATTTGTGGTGGGCAGCAAACAAATGACAAAAAGCAGCTCATACCTGTGAAGATGTTATGCGTTGTTTTTTTTTTTAAGCCCACATTTATCTCATTCCCCACAGTGAAAGGAAAAATGCAATTTAGTATCATGCAGGATCCTTACTCCCAAATGAGACCATCTGTGTTGCATCAGTGAAAGATAAAGCATTGTCTTAGACTTTCAGAGAACCCAGAGTTCCAGTAAAATGGGCAGCTGATTCCTCTTTGAGCATCTCTTCCACAGGGTTCTATATCACCAATGCACACACTATAGCTTTTATTTTTTTCTTTGTGCACAGTTAAATTAAGTGGGAACTATTGCATCTCAAGCCCTTTCAACAGTATTATGGAGTGTGGGTTCAATGTTGCACATGGAATGAATCAGTAAATGGATTAACAAAATAATATGACTTGAAAGGATATTACCTGCTTAAAATCATCCCAGTTTGTTCTACCTGAGTTGCTAAACATTTTATCAGACACCATGGAGAAGAAATGGCAAAAAAAAAAAAACCCAATGATGCTGCACTTAGCAGGCCATTCAGAGAGAAGTATTTTCATAATTTGATTAGGTGAATTAAAATAATTATATTTTCATAATTAATGAAGGCTGAGCAGTTGGGTGTTGAGGGAGTCAATAGTCAGGTCTGTCCCTCAGTTTGGGCTGGCTTTGAGAGGATGCTAAAGTCTATGAGATGGGAAGCAGGAGTAAGCCTATTATGGACTACCCAGGGAGAGGGTAGATGTTGCACCCTCCTCTCTATACTTCCCTCCTTTTCATGCCTATATAACCCCTCCACCACCACCACATGCCCCTCACTTCCATTGGGCTGGCTGGTCACTTGAAAGTTTAGGTCTGTATGTCTGGACACAAAGTTCTGTCTGTTCAGTGCAACCCATCACAGTTCCCCATCTTCTCCTGTTGAAGAGCATCTGTTTGCTTCCCACTTGAAAGCTACTGTCTTCTTCCTTGCTCACAAATGGATTAATCTATATTGTCCAAGACTATAGTACTAGTCACTAAAGGCTGTTTACATTTAAAGTAAGTAGTGCTAAAAATATGCTTTCTGTGTGGGGATGTAGCTCAGAGGTAGAGCTCATGCTTAGTATGTGTGAGGCCCTGGATTCCATTTCCAGCAACAAAACAAAAAATCCCTACTATCTGGTGTTCTCTTGCACAGTAGCATGGTAAGTGATAATGACAAAGTACTGTATATTAAAATAAACAACAAAAGCAATAGCAACAGCAAAAACCCTAGAGATTGAGGTATACTCAAGGGTGTCTATAGTGCACAAGGCCCTGGCTTCAAACCCTGAGTAAATGAAAAAAGAAAAGAAAAACTAGAAGAAATGCTTATGAGTGTTTTTACCACAATGAAATGATAAATGGTTGAGAAGATGAATTACGCTTACCCTGATTTAAACATTTACAGAATGTGTGTATGCATGCACATATAGGTAGGGGTGTGTGTGTATGTGTGTGCGTGTGTGTGTGAGAGAGAGAGAGATCTCAAAACACCATATGACACCCATCAATATATACAAATTTGTGTGTCAGTTTGGAAAAACTGAGACAAAATGATACAAGTGGACAGAGGTGGGTATTTTCTTACACTTTAATTATTTTCAGTCTTAGGATTGTAAGTAATTTTTGTTTGATGTATTAAATAAAATTTTAAAAGGGGAAACTCACTTTCCTGCTGACACTTGCTGAGTTTCGAGTTCAATGTGTAGTTGTTATTTTGTATGAACTTTTCTAGCCCTACAGAAAGTTCTGCTTTAGACAGTGCTCATGAGAATACCTAAATATCTCATCACACTGTCCTAGTCAGCAAAGACGTAAGGTTGAAAGAGTGCAAATGTAGAGACTGTTCAGAGTGAGGAGGAAGTATTGGCAGCTGTTTCTCTTGGCAGGCATCCCCAGGGCAGAATGTGCTGGTTTTAACTTTTTCCTTGGCACTGCTCCTTTATTCCCTATCTTGGCTTTAGGACATCTAGAAAGACCCAAACCATCAGCTGAACTTTGCAAAATGCTCAACTTCACAGTACAGTCCATGCTTGCAGGAAGCAGAGATCATGCCACTGCTTTTCTGATGCTAAGACAGCTCTGGAAGGAATTGACAAGTCATGACTGTTCACTAGGACATTGTGGTGGTTTTTGGTAAGGTAAACTTGCTCATTCTTATTCTCCTTGGATGATTTTCATAAAGTTCTCCTAAGAAAGGATTGTCCATTACTATAACAAAATACTTGAGATGATGATCTTAAAAAGACGGAGGATTTATTTAGGCTTCAGTCATGGAGGCTTGAGACTGTGGCCAGCTATCCTCATTGCTTCTGGGACCGTTTCATGGTGGAAGCATGTGGCATAGGAGGTTGCTCCCTGATGGTGACCAGGAAACAGACACAGGAAGGAGATCTATAATATTCTCTTCACAGGTACTCCCACACCAGTGATCCAACTCCCTCCCACTAGGCCCCATCTCTTAGAGGCTCCACTGCCTCCCATTAGTGCAATAGACGGCCAAACAAATCTTCAACACATGGGCCTTTGGGGAATAGTTATCCACATCATAGCAAGGTTGTGTTTTTTGGGGTGATATTTCTCTCTGATGTGATCTCCTAAAAATTGGGGAATCAGGCTTGACTCCATTTCTTTCTGCATCACTTGTCATTGGCTCTGCCTGTTTCTATGTTGACTCTTGTCTCCTGGTACTTTATTCACCAACAAATACTAAATATCAGATATCAGTTTTCTGTTCTTGATCTCCAAGGGAATAGTTGTCAAGAACTGTCTTAGATAGGTTAGAAGAAGGGGAACACTTCCACTCCTTCATGAGCAAAACAGAGAGAACACAGGAGATTTACGAAGTTTGTAGATCTTTGTATGCATTTATATTTGCATTTATTTATTTACTTCCAGTGCCGAGAATTGAACTCAGGCCCTCAGGTATACTAGATAAGCACTACCATTGAACTCATCCCCAGCTTCCTGCCTCTTTTTGTTTGTTTGTTTGTTTGTTTTTAAACTTTCAGTCAGGGTCTCTCTAAATTGCTCAGGCTGGCCTCAAACTTGGAATTCTCTCCTGAGAAGCTGGGATTACAGGTGTGTGCTGCTGTATCTGGTACATTTATTTGCACTTTTTTTTCTTTCCATTGGTTTTTTTATTTGAACAGTGCTATTCTCAGTATAACTATTAACATTCTGATTTGAAACCTACTACTGATAAATTATAGCGCTTTTTCTTTAACAAAATTCATTAAAATTATTTAATGGGTTCTAATAACATTCAATTGGACTTTTTGTTTCTTAACTCAAAAATTTGTGTGAGATTTTGACTTATTTCTTTTTAAGAAAATAATTCTGGTTTTAACCAGAATAATCTGGTAAAAAAATAAATTAATATATAAAGAGCATCAAAATAGGAAAGGAGGAAATCAAATTGTTATTTTTTGAACACAACATGATCTTATATGTAGAAAACAACAAAGACTGCACCAAGACAACTATTAGAACAAATAAATTAAGCAAAGTTTCAGGATACAAAATCAATATATGAAAATCAGCTATGTTTCTATAGGCCAGTAGTAAAGCATCTGAAAAACAAATAAAGAAAGCAGTCCTATTTATAGTAGCTACTACATGTACCTACAAATAAATTTAACCAAACAGCAGAAGATCTCTTCAATGAAAATTATAAAACATTGATGAGCAAAAGTGAAGAGGACACAAAAAATGGAAAAAACACAAAGTTTTATGGTTAAAATGTTCATACATCCCAAAATGATTTAAAAATTCAAAGTAATTTTTCAGATTTATGCATAGGAGACAATTAGGGACAGAATCCTCCTTTTGGTGTACTGTTTTTGCCCTTACCCGCTTTCATTCCAACAAGTCCACTTTGGTCCATATTTAAAAAATGATACTTGTGTTGCCTGTTGAACTGGTTTGATTCCTTAAGCCCTTAGTCTGCTCATTCATTCTGTTCCAGCACCACCTCACAATCTCCAATGCTGTCCTGGCATAGCTTGTTGTGAGATTGCCATTCCAGCTGCTCTGCCAAGTGTCCTGGGGGAGTATCATTGTCTTGGTTGGTCAGGACTTAACCTGCCTCCATCCCATCCCCTGATAGGATATGGTGGCAACATTTTCTTCCTAGGAAAACTTGTTGATCCTCTAAGGAATGTGCACATCTTCCTTAAACCCAAGGATTCTGTGTAATGACAAAAATTACAGACATTTACAGTACCACAAGGGATAAATTCTTCTGGATGGGAAATTTTACTCTGGGAAAAGGGGTGTCTCTCCATTTACAGATCTGACACTAAGAAGAGCTGGAAGAATCTTAAATATGGAAAAGATTCATAATCCAACCTCACAAGAAAAGCCCATGTCTGGAAGGTTTTAAAAGGAACAATAACATAGTCATTGTCAAATAATTTAAAAATTTAAACTCTACTAATATATTTATCTCCAACTCTGGCTCTGTCTTCATAAATGTAATTTAAAGGGCTGTGATAATGTATTTGAGATCTGTTTTGGTCAGCTTTTGCTTTGCTGTGACCAAAAGACCTGACAAGAGCAATAGAAGAGGAAAAGTTTATCATGGCTCATGGGTTCAGAGGTTTCATTCCATATAGGGCCAATTTTATTGCTCTTGGGCCCAAGTGAGGCAGAACTTCATGGCAGAAGGGCATGGTGGAAGAAAGCAGCACCTAATCTGGCACCAGGAAACAGAGAAATCTGTATTTGCCACAGACAAAATATAAATCCCCAAGGCATGTCCTCTGACCCACCTTCTTTAGTCACACCCTCCCTGCCTATAGTCACCACTTAGTTAATCCATAGTAGTAGATTTATACACTGATTAGGCTAAGGCTCTCATTGCCCAATAATTTCATCTCTGAATGTTCTTGCATTGCCTCACTCATGTACTTTGGAGGGACACCTCATATCTAAACTATAACTTTCTGTCCCTGGGCCCCAAAAGCTCATGCTCATCTTACAATGTAAAATACATTTAGTCCATTTTCTCATAGTCTTAACAATTTCAACACCACCCAAAAGTTTAAGTCCAAAGTATCCTGTAAGACTCAAGACTTTCTCAGCAGAGCCCCTGTAAAAATCAAGAGCAAGTTACATATCACCAATTTATAATAGCACTGAATAAACATTTTCATGTTTATAAAGACATAGAAAGAAGTGATAGGACTAAAGCAAGACAGAAATCTAGTTGGGAAAACAAGTTCTATAGCTTCATGTCCAGCATCTGGGGCACATGGATTATGCTCTTTTCTTCTGAAGCTTGTGTAGATCCACACCTAAGGCTTTGCTGGCTGCAACCCACATGATCTCTCTGGTGGCTTGCTTCTGCTCAGTTCCTGTAGCTATTCGCAACAGATGTCACACATTACTGATATCTTTTAATCTTGGGGGTCACCACTGCTGCTTTGGATTCTTTCTCCCTTCTTCATGCATTGCCCTCTCAGGGACAGCTTGCAGGGACCACACATCTGCTGCTCTTTGCCTCCCAGACCTTCCTTTGAAATTTTGGTGGAAACCCCTATAACCACCTAACTCCAGCATCCTGGAATCCTACAGAACCCATACCATGTGGTTGATGCCAAGGTCTTCTGTTATCTCAAGCAGTAACCAAGCTGCCTGAGACCTTCAGCACCTTCTGTTTCTGGGTGGCTGAGTAGTGAAACAAATTCCTAATCCCCCCTTTACAAGCCCTTGTGGTCTTTTCTCAAAGGAATATTTACTTTTACACCCTTAAGCCTGAGATAGGTATGGTCTTAACATTTCCTGAGATGCCCTCAGTTAGCTTTCCTATTGTTTCTTGATAATGTACTTAGCATCTCTTCGGTGGCTGTAATGTCTTTAACAACCACAATTTTCCTAGCCTCAATTTTACTTACACTTTTCTAGCCAAACTGCAAGATTATCAATTTTTTCTATTCTGCCTTCTGCTCCTGATTATCACAGTAAACTTGGCTGAAAGCCATCAGCATTATTGATGACACTTCCTGAAAGCTGTGCTGCCTTGAAATTTCCTCTGCAAGACTGATTAGTACATTGCCTTTAAATTCAGATTCACAGAAAGTCTCAGGACACAGGAAAATTATAGACAACTTCTCAGCCAAAGTTAGCACAAATGGCCTCTCATCCAATTTTCAATAGAGTACTCCTTTTCCTCTGAATGTTCATAAGCCCAGTCTTTACTGTCCATAGTCCTACTGGCATTCTAGACTCTTGAGCTCCCACCTGAATTGTTCATTAAACTCCATTTACAACATTCTAAACTTCTTTCAGGTTGCATCTCTAAACTTTAAAAAATTCCTCCCACAAACTCCAAATATCTCTAAAATCTTCTGAACCACATGGTCAGGTTAATAATGGCAATGACCCCACTCCCAGTACCAATTTCTGTTTTGGTCAGCTTTTGTGTTGCTGTGTCCAAAAGACATTAAAAAAGCAATTAAAAGAAGATAAGTTTCAGCGCATGTTTTCAGAGCTCTCAGGCCATCTATGGCTGACTTCTTCGCTCTGGGTCTCAGGTTAGGCAGAACGTCATGGCAAAAGGGTATGGTTGAAGAAAGCAGTTAAAACGTGGCACCAGTAGGCAAAGAGAGCTCTGCACTCCAGGATAAAAATATAAACCTCAAAGGCACACTCCTAATCACCTAACTCCTTCAGCCTGCAGTTACCACACAGTTAATCCACATTAGTGGAATAATCCACTGATTAGGTCATATCTCATAATCTAATAATCTTGCCTCCAAATGTTCTCATTCTTGAGCATGTCTCATAAATGATCTTTTAGGGGATACTTCATAACTAAACCAAAACAAGGTCCATTTTCTTTCACTGCAAAAGTTTTGGTCTTAACTTGAACTTGGTTCTCAGAGGGTTTCAAGATCAGTTTATAAGGTTATTTCCTTGGGACTTCACCATACACATACATACTCTGAATGCTCCTTGTGGCATAGTTTATCTAATTGTAAAGCTTCTGGAAGAACTCAAGTAGTTTGTGTCTGTCAGGCAGAAAAGGGCCTTGTCAGAAGTTAGTGCAAGCAGGTGTGGTGGACCATACCTATAATTCCAGTTATAAAAATGGATCAATCCCAGTACCACAGAAATAAGGTATTGCAAACAACACAACCATTTACCCTATAAATGAGAAGCATTGGACATTAAAGAAGCTGACTTGCTTAAGAATGTGCACAGCAGCTCCCTCCTGGGTGCTAGAAGTTGACTGGAAGAGTTAATTGCATGCTCACTTGTCCTCTTTCCTGTTCTATTCATTGCCTTTAGGTTAGAAGTTTTCTACCCTTCTTTCCCCTGTGCTTCCCAGTCTTATCTCCCCTGCAATCCCCACCCAGTCCCTGGATTTGTCCATTATCAAATCTGAAAATCTAATTGCCACAGGAGAAATACTCATAGGGTAAAACATCCCCCAGGGTTTCCTGTCCCTGTACACATCAATTCCTTTTGCTCTTAATTATGAAATGCATGTTTAAAGGCCTCCCTCTGACTTCAGCCTCCTCTGGGAAACACCCTATGCAGAGGGGAGAGTGGCTCCTTGAGGCTTAGAGGTACAAGTGTTCTTGTCACCTTCCAACACTCCAGGAGCTCACTTTCATAAAAAAAGGCAAAATCTCTGATCTTGCAGACCCACCAAGGCTGACATTATCTGCCACTAGGATTGTCTTTTACAATATAATGAAATGGGAAGCATTCATTCCCATCTACCATGTACTGAATTTTGGTTCTTTTATTCTCAGCTTCTTTAGATAACTAAATTTCACTTTGAGTAAAAAAATAAATTATGAGTTGGCATTATTTTTAATTTCTTATTATAAATCTTTCTCAGAGATTATGTCACTCCTCAATGACTTCCTCCCCCAATATATATGCATAGAGTGACCTAATCTCATGCTTGAAATTAATTTTCCAAATTACTGACTATACTCACTTTGCTTTAAAGGATCCCTGGGTTTCCAGGGAGAACTTATTTTCCTGTAGTTCTTGGATTCTTCTAATAACTGTAGAGACCCTGCTTCAGGATTCACAGGAGAAGATGCAATTTTCTGGTCTTCTGCAGCTTCACACACTAAGAGGAACCCCTAGATATAAAGTCAGGTGGAGATATAAACTGAGAGTGAGGGATGAACTAGGGCCAGATACTTTAGAGTATGAATTGCAGGGCAGGAGGTCTGGAGAGTCCCTCTGAGAGGGGTTTGCACTAAGACCTCAAAGGATGAACAGGGACCTACAGCAGGAAAGATCATGTACCTGAAAGAATGCACCTTTACGAAAGGGACTGTCCCATAGAACACAGCACAGGAGAGGCTTCTGGAATGTTGTGAACAAACATCTGTACCATTATACTCATGGAAATTGCATTGTCTGATTTTTGATGTACAGATTTTGTGTGTGGTTGTTTGTCTTCATCTGTTCCAGCTGCCATAACAAAAGACCACAAACTGGGTGGCTTATAAACAAGAGAAATATACTGCTAACAGTTCTGGAAACTGGGAAGTCCAATATCAATGTAGCAACAGATTCAGCATTCAGTGAGAGACTGTTTCCTGGTTCATAGATGGCTGTTTTCTCATGCTAATCTCACATGGTGGAAGGGACAAGCAACTCTCTGGGGCCTTTTCTTTTATAAGGGCACTAGTCTCATTCATGAGGTCTCCACTCTTATAAGCTAATCACCTCCCAAAGTCTCCATGACTAACTTGACCTTGGAGTTGGTATTTCAAGATATGATTTAGGAGAGAATACACAGACATTCTGACTATAGCATTACTTATCTGGAGTAGACTTCAGTAGCCAGGAAGGAGGGGATTACATACAGTTATTTGGAGGAGAGGTAGGGGACATGGAGTGAGAGGTGAGTTGCCCAGGTGCACTCTTAGACACACATGAGAAGCATTCCCATGACTGGCTCTGGTCCCAACTGCATCAGATGGCTCTCATGGCCTCTCTGGGCTCGGACTGCTTGGCTTATACCTCTGGTTATTTATCCAGTCTTAGCTTCTACAAAGAACCCTGTTCTGTGTGGATGACATCTAGCTTCTAGTGCTGTCCAATAATGACTGTCTCTCACCAGGCCTCACTGTTGATGAAGAGAAGGGAATTGGTGGTCCCAAGAGATATCCTCACTTAATTCAAATAGGAGGAGATGTTAGTGGGTGGAACTAAGGGTATAGGGACTAGGTATGTGTGTATTGAGTGGTGTGACCTGCCACCGGCACATTGCTAAAAAGATGAAATCCTGGAGAGAAACACAAGATGTATAAAAATAAAGGCACACGATAATACTCTACCTCTGTGACAGTATACATATTGCATAATCAAAGAGAATTATTTATTGATTTTTCAACTTTAAAAATCAATATATAAATTTTAATTGTGTTTATAAATGGCAGAAATTGGAAGCTGAGAGTAGAAAGAAAGCGGAGGGTGGGGAAGTCAGCTTATTTGATGGTAAGGTGAATCAAGACATCTCTAAGAAGAAGAAAATAGTGGGGAGAAAATCATATCCAGTTACAAAGGTAACCAGTATGGGAACTAATGGTAGTCATATTGGAAGGGTTGATTTTCATTTAATGGAATCTAAAATTAATAAATCAATACATGCTTTGGGATTGGGAATGAAGCTCAGCAATAGAGCAACTGCTTAGCATGCATGGGGCCCCAGCTCCACCACACCTGCCCACACATGTGTTTTCATGGCAAAAAAAAAAAAAAAAAAGCAAAACAAACAAACAAAAAATGTTGATTTGTAGTTAACCACTACAAATCTGGAGTGAACCCTCAGAATTAGAAAGAGTTGAAAGAATTAAACTTCCACCTTCTCAATAACACTCAGGATAGAGAGATGTGGGTTGGTGAGGCAGCCAGAGAAATGTTGCTCCCCATCATTTCCCTTATAAGAATATTCTAATTTTTTTGCTACATATGTATTTAATTAAATAAACATATTGAATGCTGGTAATTAAATACATTTGATGTTTAGCACAGTGTTATTGACAGACTGCTAAGCAGAAACTACCCGTTTCCTTTCCTCTTTATGTATATTTCCATCTTGCAGGGAGCATCTTCTCGACTTGCAAAATTATTGAAACAGTGTGTAACTTCCATAAAACATGCTATCAACTGTCGCATTTCTGCCAGATTAAAAAAGCTTCTATTCTATGAATGACTGCCTTTTAGAAGACCCTCCCACACACTTATCCAACTAAGAGTATCATTTCTTCCTTTATTTTTCCCTGTAAATCTGATGGTTCCACTTTTACTGAGTCTTTTAACCCACAGTCTCTTTACTTTATAGCCCTGCCCCTTTTAATGAATCCCTGAGTAGTAGTGTCCCTCTTGCCTTCTGTTGCACAAATATGTAGCAAGTCAAAATTTGTTTTTGATGCTATTCATATAGCCAGCTATTCTCTTTCAAATTCTTTCCAGTCAAGTTTTCTATATTAGATTAGAAGGTGATGATCCAAGTCCTGTGTCTGTGCATAACTGATAGGGCAGCAGCAAAATTCCATGTATACTAGAGTGGAGAGAATAGGTAATGTGCATCAGGTGAGGGAAAACTGAGCACATCAGAGTTTAAAGGGCTGCCATTGGATGTCATCTGTTTTCCCCTTTGAAGTCAAAAGATGGAGATCATCAGTGGTATCTTCCACCCAGTGATTCTGGGTGTCTCTAGCAAGAGCCATTTATGCAATATTTGGTGGTAAGAATGTTCTGTTCAAGGCCCCTATGCAACTGGATCCCCAATGGTTCTTAGTGATTGTTTCCTAGATGTCCACATCCTCTCTTATATGAACAGTTTCTCTTTTGGACCTCATTCAATAGTTTTAGAAGGATGACACCTGGGTAACTTCCCTTGTTCCTACTCCCCATCATATCATTTAACTCCCATCTGAGTATTGAAAAGGTTGGCAGATTTTACATTTTTGTCATTCTTAATTTCTTGATGAGGGACAATATACTTATCTGGTTTAGGAATTGTCTTCACCAATTTGGGAACTTTATAAGAATGCATGCGTAGAACCAAAAGACAGTTCAGCAATTTAGGATACATCAGTTTAATAAAGGTTCTTCTAAATTTGAAAATAAAATTTACAATTTTATGAATTTTGAGCTTAAAATTTGCAAAGGTTCATTTTAGATTTCAAAAATTTTAATTTAATAAAAGAGTCCTCTTAATTACACATCTGTTTCCTATTTCTGTCTAGTGCCATTTTCTACACAAAAGAAACATGAATTTCTTCTTTTGAAATAAAGTCCCTACAAGGCACGGTCCAGGAAACTTGCTCTGGGTATTCCTGCAAATTAGGCTTTTTGAAAAGCCTGAGCATCTTGCACAAAGATACCCTATCGCCTTGAGTCATGGCTAACATCATTACACATGTGGGTAACAGCCTGCGGCAGAATGCGCCTTTACCTCCTTGGGCCCATTCCATGTTGAGGTCTCTGGGGCAGAGTCTCGGTCCTTTAATGGTCAGCATGGCAGAAAGAAACATGAAGTTGTTTTCGGGGAGGGTGGTGCCAGCCCAGGGGGAAGAAACCTTTGAAAACTGGCTGACCCAAGTCAATGGGGTCCTGCCAGATTGGAATATGTCAGAAGAACAAAAGCTCAATCGCCTGATGAAAACCCTTAGGGGCCCTGCCCGGGAGGTCATGCGTTTGCTCCAGGCTGCCAACCCCAACTTGAATGTGTCGGATTTTTTGCGAGCAATGAAGCTGGTGTTTGGGGAGTCTCAGAGCAATGTGACCGCCCATGGTAATTTTTTTAACACCCTGCAGGCGGAAGGGGAGAAAGCCTCCCTTTATGTGATCCGTCTGGAGGTGCAGCTCCAGAATGCTATTCAGGCAGGCATCCTAGCTGAGAAAGATGCAAACCAGACTCATTGCACCAGCTCCTGGCAGGGGCTGAGCTGAATAGAGACCTGCGCTTCAGGCTTAAAGGTCTTCTCAGGATGTATGCAAATGAGCAGGAGCATCTTCCCAATTTCCTGGAGTTAATCAGGATGATAAGGGAGGAAGAAGATTGGGATGACGCTTTTATTAAACGGAAGCGACCCAAAAGATCTGAGCCAGTAATGGAGAGGGCAGCTAGCCCTGTGGCATTTCAGGGCCCTCAGCCAATAGAGATCAGTAATGCAGACTACAATGGCAACGTGATAGAGATAGATGATACCCTTGATGACTCAGATGAGGATGTGATCCTGGTGGAGTCTGGGGACCCTCCACTGTCATCCTCAGGCACCCCTCCCAGAGGCAGGGCCAGATCTCAGGACCAAGTTGTGGTCATTGATCCCCCGAGTAATTATGGGCCTGAGTCTCCTTCTACCAGTGGCCATTCTGGGAATAAGAATGATGGTCCTGGGGATATTCGTAGAATCAGGAAGCGCAAGTACATAATTCGCTGCTCCTATTGTGGTAAGGAGGGCCATTCAAAAGAAACCTGTGTCAATGAAAGCAACAAGGCCCAGGTTTTTGAGAATCTGATCATCACTCTGCAGGAGCTAACACATACAGAGGAGAGGGCAAGGGAGGTCTTTAGAGAACACAAGGATCCTTCTGAGCCACAGTATGGTGCTAGACCCAGCCCTAAATGAACCCTTAACTGTATTCAGAGTCTGATGCTTGGGAAACTGCAGGTGGGGTGGGGGTGGGGTGCTTCTACCTGCATGAATTAATCCACAATGAAGTTTTCCTTTGGGAATAAAATGAGATCGTGAATACCAGTGCAGTGGAGAAGGATGCCCTGACCTCTGTCCTTGCTCCCTCTTCAGCCTGCTTAAGGGCCTATTCTCTCTGTGTGTCTTTCTTTGAAGATTTTATTCAGTTTATGAAGAGTATCTTAAACCTTTCAAAAATAAAGAAAAATACAAGAATGAAAATATAAATTACCTGGAAATCTTACCCCTGTTATAACCATTGTAAGCCCTTTGATGAATGTCTTTCTGGATATTTGCCTGTACCTGTGTGCCCAAATAGATATATGTATAGATGAAAATGATCAAATATAAGTGCTGTTCTACACTGTGTATTTTTTCACCAAAATATATCTTGTGGACTTCTATGTAATCGAATATATATATATATATATATATATATATATATATATATATATACACACACATCTCATTTAATATCTGTGTGATGTTACTTTTAGTAGGATAAAGGAAAAATAAAGCGATTATAGAAGCTAAAAAAAAAAGAAACTAGTAAATAATTTTGAGAAATTTTACAATCCAAAATATTGTATGTTTTATCTTTATTTCTTCTCTATACCTAGTGTTTACTATTTTCTACACAAAATAAAAACCCCCAATTCCTTGGCTGATTACTATATCCGTTTGGCACAGGTGAGAGAGACTAGTTTTAAATTAGCCAGACTCTCATTCCCATCCTAGTCAAGAATACATATCAATTGAATTCTTCTTTGGAAATGGAATCATTGGAACCCACTTCCATCAAAGCCAAGGGCTATAACAGATAATGCAGAATGCCACTGGTACTTCAGCAGCAATGACAAAGTGACACTGATCATAAACTTTACTGAAAGAACATCAGTGAGAAATTTACTACCAGGGCTAATGAGGAGAAACAAAGTTGCTTTAAATTCATCACAGAAATGCAATGTCACAGCCAGAACCTTGTTTCCTAAGTTTAGTAATACACTGATCTCAACTCTAGTGGTCAGTCATCTGTAAACTGTTAAGTCCCCCCAAAATTAACCTGCAATATGCAGTGCTGTTTTGATGAAGTCACCAGGTCCTGACTTCCTGTACTATTCATTCTCCATAGAAACAATGCTATGACTGATACTTGGATATTTACACACATTAAGAGATTTGAACTTGTCAAATACTTTCTCAAACAAGCAGATGAAGTCTGTGGTTAGCCATTTTAGGAGCAGATGGGAACATCTGATGCACAGATGGAACCCAAAATATTTAAACCATTCATTTTATTTCTTTTGATATATGGAAATAATTTTTATTTTAATTTATAAGCCAATGATGCTATGCCTAAGACTCATCTCCACCAAGTTAATGGTGCTCATTTATTATTTCTTAAATACATATTTATGAATTCGTTTTTATCGGTTTGGCCATGCTACATGCTGAGGCAGTAGGCATGGTCCTCATGTTGAGCACACAAACACTGGATAAACTATCAATTAATAAATTAAATGGTAAAAAAAAAATGCTTGGAAAGCCAAGCACAGCATTCTTTGAGAACACATACCAGGAAGACCAGCTGTGCCATAATTGGGGGGGATTGGAACGGCCTCTCTGAGACCTAAGGTTTAAGCTGACAGCTGAGAAATAAACAGAAATTGTTAAACAAGGAAGAAGCATGGAGAAAGGGCTGGATTCTGTTCAAAGGGAACAGCAGAGGGTGGATCTGGAGGTGAGATAAAACAAACACAAGGACCTCTGCAGATACTGAGGCAGGCAATGGTCAGAGAATAAAGGGTGAGGCACCTGAAACAGTTGTAAAGACAGGCCAGGAAACAACCAAGATAATCAAGATCAGGTGCCTTCAAGAGAGGTTAGGACTTTATGCACAGGGCAAAGGGAAGCACTGGAAGTCTGGAGTAGGGAGTTACAAGAGCATATGTGCATTTTAAGGGGTCAATTATGGTTTCATCAGGAGAAAAGAATTGAAAAAACAATGGTGAATAATTTCATTCTAGGTACAAGTTCTTTATCAAATGTGTGCACTGCAGATATTTTTTTGCTTAGTCTATGGCTTATATATTCATTCTCAGAATGAAGAATAGAAGCTTTTAATTCAGTGAAGTTTAGTTTATTAATTTTTTTCATGGATCCTGCTTTTGGTGTTTCATCTGAAAACACATTACTAAGTTTGAGGTTATGAAGATTTTCTCCAATGTATTCTAGAAATTTTAGAGTTTTATATTTAGATTAATAATCCATTTTTAGTAATTTGTATGTGATATGAAGTATGGGTTGGAGTTCTTTTTGGCTGTGGATATTCATTGTTTCTAGCACCACTTGTTGGAAAGATTATCTACTTATTTCTTTACTACTGTCAAAAAATCAATTATGTGGACTCTCTGTCCTATTCCATTGGTCAATTTGACTTTATCACACTGTCTGCATTATTGTAAGTTTTCAATAAACCTTCAAATCAGATTTTGGTCCTGTATATTTGGTTTTCTTTTTTAAAGCCATTTTGACTATTATTGGTGCTATGCATTTCCCCTTGAATCTCAGAGACAGTTTGTCAATTTCTAAAAGATATCCTGTTGGGATTTTGATTACGAATGCATCAGAGCTATCAATTGGGAGAATTAACATCTTAATACTGAGTTTTCTGATGTATAAACATGGCCCATTTATTCATTTATTCAAGTCTTCTTAAACTTCTTAAATGCTTTGTAGTGTCAGCGTCCATGCATTTCACTTCTGCTATATTTATGCCCATATATCCCATATTTTTTGTGGTCTCATAAATAGTATTGCTTTTTTAGTTTGAATTTTGAATTGTTTGTGACTGGTATATAGAAACACAATTTACATGTGCATATTGAGTTTATAGCCTGCAACCTGACCAATACACTTTTTAAAATAGCTTTTGTAAGTTATGCCATCTCTAGACAACTTTTCTTTTCTGTCTTGATGCCCAGTTGGTCTATCTTCTATTTCTTTATTTGACTAAGTCATTGCATTAGCTTGAACATTCAGTGCAAAAGTTCAATAGAGATGATGAGAGCAGTTCTTATTTTCCTCCTGATCTGAGGAAGAAGCATCTAGCTTTTCAGCAGGAAGTATATTAGCTCACTGATTTTTACAGATGCCATTTATCTGACTAAGGAGATTCTCTTTTATTTTAAGTCTACTAGAATTATTTTTTTTTAAATTTATAGGAATAAATTGATGGTTTTTTGACAAATTCTTTTTTTGCAACTATTGATATGATATTATGATCTGTTTTGGGGCTTAAGATCTAGAAATGCAATAGCATCTTTATTGCAAAGTGAAAAAGCCATAAGAAGTTGTATGTGAATGCCTTATAATTGAAATTTTTCTTATAATTTAAAAATACAAATGCTGTTTCAGATAGAGATGAATGAGGCCCATGCCACATTCATCAGGGAGACTTCTGCAGAAGTTTGGGGCTTGAGCGTCCTAGTTTTCTTTAGCAGTCTGTTGATATCTGGTGGTGCAGTTCTGTTTTCTCAACTCAGAAATTATACCAGCCAGAGAGGAAATGTACCATTTAAAGATGATGCACCATGTAGTCACTGTCCAGTACCAACAATTGTTAAGTGGGATGGATTATTTCAGACTGTTCTTTTGTGTAGATAGGTGGCCAAGAGCCAACCCACGAAAAACTGGCAGAGGAAATTCAAGAAGTAAATTCAAAGTCGTGGGTGGGGAAGATTGTTATTTGTTATTTTTCTGTAATTTCAAAATGTTGCAAAACACAATATAGATGTCTAAGCAGAGATCACAAGTGCTAAATCTCCAGGAATTCACTATCTCTCCTCTTCCATGTTGGGGCCCCAGGGAGTAAATAAGAGAACCAGGACAGTCTTCCATGAGATTACACTAACACACTGGGTCTGCCCACTGCAATTGCTCCAGCTGACATCCTGACCTAGTCCTCCAGCCCTGCTGAAAAGATCATTGAGATGCTTGATTTCTGCAAGACCTTGATCTCTGTATGCTCTTCACTGCCAGTTGCTCATACTCCCAATACATTCACCACTGTGATTGGTCATATGCAGTGAACTGCAGAAAGAGATGAATGAGGCCCATGCCACATTCATCAGGGAGACTTCTGCAGAAGCTTTGGTCAAGAGATGGAGAGGAAGGTAACTGTTGAATATGCAACACAGAGTCTGTTGCAAACATTAGAAAAATAGGACAGCCATCGGCTATGTAACTCCTCTTCATTGCAGGCTCTCCATACCACTTTTCATAATGGGTACACCGATTGCTTATCAAAGTGGGTATGTAGGTGACTGTGAAATGCACCTAAGTGACATACTTTCATACCGCTTGACTTAGCTAACTGGTGCATCTCAGAAGATTGAGAAGGGAGAGAGGGCAGAGGACACATGCGAAGGTGCTAGGGAGGCTCAAGGATTAAAATGCAGTTAAGCTTTGCCAATAAAACCTGTCTTTTACATCATATATATTAACTACCTTTGAGGTTTCCATTTATCTTAAGGGCATGGTTAATTTACATCAGAGTCCCTGTTTTTATGATGTTTTCAAAGACTGTCTATACTTTCAGCTCTTCAAAAAAAGTAAGATTTTGAGTTTTTGTTTGTGTTTGAAATCTGACTGCTATCAGGATAGAATCATCCACCTCAGGATAAGAAGTGACCAACCAGAGCCACGGCTGCCCACAGTGGGTTCTCATCCCGGCTGCCCAAACAGCAGCAGAGCACCAGAGGGCTGTGCCTCAGTCACACCTGGGGGGTCCTTCATAAAGAGACTACTTATTTTCTTTTTCTCACTCAAGAAAGTCATAGAAGTCACTCAAGAAAGTTTATAATACTTCTGGCTGACAAGAAATTCAAAATACAGTAAGGGCCAGTCGATTTTTAGACATTGTGATTTTTAAAAATTTGTTCTGATTAGTTATACATGACAGTAGAATGTTTTTTGATTCATCATACATTGATGGAATATGATTTCTCATTCTTCTGGTTGTACATGATGTGGAATCCCACCAGTCGTATAGTTATATATGTACATGTACATACATGTATGATTCATTCTACTGTGCTTCCTATCCTCCATACCCCACCACCTCCCTTCACTCCCCTCTACCTAATCTAAAGTAACTCTCTTCTTCCCTAGCCTCCCCTTTTGTGAATTAGCATCTGCTATCAGAGAAAACATTTGGCCTTTGTATTTTGGGTATTGGCTTACTTCACTCAGCATGATATTCTCTAGCTCCATCCATTTATTGGCAAATGCCATAATTTCATTCTTCTTTCAGACTGAGTAATATTCCATGATTCCATCATATACATATAAAATTTTTTAATCCATTCATCTGTTGAAGGGTGCCTAGGTTGGTTTCATAGTTTGGCTATTGTGAGTTGAACTGCTATAAATATAGATGTGGCTGCATCACTATAATATGCTAGTTTTAAGTTCTTGAGTATAAACCAAGGAGTCAGATAGCTGGGTCTCATAGTGGTTCCATTCCAAGTTTCTGAGGAATCTCCATACCACTTTTCATAATGGGTACACCGTTTTGCATTCCCACCAGCAATGTACGAGTGTACCTTTTTCCCCCTATCCTCACCAACATATATCATTGTTTGTATTCTTGATAATTGTCTTTCTGACTGGGGTGAGATGAAATCTTACAGTAGTTTTGATTTGTATTTCTCTAATTATTAATAATTTCATATATTTGTTGAGCAATTGTATTTATTCTTCTGTGAAGTGTCTGTTCAGTTCCTTAGCCCATTTATTGATTTGGTTATTTAGTTTTTTGGTGTTAAGCTTTTTGGGCTCTTTATATATCCTGAAGATTAATGCTGTATCTGAGATGCATGTGGTAAAGATTTTCTCCCTTTATGTGGGCTCTTTCTTTGCTTCATTGATTGTTTCTTTTGCTGAGAAGAAGCCTTTTAGTTTGAATCCATTCCATTTATTGATTCTTGATTTTACTTCTTATGCTTTAAGAGTCTTGTTAAAGAAATCAGATCCTAGACTGACATGGTAGAAAATTAGTCTTACTTTTTCTTTTATTAAGTACAGGGTCTCTGTTCTAGCGCCTAAGTCTTTGATCCACTTTGAGTTGAGTTTCATGCAGGGTGAAAGATAGGGATTTAATTTCATTTTGTTACATGTGGCTTTGTGGCTTTCTGATTTTCCCAGCACCATTTGTTGAATAGTCTATCTTTTATCCAGTGAATGTTTTTAGTGTTTTTGTCTAGTGTAATATAACTGTATTTTTATTAACAAGCTAATGGTAAGGTGTTTTTGACAAAGTATTTAACCACTGAATCATGCACTGTACAGTAGGCCTTGAAATTCTTTGTCGTAAGGTACCATATAGTAAATATTGGGTGTGTCTCAATTTTTTTAGCCTTTACAGTTACAGTGCAAAAGCACCAGGGATGATTATATCCAATAAAACTTTATTTACAAAAGCAAATAGCCAGCTAGATTTGAGTCTTGTGTCATAGTTTTAGACTTTTATTCTACAATGATCTAAATAAATACAAACAGACAGACAAGGTTAAAGCAAGGGAGAATGCCAGAAGGAGAAATATATTCCCCAAACCCGAAGTAGAATTATCTTGTGGTACATGGAAGACTTTTATACATAGTTTGCTTAGATTTTCTGTTTATTAGACTATGTGATTGTAAATTTCATCAGAAGTTTTAAGTTATATTGCTGCAACAAAGAAACCAAACATTTAGGGGCTTGAAAAACAGGCTTACTTTTATTCCTCCTCCATATAATGGCCTTGACTTAAGCATCAGGTTGGTGGGGTGACGTGCTCCATGTAGTCACTCAGGGACTTAGATTTCTTCTATTTTGATCTATCACACCCAAGGACATTGTCATATTCTGCATGTTTGAAGTTAGAGTACTGTCTGTCTTTGGGGGCATCAGTTGAAAGCAAGTAAAAAGGAGGAGGATGGACCATCCTCCATGAGCTTCTCCAAATCTATTGGCAAGAAACAGGTAGTGTCTCTGCATTGTGCTTCCTGGCAAACAGCAAAGTGGAGTCAGCCAGGCTCCAGTGGCAAGTCCAGTCACTACGGGGAGGAGGAATTCTGAAGGAATACAGGTATTCTCTACCAAGAAAACAAATGCTTAGAACCAACTGGATGTAAGACAAGAGTGCCTTCTTAATTCATTGTTGCTCTCAGTTCCTGCAGCAGTGCCTGGTTCATAGTCTCAGTATAATACACACTCTTGATTGAATGAATGGTTATTTTTGGGAGTCTTTAATATAATAACATTCCTTTTGAATTTCAGTAAGATTGGAGCATATGAGGGCATTATACCTCTAAATTACTAGACAATGGACATTTTTTTTTTTATGGAACCTCTAGTAAGGTTTCATAGATATTACTTACAGAGAATGAATCACTAAAATGCTGCTCTGGAGAAGGAGAAGTCAAAGCTTCAGGAGAACACAGTCCCAATAGGAGCATGGTGTCAAGGACAGAGTAATTATTTGAAGTGACGATCCCATACCATTCTATGGTACATATCTATGTCATGCTCATTAGCTTCCTGTGTAGTGCCTGCCCTCAAACATTCATGCTCTCCTCCAATGGAAAATCTGTGTCCTTACCTTATTGAATATCCTTCCTTTCTATAACACAAATATTATAAATTCAGAGTTCTTTGATTACTTTTAATGCCTGAACAATAATTATATCATCTTACCTAGCACAACACTGAAATTAGTGATAACAAGTAATATCATTTCCATTAAAGCATAAATTAGCTTTAAAGGCCTTATCCTATGAGAGTCTTATGCAAATATTGCATATTTCACACAAGTCCTTGAATTATCAAAAAGTTTGTGGTAGATGTGAAGGCAGAAACCATAGAAATGTCAAGTGTTTATGAATTGAAGTCTAATAAGGGTAAGAGGATAAGTTAGAGCTTCAATAAGCTTAACATTTCCTAAGTGTGGAGCCTACGTGTGCTGCACCAATATAGTGGATTTGTATAACTGTGACCTCAGGAATTGAGTAACACCCATGATATGTGCATTAAAGGTTTCAACCATGCATGTTACAATCAAAGACATTGGGGAGATTTATAGTCTCTGCATTTTAGGAATTTACTGGCTGTCAGTAACCTTGAGCATTTGATTTATACCTGAGTGCTGTTATTCAAAATTTCATGGTTCTTTCTAAATCTGCCTATTATTTCTCTGAGTTATATGTGCAGTTTTACCTGCCTCTCAATGGTAAGACCAACTTTCCTACAACAAATACTTTAAATATCCCAAAATAAAAAAGGGTTTTATTATCCTAAACATTTTGTTGAGATAAACTTTGTAACTGATCTTGTGATGTCATGACCTATGTAAACCACTTGAAGAAAATGGTGTTTTATGAGCAAAATGCAGCAAAGTTCATCTCCATTTGGAATACCTGTTTCAACCTTAACAAACAGACCAGCTAACACTTTTCCCACTGAGAATACACTTGAAATCTAAAAGTTTCCAAGGCTTATCACTGTTTTTCTGCCAATTGAAACATAGGAGAAGACCTGTCTTACAAAAATTATCAGAAAAATAGTTTTCTATTCTCAGTATATGGTCAGATGTTGGCATCCTTTCTCTTATGACAAAAGTAAAAACCTTAATCATTCAAATTAAGATCACCAAGAGAAATGCAATAATTAGACACTGATTTCTGTAATGTAAGGCTGATAAACAGGCCCCTGGTATCACTTAATAATGAGAACAAATGATGATAGACAACACAGAGATTTCAGATAAAGAGTGCTCAGAGACTGGAGTGATGAAGACATTAAGTTGTTGACAATGACTTTAAGCATGCTTCTGCTCTCTAGAAGTTGGTCTCTGCATTTGCATCTGATACACACGATCTTGCTAGATCACAGGACTTGTGAAAGTAAATAAGCTTACCCAAATGAGAAAATGCAGAGACTATTGATTTAGAGCTTGCTATATACTAGGGGGAATGGAAAGGTCAGCCACCATCACTTGGGTTTGGCAGACACTCAAAGGCAGACAGGGAATGGGAAAGTCTTACAGAGAAAAGGGGGAAGGCTTCAGGTGTGATGTGGTAGGAGGTTGTTGACCTGGGAAGCCGCAGACAGCTGACTAAGAGCCGGGTATATTATCCATTGGTTTGGGGATTATATTCAGTTTTCTCCGATTAGTCCTAAAATGGAACTGGGGGACCAAAATTAGGAAACTTTCAATTTTTGGCCGAGTCCTGATTGTTCTGGACCCTTGGCTGCAGAGATGGTGGCTTAGCTTACAAGGCTCTTGGACTCAGAGGTTGTATGTAATTCAGATTCCTGTTGTCATATGTTTTCTGCCATGAAATTGCCTAAAGATGCAAAAACTTGTATGTTTAGTTTAGCCTTTGCATCTTTAGACAATTTCACAGATTAAATGAGATGCTACCAAGCACTCAATACAGCACCTCATGCAGGGTAAAGCTTCAGTGGACTCTAATATTTTAATATTAGGACATAAAAAAGGATGGGCTGAATTATCAAGAAATTTGAGATCGAGAATGGTGACAATTCTATTTTAGTAATTTTGTTCTAAACTGCATAGCAGAATTGACGTGAAGGGGCAAGAGAAGTGTGATACAGACCTGCATTGATATCTTGAGAGAAACATCTCAGAACCAGAAATGCCTGGTCTACACAATGGATGAAAGTGTCAGAAAACCTGACAAAGCAAACACGAAGCAGGCTCTGAACTGAGATTATGAGACCTGTAGTTTATTCACCTTGTAGATGTCATTGAAATCACATATTTTACTAGGGTGAAACAAATGTTTCTATTCTATACCATTTTTTTCCTCGGCCAAAATAGATACAGAAATTTGGTTGATTGGCTACCTAGGAAAATTTTTCTCATTTGTTTAGTTGAAAGAAAAGGAAGGAAAAGCAGAACTCAGTAAGCAATGAGATGCCCAAGAAAGAGCAAGACAGGGCAAGGCAAGTCTCTGGAGTAAGGGCTTAACTTCACTGGTTTTCCTCTGGAAAAGTTGGGAAAAGTGGCAGATCCATGTTCATCCCAGCAAGAAATCAGAGAGAAGTCTTGTAAACAATTTTATATTTTTCCTTGATGAAATGTAGAAAGGCAGTTTTCTTTGAGAAGAAGGCAGAATAGAACATTACAGGAGAGGATTTCTATTTGCAATTATGTAAAAAGTAATAAATGACTACAGGTTGTTTTCTAGCATTCCTATCTATAAACACATTGCTTTTATTTTCTCCTAATTATCATTTAATATTGCAGCATCCAATGGATATTTGAATAGAAAATAGTTTATATTGTATAATTATGAAGACAGAGATTAAATTAGTCATCCTAAATTCCTTGATGACTTCTGAGAATCAATGGTGGCTAACTGGAGGAGATTGATAGACATAATTAGTGGAATGAGTGTAAAAAATATTCCTAGACTTTCATTGTTCTAGGACACAAAATGCATTATTATATAATGATCTATTGATAACTTGACATTGATTACTGTAATGTATTCACCCTTTATTTGTGCTATTTTCTCCTTATTCTTGCTTTACAACCACTAGTTATAATGATTACAAAATAGTTTGACCTAAATTCCAATTGCAGTAATTTAATTTTGAGTAACTAAAATTTAAATTTGCTAATTTTAAAAGAGGGGGAAAATTTTTTAAAATATTGATTTTGAAACTATTCTTGATTAAGAGGAAATTACAAAAATAGTATGAAAGGGACTGGGTAAACTTTACCCCATATCTCCCAGGGATAACATCTAAATACAGTGCTATTTTAAAACCAGAATATTGACATTGGTACTGTTCATAAGCTTGATTCTAAACTTGATAGTCCACAGTTTTACATGCACTCATTTGTGGTTTTTTCGGTACATAGTTAAATGCATTTTAATTACATGTATATGTGTCCGTAAACCTCCAATGTGTGAAAATGCAATTACCACAAAGATCTCAGGAGAATTATCTCTTCATGCTGCTTCTTAATAGCCATACCTATCCCTCTCTGCCATTGTGTTCTCCAAGAATATTTTATGAATCAAATCATAAAGCAGAGAACATCTTGAGTTGCCTTTCTTCACTCAGCCTAATTCTCTAGAGTCTCGTCTATTTTGTTTATATCAATGGTTTATTCCTTTTTATTACTAAATAGTATTTCATGGTATGAATGGACCATAGTTAACCATTCACTCTTTGAAGGAAGTATGGGTGTTTACATTTTCTCATTAAGGGAAAGAAATAATAACTGCCTTGAATAACTGTTTTGTATAGGTTTTTGGGTGAGCATAAGTTTTAATTTCTCTGAGATAAAACCCTAGGAGCAGTACTTCTGGTTAGTATGGTAAGGGTGTATTTAGTTTAGTTGTTGTCCTTTAGAAGAAACCACCAAACAATGTCCAGATTGGCTGTACCATTTTGCATTTCCAGCTGTCATGTGTAATAAATGTACTTTCTTACCGAGCATGATGCATCTGTCATCTCAGAGACTTGAGAAGTTGAGGCAAGATCCTGAGTTTGAGGTCAGCGGGGCCGGGGGCAGGGGCGGGGGGACTTAGCAAGGCTCTCATCAACTTAGCAAGACCCTCATCAACTTAGCAAGACCCTATCTTGGAATAAAAATATAAAAAGGCTGCGGGTATAGTTCTGTGGGAAAGTCCTCTAAATTCAATTCCCAGTAACTAACACACACACACACACACACACACACACACACACACACACACCATGTACTTTCTCTGCAGCCTTTCCAGTGTTTGGTGTTACTTTTTTTAAAATTTTATTTTAGATTTTTAATAGATGTGTTAATATCTCATGTTTTCTTCATTTTACCTTTTTCTAGTGTCCCTAGTGGGTTAATAAGGTTCAACATCTTTTCATTTGCTTATTTGCTATCTGTATTTCCTCTAAATGTCTGTTGGTCACTTTGACTCATTTTCTAAGTAGATTGTTTGGTTTTGTTTAATCTATGATGGGCTGACTTTATTGTTTTGGGCCCAAGCTGAGGCAAAATATTATGGCAAAAGAGTATGGTTAAAGAGTGCTGCTCCATTCATGGGAACTAGGAAGCAGAGAGAGCAAGGGGTGATGGCTCACGAGGAAGATGATCCCTTTGTGGGCACACCACTGTTGACACACCTTCTCCAGTCATGCAAACTAGGATGGCCTGAGTAGGTTAGAGCTCTAATATTCTAATTATTGTACCTCTGAATGTCACTACATTAACACAGGAGCCTTTGAGGAATCCCTTATACCCAAACATAGGATGAATGTAATGTGCTTGTACTTTTTATTGCATTCCTGAATAAAATTGTCTTGGTCATGGCATATAGTTCTTTTTGTATACTGCTGGATTTGATTTGCTAAAATTTTGTTGAGGATTTTTTTATTTATGATCATGAAGGATCTTGGTATTATTTTTGTTCTTTTTATACTCTTTGTTATCAAGTAATACATGACTTAAGAATGTGTTTTATTCTCTTCTGTTACCTTGAAAATTGGGTAGAATTGACCACGTTCATCAAAATTTATCCCATAGGCTTGGGATTTCTTTTGCTCAGGAGACTTGAAACTACAAGTTGAATTCATTTATGATTGTCGGCTATTTGTTTAATGTTGATTTTGGTATTTTGTGTTTTTAAGAAAATTGTCCGTCTCATCTACGTTGTTGGGTTTATGTGTGCAGAGTCCTTTTCTTTTTATCCTCTTAATATCTGCAAGATTTATAATGTTATTCACTTTTTCCTTCCTGATCCTGGTAATTTCAGTCTTATTTCTTCCTTTGCTTATCAGTTTTCTGATTCTTATCAATTTTGCTGATTATTTTCAATGGGCAAGACTTTTTCCCCTGCCAATTTTCTCTATTGGTTTTCTCTTTCTAATCTCATTGATTTATTTAACAAATCATCAATTCTCTTTATTTTCTATTTCCTTCAACTTTCATTGTAAACATTTTGCTATTATTTTTTCAACTTGTTAGATTACTCATATGAGACTTTTCTTCTTTTTCGATGTAAGCATTTTATTCTATGAATTTTCCTTGGTACCATTTTAGCTGCTTGACATAATTTTTGAAAATTTTATTCAGTTGGAGACATATTTGATTTTCCTCTTTTACTTCGACCCATTGATTATTTAAAGTATGTTTTGCATTTTCCATGTGTTTGGAGACTATTCTATTATTTGTCTGTTATTGTATTTTAGTTTGAACTATTGGGCTCAGAAAACAAACTGAATGGTTTCAAATCTTTTAAATTTGTTGAAGTTTGCTTTATGAATCAGGATAAGGTTTATGTAGGTGAATGTTTCATGGGCTGTTTGAAAATAATATATATTTTTATTCATGGTGGAATATTCTACAAATGCCAATATAATCCTGTTAATTGGTTATGTTGCTTAATTCTTTTTATATCCTTACTTATTTTTTGACTAATTATTCTTTTAAAAAAGAAGTGTGTTAAAGCCTCCAATTATACCAGTGACCGTCTCTAGTTCTTCTTACAATTGGGTCAGTTTTTTGCTTCTTATATTTTGAGTGTGTGTTGTTTATACATACACATTTAGATTCTATGTTTTTCTGAGAGGTTAAACATTTTATCAGTAAGTAATGTCCCTCTCTGTCCATGGTAATTTTTCTTTATTCTGAAGTCTACTTACACTTATTTTGATTGATGTTTGCATTTTATATTCTTATTTATCCTTTTACTTTGAATCTATAATTATTTTTTAATGTCTTGTAAAGAGCACATAGCTGGCTAATATTTTAAAATCCATTCTACCAAAATCTTTTATTTTATTTATTGAGATCATTATACTTAATATAATAATTTATGTGTTAGCCCGTAAGTTTACTTCATTATTGCTTGTTTTCTGTGTCACCTTCCTGGGTCATTCTCCTCCCATCCTGAAAACATACACATCTGCATTTAAAAAATCCTATTTTTAAGAAAATCTTTAGATTTATAGAAAAACTGAGAGTATAGCATCCCTCTTTTTTTCCATTTTTCTGACCTCTATGGGTTGCAATCTTTCTTTCTTTCTCTATCATCTATCTTTTACGATGATACTTCTGATTTACTATCACTTTTGATAGTATTTAAATTATCACTTTGTATAGTTTTTTGTTAGTGGTTTGTTTGGATATTATATTACATACATGTAACTTTTTAAAATATGCTTATATTTTATACTTTAATTTGAATATAGAATATTATGTCTCTTTAGGTAGAATTATTTCCTTTACATACATGTGAGCATGACTTAGATGATATTATAATTTTTTATTCATTCATATAACATATTTTTTTAGAAAATCAAAGAGGAACTGGTAGTCTATTATATTTACCCACATGATACCACGCTGCAAGGAGGTGGGGGAATGCTTTGTATTACTGAGTTCCTGTGAAAATCTAGACTGCCTGTTCAACCTCTACCATGACACTTCTGAGGAGGTAGAAGAGCTCTGCTTTAATTTGAATGTTTCCCTTGAGTTCACATGTTGGAAACTTAATCCCCAATACAACAGTGTTGAGAGGTGAAACCTTAAGAAGTGATTGGATCACGAGGAGTCTGCACTCAGCAAGCAATGCATTAATGTTGTTATTATAGGAGTGGATTAGTTCTCTTGGGAATGGTTTCCCAATCAAAGTGATTTTGGTTCTTTCTTAATTTCTTGCCTTTCTATTTTCTTCTGTGGGATGATGTAGCATGGAGATCTTTACCACATGCTGGCACTATACTATTGGACTTTAAACCCTCCAGTACCAAAATAAATACATATCTGATCTTTATAAATTACCTACTCTCGGATATTCTATTTTAGCAATAGGAAATGGACTAAGACTCCTCCTACTTGTGGGTGGGGGTGAAAGTCCAGGATATTCACTTGGCCTCTACTAGTACCTCTGCTAGTACCTCTGCTAATACCATGAAGGGTTTGGAGAAGTGTTACTGTCAAGTGTTTGGCAATGGGGTTAGGAATGGAGCATAAAGTATTTTTCCCCAGTGTTTTGATGGAATAGGATGTTTATTATCAAAAAAAATTTTATCTTGCTGGAATATTCTTTTCCCTGTCCTTAGAGAGTACAGGTATTTCTTAGGGATATTAATATCTATGAACATTAGAATTTCCTATATTCAGGCTTCTCCATCATCATGCTGTGTGGGATACAAGGCAAAAAGGACAATTGGGAACTCATTCCTATGTTAGTTCTTGAGTTCTGGGATTACCAGCTCACACCTTTTTCTCCCTACCTTTTAGAGTCATCTATTTTGTTTGGATTTCCCCCCACACACTTTAATGTCAATAGCCAAGATTTTAGCTGTTCTAAGTGGGAGAGATAAAAATAGATAATTCTAGCCCATCTTGTCCAGAACTAAAAGTTCTCCATTAGGCTGTTTTTGTGATCTCAGAAAATCTAACTACAAACTGAGCAGTACACATGAATAGAAGCACAAGTATTCTCATCTTTCCTGTTAACAACTAGAGTTTATCTTGAAAGGTTAGCCACCTTATTTTGTGTTTTGACTGTTAGAAACATATGTAGAAATAAAATTAGGATGTGCCTTCTTGAGAATTACATCTGTTTGCAAAAATATATATTTTTATCAAAAAATTCTCCCATGGGCAGGCGGCCAGCACCTTATTAGGGGATTCTTCTTCCTGCCAAGGAAGGTGTAAGCCACCTAAGAAATTAAAGTCTAGAATAATTAGTGAAGATTAAAAGACAAAGTTGGAAAGATAGTTTCAAAAATGTGGAACCCCTGATAGGTCCATTCCATATAGGAACTAGAGCTAGACAATTAGAAAATGGCTCCTGTGATTTATGTAAGGGGGTACATCAAAGGTAGGGATAAGGTTTCAGGGGTGGTATCTTGCTTCATGATGTCTTGCAGTGAGCAGGTTGATTGACATCTTGGCAGGTCATACCCATCTCAGAGGGACTATGTGGCCACAACAGGTCACTCCATCTCTGGTGCTATGTGGGACCTGACAGAGCTTGAACAGGGCTCACAATGTGTCTGGGCAGTCAACCAGAGGAAATGTCCAGTGGAAGTTCCCAGTACCAGATTCTCCTATTGATTAGGCTGTGGTCCACACACAGGCCATGGCTTTCAACATTCCCTAAATATTTTCCTGGTGTCTTTTTATATCACAGGCATGAAAAAATAGAATTTGTAATCTACTAAGAGCCATAGCCAACTAGTATGATGCATGGCATTTTTGGTTGAAAGATGACGCCAGCAAGCCATTGAGATGATATGATTATGTTAAGATCTGCATTCTTATGGATATTAGACTCCTGCTGTCCATCTCAGCCTGCTATGGGACTCCTGGAGAGTTCCCATTGGTTGGGGAAGTGCAGTAGGAGGGAATTCCGGAGGAGGGACTTCCTGTTGGTGTCTGGGAGAACCCTGCGTGGGGTGGTTGGCAATCTTCCTGGGAGCATACAGGGCATTGGCGGCAGTTTAAAAAATAAAGTTTGTTCCTGCTTGAGTGGCTCGTGATTTTGTGCCCAGCCAGACTGCGGCAGTAATCTACAGAATAAGATAAATAAAAATAATAAATGAAAGTATATATATATATATATATATATATATATATATATATATATATCAGAGACAGACAGACAGACACACACCTGGATGTATATGTATGTGTGTGTGGTGGGTGATCTCTCTGACACACATAAACACACACACACACTCACTCCATAGTGCCAGAGGAAATAGTGTCCTCATTCATATTTTCTTTTTTTTTAAAGAGAGAGTGAGAGAGGAGAGAGAGAGAGAGAGAGAGAGAGAGAGAGAGAGAATTTTTAATATTTCTTTTTTAGTTATCGGCGGATACAACATCTTTGTTTGTATGTGGTGCTGAGGATCGAACCCTGGCCGCACGCATGCCAGGCGAGCGCACTACCGCTTGAGCCACATCCCCAGCCCCCTCATTCATATTTTCTTGCTGGGAGAACCTGGACTTAGTGGGGCTGCAAGAAAAGACTATGGGTACTTGGATAAGCCTTAAAAATCCTCACAGTCAAGATAATCAAGCTTTGAAAGGAGTTTCCATGGAGACAGAATATAACTCATTACTGTCCTACAGGCTCTAGATAATTTAACTAGTGATCTACAGAAAGGACTGTTGGCTTCCTTCCCTACTTTGTTATAGTCCGTAATGATGAAAGCAGAATCACTTGTGTTTGTAGTTATAACAGCTTGAGAAGAGAGTCTGCTCAGGAAAGAATCAATTTGTTATGGAAATCATGTGTATTTTTCCCCTTTAAAGTGACTTCAAATTGTTGAAAGTGGAGTTTGGATTTAGTTATTGATGAATCCAGGCCTTTTGTCCTAACATCTGAATTGTTTCCTTAAATGTACCTGGATAGCTTCTTTTTACTCTGGTACAATGATGAGTGTTTCCACCAATCCATAAAGAACTCAGTTGTAGTTGCCTTGGAGATTTTGTCATTGGTAAATGTCAGAACAAATCAACCTGCCTCTCTCTACTCAGCAAAGTTGGTGTAAATTCAAGAATTTTGAGAGACTTTATTTTTCTATAAAGTGCCTTCTGTAATGCAGTAGCTGCAGTTTGCACAGGTGAATCTGCTGAATTTTCAAAGTTGAGCATGTGTTTTCCTCTTTGCCTGAAGAAGCTCCCTCAGCTATGACATAGAGGGGTAAGGTTAGAAGGCAAGCTCTGTAACCAATAGCTGAGAAACAAACAAAATACTCATTTTACTTTCCCAGACCTCATTTTTTCAACAGAAAAAAAAATTGGGATTACATTTTCCGGAAAAAAAATGTGTCAGTTTGTTGAAAAAGAATTTTAAGTATCTGAAATTCCACATCAAACTTTGACTTATTAATGACACTTAATAAAAAACTAAAGGGCTGTGGTGGTAGAGTGCGGTCTTAATACTCACAAGGCCCTGGGTTCATTTCTCAACAGGAAAACAAAACCTAGAGTAAATAGAGAAACAAGTGCACTAGTTACTATTAGTGAGAAATGTAAAACATTTGGCACAGGTGAGTAGCCGATTAATTGTGAGAAGCTATTCATATTGTGATGACAGATGCAATGTTAAGGTTATGGAGTGAGCAGATATGCATCCTATTTTTATCCTGGTCCTATTTCTGACCACAAAATCTTCGTCTTCTTTAGTAAAGTGAAAGAGTTTGAGAGGAAAATGGATCCTATCATCTCTGATATCCACAAGGAAGATGGGTTCATACTTGGCAGGAAGTGAATTGCATCAAATGTTCTGTCTCACTTACTCTCAGGCAGTAACTCATATCTCTCCCTGTTGCTGCATTCATTAAGTCTTTTTCTGATTTTGTTCAGTATGTCTGCTGACAACTCACAGAGAGCTGAAAGTGTATCTTACCCACCTTTGTAACAATTATATGGTACGTGGCCCATGGTAGGGCATGATTAATATTTAATAAATTAATAAATAAGGTTGGAATCTTATTTTGCTCAGAAATAATCCATTCACAAATAAGTAGTCACAAGAGACCACAGAACATAGAGTAATCTTGTGCTAACACACCAGGTAAAACTGCAAATTAAATGAGCTTTGCATTCACTTTTCATTTACACGTAAAACATTTCCTAAAATTTTACACAGAAGATCATTATCTTCTTAATGGATTGGTCTTCTAACCAATATATAAGAGTCCTCTTTTTTCCTTATAGCTGTCTTTGCTCCAAGGTCTATTTTATTCATTATCAAGGAAAGAATCTCTCTCCATCCCTCAACCTCTGCTTAATGGCTTTGGAACAGAGCAGGGCACTTAGACAAAGAAGGTGTGACTCAGATGGCACACACAGGGCTACATCATGCCATGGTGTTGGTGGCTGCAGTTGATGTGATGCCCGTGGAGGCCAGGAGATAGAAGAGAGAGAGAGAGAGAGTGAGATGTCAGAGTTGGTAACTGAAAGCACCATTATTTACATTCAGTGTTCTCCCCACCCAGGAAAGTGATGGTCCAGAGGAGGGAGTCCTGCAGGGAGTTTGAAATTTTACAAGAATGGACAAAAGAAAGAGAGAAATTAAGAGGGGTTATTTTTAATAACCACAACGTAAGTCCTAGCTGGGCATGAGGAAATATGGACTGAATGAGCCAAATGAAGACATTCACAGGGGCTGCTCTGTAATAGACAGACTGATGAACCAGAGTGAATGAGCCACCACATGTTGGCTCTGAAAGACGTCTCCAAGAAAAATACAAAGTTCATTCATCATTTTAAAAATTACTTCTTATGTAATATGTTCAAGTATGTGATAACATTGACCATTTCATGAATTAAGAAACTCTGGCAGTGCACTAATAGAAAAGAATAGGAAGAATTAAATTCTGAAGGAGCATATTGCAGAAAGTCATGAGAATGGTAAAAAAAAAAAAAAAAAAAGTTTTCCTGTATATAAAATTTAAAGAATAGTACCCTCATCAAAATGTAAATAAATGATAAAAATATGAGCCAGTAAAATCAATTGCATGTGGATATGGTGTGTGTGCACACACAGCATCAGGGATCACACCTAAGGCCTTGCACATGCTATGCAGGTGCTCTACCACTGAGCCAAACCCCTACCGCCTGTAAACTCAATTTTAAAATAGCACTTATAGATCTTTTGCAGTGAGGAGTTTGAATTTTAATCCTGAAGTGAAAAAAGGTTTTTAGAAGGATTATGGATTAGAGTGAACATGGTCTATCAATAAATACCTTCTGAATGGTTCTACCACTGAACCAAAACAGCCAGTTTCTGTAAGCAAATTCATACTATTTCATGAATAGATCTCTTGAATTTGGGAATTTGAATGACTTATTTTTACAATTAACATTTTAATTCTTCCTCCAGAATGTACTGTTCCATTGCAGGTCACCTCTGTTGGTAAATTTGTTACAATAAAAATGGAATGGAAGTCTTTGGTTAGGAAACATGTACAGGAAATGTTTGCACAAATTATTTTTAATTCATTACTGATTAAAAAAGGATGATTGAGTTAGCTTAGTTAGACATACTCAGTCAAGAAGAAGGCTTTGTGTATTTGAATATGTAAACAGATAAGCATACTTTTAGGGTTATTACCATCAGAAGAGAAGGAAGAACATAGTGTACCTTAGAAGCACAATGACCATATTGTAGGGGACCAGCTTAGAGCAAGGAGTTTGCCTTACCTTTCCATAGTTTTGCAATAGCATGGGACACCAGAATAAGCATCTCCCTTGTGTTCATCCCTGAATATTTACATAAGCTGATGAGCTGCTAATTAAAATCTTTACAATCTCTTGGCTCCTTAATGAACCCCAAATTCCAGCTAAATGTGAACAAATATGAACTTTTAGTTTCATTTGAATAACATTAAAAATGACGTGTTCTTTCCTTTGAAGTGAATTCATCAATTCTTTTCTCACTTTTGGAATAATGTACCTTCTTAACTATTTAGGCTGATAAACAGATTTCACAACTTTTTATTTCACTTCCTGTTGAAATGAAAGATCAATTTAACTTAATAAGATTTCCAAACCAGATCCTCATTGTAGTAGCTAGTTTTGGTATTAAGAAGAGTAGCTGTTCAATGTCAACAAATACACTATTCAGAGAGTGTTTCATACATCAACAGACTGGACATCATTCATACTCACCCACTGCTTTTTGTAAGTGAAATAAAGCCAAAAGGATCATTGAAGAAATTGCTGGCCATAATAAATACATTATAAAAGACATCAAGTAAGTAGTAACTATTTTTGATACACAGTTGAGAGTTTTATAATAAAACAAATGAAAGATGAGTTTGCTTTGGTCCAAGCCTTACTTCTTTATATGTCTTCAACTTCTTGTGTACTTGAAATTTACTCTTCATATACATGTTTTTCTTTCCAAATAGTTTTTCAAAGACTGGTGGAAAGTTAATCTATGAAATAGACAATAGGAAAATGAAATGTTAAATAATGTGACAGAATACTAAAGAAGACCCATGTTTATGTCTTTGTGAATTTTGTCATGAATGATGAATATATCCATTGGTGTTTTAGGTCTCTATAACTTTTATATAGAACTTTCTGCTACTATAAGAAATATAGCTCATGGATATCCCTGAAAATAGTCATCTTTGTAAGTTTATTTGTAACCCTATCCAGGATCAAAGACTATCTACTTAGGATTTTAGTTTTGTTAATTATAAAAAAATTGTTTTATTCTTGGGAGATCTTTCTCTTTTTTTAAGTTTATTTTTCTTTTATGTGGTGCTGAGGATCGAAACCAGTGCCTCACATGTGGGAGCAAGTGCTCTACCAGTGAGCCACAACCTCAGCCTTATTCTTGGGAGATCTTTTAAAAATTTAAATGGATCCTTTCAGATAGCTTCAAGTTGTTGATAATGCTATTACTGAGGTGAAATTATTTATATTTATTATTTAATATAGTTTTGTTTAAAGAGAGAGAGAGAGATTTTTTTAATATTTATTTTTTAGTTTTCGGCAGACACAACATCTTTGTTTGTATGTGGTGCTGAGGATGCCAGGCGAGCGCACTACCACTTGAGCCACATCCCCAGCCCAATATAGTTTTTAAAACAAAATGAAATAGAATATTTAAGATAAAACAAAAATCACTTATCTCTTAATTCCTCTCTATACTTCCCCAGATCCAGCCATACCCATGAATTTAGCATGTATTCTATCAATTGTTACAATTTCTCTGCTGATTATATTATCTATAGCATTACTTAGTGTGATTTCAAACATATATATAAGATAAAAGTTTTTTGGTTTTGCGTTTTTGCTATGCCAGAGAACAAGAACAAGGTTTTTTGCATCCTGGGTGAGTGCTCTACCACTGAGGTATATCCCTATCCCATGAGATGTTTAATTACATTCAAGTTTATGTTTTTTAAAAAACTAGCCAGGTTCATATATATATAGGTCTTATCTACTCATCCTATTGCTATGAAGTATTCTGTTATCTGCCTGAGTCACCAATCAGGTGGTTTTCACTTTTCAGGCTTAAAATTACCCAATAGGGAACAATTTTATCCATATTTCCCATTTTCATGGATTATGGAATATTTTTCCAGGAAATTAAAATACAGTTTACATATGAAGAATTATTATTTAGAAAACATTTGTACTAAGGAGATGAAAGAATAGTATGCTAGAAAAATGGGCCAAGGATCTGTAGAGAAAATTTGGAGGAGAAATAGAATCAGCAATTATTTATTTGCCAAAAAAAGAAAAAAGAAAAGAAACAAACAAAAAGAAAGAGAAAAAGAAAGAAACTCATTGAACCAGTATTAAACCAGTATTTAAAAATTAACAGTGAAATAAGACTTGCATTTATTATATTGCTGTTGTTTAGATATGAAGTGTCCCCCAAAGCTCATGTGTAAGACAATACAAACAAATGTAGAGTTGAAATGACTGGGATATGACAGCCTTAACCTAATCTATGCATTACTCCACTGATATGGAATAACTAGGCTGTAACTGTAGGCAGGTGCAGGTGGCTGGAGGAGTATGCCACTGAGGGCATGCCTTTGGGATTTATGTTCTGTCCTGTTGAGCAGAGCTCTCTCTCTCTCTCTCTCTCTGATTCCTGGTACATGCTCTGAGCTGCTCCCCTTCTGCCATGGTGTTCTGCCTTACCTGGGACCCAAAGCTGTGGAATCAACCATCTATCACTGAGACCTCTGAAACTGTGAATCCCAAATACACTTGTCTATTAGTCACAGAGATGGACAGGCTGACTAACACAAATGCTAAAAAGTCTTAGTTTTAAATGAAGAAGTATAAAAATAGAAACTCCTGTATTTTCCTGAAGAAAATGAAAACTGATAAATTGCTTTGGAGAATAATTTATCAGGAATCATTTTGAAATAAATCCCAAATTCATTTACTCATTTACAACTGTAATCTCAGTTATTAAAAGGTTTTTTTTTTGTTTGTTTTTTTTTTTTTTTTTTTTACTATTGATACTGAAAGTTTAATTCTTGTCCTTAGTGCCAATCCAAATAATGAGGATGAGGTTTTAAGAAAAAGAGAAGAAAGAAATTTTATTGATTTGCTAGGAAATGAGAAAAACAACAGACCAATGTCTGGAAAAAAACCCACTGTCCTCAATAAAGAGGGGAACAAAAGGCTTTTAATGGGACATTCAGGAGCTAGGACTTAACTGTAATTATCAGTAGATATAATTGACATCTAGATGGTGGCCTTGAAAAAGCCCTTGCTCAGACTCACTGCCGAAAGGTCCTAGGTCTGTATTCCTTCATTCTTGTGGCAGACAACTGAAGGACAAGATAACTTATTGTAGGATAGGAAGAATATTAACTTGCTTTCCCTGTAGTTAGGGAGGAAGAGACAGAGTGAAGGAAGAAAAAGAAAAGACAGAGAAACATGTAAAGTTTATACACAAAACATGGCAAGCATGAAGTGGACTCCTATTACATTATAAGTGAGTGTTACAATTTGCTATGAATGAAGGAACACATTTGTCAACTAATGAAGACATCTCACCATTTTTCTCCCTTATAATGTTATTCTGATGTTGAATCAACCTTACATTTCTGGCTTAGTATTTATTTGTTCAGATGATTTGTCAATTTTATGGATTTTCTACTTTGTATGTGAATGGCAGAATAATGCACCCCCACCCCCCAGGATGTCCATAATCTAATCTTCAAAAACTGAATATGTTACTTTACATAACAAAAATAACTGCACAGATGTGATTAAGGATTTTGAGTTGGGGAGATTAGCCAGGGTAATCTGGGTGAGCCTAATCTAATCACAAGGGTCCTTATCAGAGGGAGGCAGGGATGTCAGTCACAGCAGATCTCATGAAGGACACAGCAAGTGAATGATGTGGAGATAAAAGCCAAGGAATGCTGTGGCCTCTAAGAACTAGAAGAGGAGAGGGAATGACTTTTCTCTAGAGCCACCAGAAGAGAATAGCCCTGCTATCCAATTTAGACTTTCAAGAGCTGGAACTGCAAGATTATTAATCAATGTTGTTTTAAGCTACAAAATTTATGCCAATTTGCTACAACAGCAATAAGAATATTTAATTGTATTGCCATTTTGTATTTGCTTTGTTTTGTTTGTTGCCAGTGTTTCAGGAAGCTTTGTAAAATCAATTAAATAGCTTCCTGAGTTTTTAAATCCTCTGAATCAGTTTATGAAAGAGAGAGATCATCCACTTATTCAACAACCTGGGCTCATGTGCTTTTGCAGTTTGAGTGAGGGTTAGGATAAGGCATACATAGAGATGTTTTTCAGCAATTTCAGTTTTCTTGGTTGAAAATAGTGACCTGGTGTTTTAGATTTATTCTTAGGTCAACTTTGATAATTAAACTTTTGGGAGAATCTTCTATTATCTTTTTTTTAATTAATCTAAGATATTAATAGCATAAGAATTGCATGCTATCTTTGAAATTTTTCTGTAAATCTGAAACCATTCTAATTTTTTTCCTAAAAAATAATAAATTAAATAAAAAGAATGAAAAAGGGCATTTAGAAATTGTTGACTTCTAAAATAAATAAGTGTTCCACTATCAAGAGACCTTCCCTTGTTTTCTTATAAGACTTACATAATTATAGAAATAATAATATTCAGAGAATTTTTTACATATATATATATTATATGAAATGGACATTTCATGTCTATTTTTATAAATACATACACATATATTCCTTGCTAAGCTGTAGTTCTTGCCAAGTCATTTGTTCTAAAAATTTCCAAGATGTTCAAAAACCTCCCATAAATGATTATTCTAAAGTTAGACATCACTCATACACATGGAAATACATCAATGGTTGTTGGTTTTGGATTCCTGGGTAAATATGGTTTTCTAGGTAATTTTAGTTATCAGTTACAGTATAAGAATGTTATTTATTTCAAATTCACTTTAGATTGTTATGAATCTTGATATTTAAGTGGAGAACAAGCAAGTATTTGACAGACTGTGGCAGAGTTGAAACAGTCAGCTCACTTCTGTTGGTAACATTTTACTGGAATCCTAGGCCAGAGGCCTGATGTCAGGGGTTCCAACAAACCAGTTCCGGCCACTTGTCTTGGTACTGAAAGATTAGTCATTGACCTTGGTGCCAATCCAAATAATGAGGACAAGTTTGGGAGAAAAAGGAAAAATAAATTTTATTTATTTGCTAGCAAATGGGGAAAGCAGCAGACTAACATTTGAAGAACTTCCATCCTCCTTATCCAGGGGAATAAATGGCTTATTAAGGAAAACTCAGGTGGCTGACAATAGATGAGATTGATGTCCAAAGGGTGGCCCTAGGGAGCCCTTGCTTAGACCTATGGGCACCAGTTCCCAGGTCTGGGTTCCTTGATTTTTGTGGTCGGTAAACTGAAACCCAGTTTAGGACTGGAAGAATGTCAATCTTGCTTCCCCTGAGGTTAGGGAGAGGACGAAGAAGAAGAAGGAAAAGAAGAAGGGAAGGGCAAGAAGAAGAAGAGAAGAAGAAAAACACACATGTACAGTTTATACTCAGAGTATGAGGTGGACCCCATTACTGCCTCCCTCCCCTGCTGCCCCTGCTGAAAAAAATTAAAAAAAAGAAAAGCAGGAAAGGAACTTCAGTCACTTTGGCTCTACTGGGCACTCAAAGTGAGATCAAGCATCTCAACCCTGTCTCTGGGTTGCTGACGTAGACTTTAGTTGAAATAGAGGAAGAACTGGGGAAGGAGACAACTGAGCAGTTTTGGACGACCCATTGTCTAGCTGATCTTTCTCTCAGTTGTAATTCTGCAAGGTGGCTCTGGAGAAGTCCTTATCGCTTGGGAGGACAATCTGCATTTGATGCTGTAAGAACTGTGTGATCCTGGAAGAGGGTAATTGGCTTCTGTGAGACAAATGTCTCATGGGGTATCTTGATGACAAATGTCACCAAGGGGTCTGAATCAGGATGCTCTAAAGGTCCCCATACATCTTGTCTCTGTCTTGCAGGGGGAAAGGCAGTTTGGGTAAACTCTGGGCTAATAAACATTAAAGTACCACTCTTTACCTGAACATTCCTGAAATGATTAATGCTCCTACATGCAGAACTGGGCAGGACTCAAAGTTTAAGATAAAGTGAACAGAAATAAAAGGAAAGCTGAGAATGCCAAGTTTTATTCTGCTTTTAATCTTCCACTCAGTATCATAATCCCACATAAAAAGTTGTTGCTTTTAGAAAAGCGTCCTCTCTAAGTCACTGTTATGTGCATTCATCTGTACCTATGCCATGTAGGACCAGCCTATGATAGAGAAGAGCCTGATGATTTTCTGCTTTGTATGTCTAGTACATTTGCCTAAGTCAGATGTGTGTGAGAAAGAGGATATGGCGGTGCTTCCTCAGGTAAACCACACTTCAAAATGTCATTGAGACACTTGTATATCAAGGTTACTACAGGTTATCTGACTCTAATTATATCCTAAATCTTCCGTGTTGATTAGTTGAAATGAGAACTCTGTCCTGGTGAGCAGAGAAGCAACAATGGGAAAAGCAACTTTTCTTAAGTTGTTGCCATGGATACCAGGACGCAGACTATTTCTATCCCAGCAGCAAACAGAAGTGCTTTCAGAAAAGGGACAAAGGGAAAACAAATCAGAAGTATTTCCATAGCAACAGGGAGATCTGATGTGGGGAGACTACACTTTTCTCTACCTAATAATATTGAGATTAGTCATTAATAATTTTGCAGGAATAGATATATAAAAAACCTTGATCCTCAACCTCTTTCTTAAAGCATTATTATGAGATGATGCATGAGAACAGCATTCACTGAAAATGCCAAAAGGTTCAGGGGTGAGGCTGTGAATTTGAATGACTGACACTTTTAGAAGCTAAGGGATCACTGACTGCTACTAATGTTGCCTTTTATTTGCAACAAAACCCAGAAGCAATTTCCTTATTTCTACCAAAGAAGAAATAAGGTCAATGGATATGAGATATAGATTAAGCAGACATTAAAGAATGGATGTAAAACGATTAGATTTACAATTCATGGAGTAAATCTGAATAGAATCACATTACATGCAAAATATCTGATAAAAAAGGAATGTATATGTATATGTGTACGTGCATATGTATATATTTGATACAACAATGTGAGCGTGTTTATAGGGAGTAAATGTTGGTGGAAATGGACAAAGAGCAATCAGAAGATAAAATTGAAGAGAATGAATATCAATTAGGGATTATGCATGATGTTCAACTTGTAAATGAAGTCTTGAAAGGTATTTCTCCATGTACATATTTATTGAGCATCTACTATTTTAAGTATGCGGAGCACATCTGGCTCTAAACAAACAAGAAACCCCATGTCTGTGGAACTTTATTCTCAAGGGAAAACATAGACAATAAAAATTAAAATTATAAATAAATAGTGCACGTGTGTGTGTGTGTGTGTGTGTGTGTGTACGCGCGCACAAGGAGTGGAGAAAGAGAGAGGGAGAAATGATATAAAATAAAATGAGGCTAAGTGAACAGAATTTAGGATGGGAGGGTAGAATTGCAATTCAAAATAAGAGAATCGGTGTTGGCCCCCTCTAGTAGGTGACATTTGAGGGAGCTAGTCCTGCCAACATGCTGGGGATGAGCATCCCAATAGAATGCAGACGACAGCTTGACCAAATCACATGCCCAGACAGTGGAAGGTTCATATCAAACCCAGGGCCCTATGCTCTGTGTTTTGGAGCCTGTTTTACCCTCCTGCTTAAATAACTGCCTACCAATATTATGTCCTATTCAGTTGTCCTAACTAATCACAAGGCTTGTCCTTGGACCTAAGAGCTTTCTGCATTAACTGGGAACTTGTTAAAAATGCAGATTCTCCAGATGCATCTAAGACCTACGCAATGGAGAGTTTCTGGAGGTGGGGCACTATAGCCTGTGATTTAACAAGCCTCTCAGGTCATTTTGAGAATAAACATCTATAAATACTTAACATGTTCTCTTCTGTTACCTCCCTCACTTCTGACTCTGGCCTGCTAAATCTTTCATAAATGAGTTGCAAGTTGTCAATCATGATTCTAGTCCTTATATACACATATATCCCAGTCAACTTGTTTGTAAGAAGAAAATACGCGGTTGCACCTGAATGGAGAACACATGCCTTCAACTTGCTCCACTTGAACAGAATGAGGACAGAATGGCTGTCCAAAGATGAAGACTTGGTTAGGTGTGATCCTAAAAGAGGACAAATGCAGATCCTGGGGCATCACTTCACCCAATCCTAAGGAAATTCTGGCAGAGAAAAAGTTTCATTTACAGTGAAACAAAGGAACAAACAAAAATTTCTAGAATCAATCTGAAAGCAAATATGCCCTTGATAAGAGATCTACCAAAAGTCATCACTGGCTCAGTTTTCAACCATATATGGGGCAGAGTAAGTTTTAAATTAAATGTTCTTATTTTTATCTTCTTTTCCATGTCTTAATATTAGATGTATATGCTCATTGGCATGGGTTAGTACATGGATACCTTGTACCTTTCTACTCCCCTCATTTTAATTGGTCTAAAACATTAGTTATCTTTAAATTTTGACCCATGTTGGACCCTAACTCTGGTTTCTGTAAAAATTTCAAAACCAAGGGTTAGGCTTCTGATAATGATGAACAAGGGAGACCAGAATAAGGAACTCACTAGAGACAGAGGAAGGACAAAATATAGAATTTCTGCTTGAGATGAGAGATCTATTACCATGGCTATGAAGTCTTTGGAACAAAAATACGGATGATAAGGAAAAATCACAATGAGTATCTGGGCAGTTAGGGCCATGCTACTTTAAGGAGCACTGATTGATCTTGGAAGAGGCTATTGACAGGCTGAGATATAGAAGAAAATCTAGTCATCCCAGGATCTGGGATAGGGCAAGTTGGATTCCAGGGCCTTTCATGATGAGTTCTAGTAAAACCTGCATACTTTGGGTTGCAACTTTACAGACAAGGAGGGAAAAGTGGAATAGAAACAGGCCCAGACTGTGTACAATTCCTGAAAGGAGGAATCTAAATATTGGGAAGGAGCAAATAAAGCAATCACTATTTTGTAGATAATACAGATGACCCACTATATCCAAAGATTCTGCATCCAAAGATTCAGTCACCCAGTTTCCAAAGATAATTAGGAAAAAATATTTTTCTTTTAATTGTTCACTAAACAGCCTAGTATAACATTTATGTATGTAGCATTTACATTTTATTAGGTATTATAACTAATCTAGAGATAAAATATATAGGTGCACATGCCTAGGATATAATACTGTGCCATTTTGCATAAGAGACTTGAACATCTTTTGATTTTGGTATCTACGGGGCCCTGGACCCAATTTCCCATGAACACCAAGGAGCAGTTGTGTAATAACAAATGTAGTTGCACTTCTGGCGTGAAGCAAAGAGTTCAGCAGACCTTTTCCCTGACAAAACAACCACTTAGCTGGAGGAAATGATAAACATATGTACTTACATCTCTTCCCCAACCCCCACCCTCCTTTAAAGTCTCTGGAACTTTTCAAGATTCAGATTGTCAATTAGAGAGTCATTCGTCAAAGAAATCTCAGGAAGAACCACAACAGTCTGTGACATTTAAGCCCCTTCTCCACCCTGCTTTGCTTTAACTTACAGAAGCTCCAAATCAGGCATTGTGCTCAGTGCAGGCACAGCTAGGAAAACAAGGGTTCCCTCCTTTGCCCCAGATCCAATCTAGGTCTACAGTTTCAGCTGGGAGACACAGCTTCTGGTGTCCCTTAGGTACAATAACAGAATCTTCACCCGTAGGCCTGCCTCTCCCCTGGGTGAATCCTGGCTACTGGGGCCCTCTGCTTCTCCCAGAGTGACTCCCTGCTCTATGAGCCAGTGGAGAGCAATGACCAGTAGACCCTAGTCTTCTTGGCTTGCTCTTCTTGCTCTTTTTGCTCTTTATCCTAAGAGTGAGCTATGACAGAGGTGATAAGTCCCCAGTGTTCTTGGCCTATCATGCCTGGCGTAAAGTTCTTACCTATGAGCAAGGGCTGAGTGGACAAGGAGCCTCTGTCCTCCATTGCACCTATCTTGAAGACCTGCTTTGTAAGAAATACTAAAGGACTGTCTTCAGGCAAAAAGGAAGTGACTCTATACAGTGATTAGAATCCACATGAAAAAAATAATAGATGAGTAAAGGTAATTATATAATATGACAGTGTAGAAATATTTCTTCTCCCCCCCCCCGCCCCTTAACTTAAAAAGGAACTGCAGTTGGGAATGGTGGGACACACCTATAATCCCAGGCTAAGGCAGGAGGATCACAAGGTCAAGGCCAGTCTGGGCAATTTAATGAGACTCTTCCAAAATAAAATTTTTAAAAGGGCTAAGGGTATAGCTCAGTGATAAAATTCTCCTGGGTTTAATCCCCACTATCTATCTCCCCCTCCCTCCCTCTCTCTCTCTTTCACACACACACACACACACACACACACACACACGGAGAGAGAGAGAGAGAAATTAATTGTGTTGTTATGCTTATAACATGTAGAAATGTAAACTTCAGTAATGGGTGGGGAAAAAAATCACAAAATTGTATCTGAGTAACATTATTGACATCAGATGCTAACTTGACCCCACAGGGGAAAAGAAGGAAAAGAAGCAGAAATGGTGAATAAGATGGTTAATATATTCTTGTTCAAATATTTGCTTATTCTTCTTCCTTTCCATATGAAATGTAAGTACAAATATATGCATGTTCTTCTATCTTCCCATATGAAAAAAAGGAACCTTTACATCGATACCTTAAACATAAAATTTAGTAAAATGCAGGAACAGACACTTCATCAAAGAGAATATAAAGATGGCAGATAGGCACATGAAAAGATGTTCAACATCTTAGCTGTCAGCGACATGCAAAGTAAAACAGTGATGTTGCACTCACCAATTTTAATTGTTTTAGCTATAGAAGAGTTAAAAAAATACAACAGCAGAGACAGTCGAAGATGTAACTGGAACTTTTAAAAATTGCTCGTTAAAATGCAGAAGTATACAACTACACTGGGAAACAGTTAGACAGTTGCTTATAAATTTAAATATGTTCTAAAATATGACCCAAAGGTCCACTTCTGGATATTCATGCTAGAGAAATGTAAATTTATTTCCACATAAAAACTTGTACATTAATATTTAGAAAAACTTGTACATTGATATTTAGAATAAGCTTATTCATAATTGCTAAAAACTGGGTACTACCCAATGTCCTTCAATTGGTGAATGGATAACAAACTCTGATATATCCCTGCAATGGAATAATATTTATAAAAAGTAATGAATTTCAATTCATGAAACTTGGACAAATCTCAAAGGCATTATGTTAAGGGAAGGAAGCCAGATTCAAAAGGTTGTATATTATATGATTCCATTTACGTAACATTCTCAAAAAAAAAAGGTCCACAAAATTATGAGGATGGAAAACTGATAAGCAATTCTCAGGAGTTATAAGGGGAGAAAAGGTGACTACCAAAAGAAAACAGAGGGAGTGTTATTAAATAAAAGAATCATTTTGTGTTCTATGTTGATAGTTACCCAGATATATACATGTGTTTAAAATTCAAATTTCAAATATGGGACATAAATGAGAAAAGTTACTGTTTGATAATATAAAATTAAAGTAAATACTCCATATTTTCAATAGCATCAAATATTAAATAACTAAGAAAAAAATAAACAAAAGATTCATAAAGATAGTTAACTACAAACCATTACTAAAGAAATTAAAAAAGATATAAATAAAGGTTGATATATTCTATATTCATGGTTTGGAAGATTCTAGTAAAATCTAGATGATTATCCACAAAATAAAATGTAATCAATATAATGCCTGCCAAAGTCCCAGTAGAATGTGTGTGTGTGTGTGTGTGTGTGTGTGTGTGTATAACTTGCAAGCCTATTCTAAAAATAGATGTAGTGTGCATGTGACCAGAAATGGCTGATATACTTTTTAATAAAAATAAAAACCTCAAAAGACTGACTCTCTGGGTATCAATATTTATAGAAAGCCACAGTAATTAGGATAGTGTTATTGGTTCAGGGGTACAATAATAAGTCAGTGGAGTCTGTTAGCCTAGGACAATGCCCAGGCACAGATGGTTTATGATAGACAGGGCATTGTAGAACAGTTGTGAAACACAGTCTTCTCTCAATGTGGTGGAGGAGCAATTGAATCTGCACATGAGACAAAAATGAGTACTTGTTCTCGGCTTTACACAGAAGCAGTTGGGATGGATTATAGATATAAATATGAAAGACAAAACAGTAGAACTTCTGAACCTTAAAAAATGGGAGATTGGTCTGGGGATGTGGCTCAAGCAGTAGTGCGCTCGTCTGGCATGCGTGCGGCCCAGGTTCGATCCTCAGCACCACATACAAACAAAGATGTTGTGTCCGCTGAAAAAACTAAAAAATAAATATTAAAAAATTCTCTCTCTCTCTCTCTCTCTCTCTCTATCTATCTATCTATCTATCTATCTCTTTAAAAAAAATGGGGAGATCTCCATAGTTTCAGAACAAGAATAGACTGTTTTTGTTTTGTTTTGTTTTTGTTTTTTTGGTAGAAATAGAAAAAGTACTAAAATTCATATGGAACCATGAAAGAAACTGATAGCCAACACAATCTTGAGAAAGAAAAATTATCATAATTTCTGATTTAAAAACATATTAAAAAGTTTCAATGATTAAAATAGCATGATATTGTCATACTGACAGACATAGTTAGACTACTAGAATGGAACAGAAATCAATTCTGCATGTGTGGTCAACTGACCTTCTATAAGTATGCCAAGTTAACTAACCTTCTACAAGTGTGGAGAATATTTGGGGAAAACTAGATATCTACATAATTAAGAATTAAATTGCATCTTATCTTACTTACGTTACCCAGGAATATCAACTCAAAATGGATTAAGACTTAAAAATAAGACCAGAATCTCTAAAACTTCTAGAAGAGAACATGGGGATATTCTCTTGACATTGGTCTTGCAAAGATTTCATGACTATGACACCAAAGCCCAGGAAACAAAACAAAAATACATAAGTAGGAACATTAAAAAAAAACAACTAAAATTCCTCTGACAACAAAGAGAGAGAGAAAAATGGAATTTTTAAAATGCAGTCTATGGGATAGGAGAAAATGTTTACAAACTGTACATCAAATAAAGGGTTCATTTCCCAACTATACAGTAAGCTGCTGTAATTCAATCGCAAGAATGTATATAACCAACTGAAAAATGGGCCAAAGATTTCAAGTCATTTCTCCAACAAGAGATACAAATAACCAGGAAGTCTGTGGAAAGATATGTAGCGTTACTAATCCTCTAGAAAATGACAACAAAGCCACAATGTGAGATGACCTCAAACCTGCTAGGATGGCTGCTATCAAGAAAACAGGTGGACAGGACCCAACATGGCTGCCGGCAAGGAGGCAGCACTTTCAATGCCTCCGCAGGAACGGGAGCAGAGAGGACCATTAATTCACCTGCATGCGGCCTGCTGAGGGACTTCTAGCAAAATTCCGCTGAAAGGAGACCTGCCGGGAATTAGTAAGTCTATTAGAGGGGTCACTTTGTCCCAGACGAGTGAATCTCAGCGAGTGAAACTCAGCAGAAACTCACGGCCAACGCCGAACCCCTGCTGCTGCCCACACTTTGCAGCGTACTTACAAACGGCCACAGCCTGCTTGGGCCCCAGCCGGCCTAGCGCAGAGGCGGTTCGGCGCTGCAAACGACCACCCCCTCCGATCACCCCCTCCCCACCCCGCCGGCTCGGCGCTGTGAACAACGACCCCCACCCCCCACCCCTGCCCCGCCGCGCTCGTGTAAACAGCTCCCACTGGGGCGCGGTCCCGCCGGCTCAGCCGAAAAACCGCTGCTCACACATTGCAGCGAGCATACGGAAGGCTGGGTCCTGCCTTCCCAGCTCTGTGAGCCGCCTTTGGCGGTTCGGCACTGGAAACAACCACCCCAACCCCCAACACCTGCCGGGCGCTGCTAAAGGCCCCGCCCGCCCGGCTCTTGCACGGGGGAATCAGGAGTGGCGCGCGGGACCCGCGGCGCGGAATTCCGGCTACCGCTATCACCAGTGCTGACAACTGAGGTCTTTTGCACCAGCTTCCAGGGGCGTGGCTACCAGAGGGCAAGCAATTTCGCTGGGGGTTCTCAGCCCCAAGCTCTACAAACTTAGGGTCCAAGGGAATGGCAAACAGGGAGAATGTGCCCAGGCGTTCTTGAAAACAGGGCTCACAGGAACAGCAGACTTGGTGTGTAGCCAATATTGTGGTGAGCTTCACCGGTGCACTCAGGATTAGAGACCCGCCCAGTCCAGGAGGAAGAGCTGAGGCACAGCAATTGGCTCCCGCCTACTGAGAGGAGAAGCGTGGCCCGGTGGGCACAGCTCCACCTACTGGAAGAATAGTGAATCGAACTCTAAGACTGCATTTTTTTTTTTTTTTTTTTTTCTTTTCTCTGGACTCCTGTTTTATTCACACTATGGATGATCTCTCTCATACCAGAATTGTAGTTAACAATCTGAATTGATGAGTCTAAAAGACTGCATGTATTAATTTTTTTTTTTTTGGTTTTGTTTTGTTTTTGTTGTTGTTTTCCCCAAATTTTTATTAATTCATTTTATCTTATTTTTTAATACTAATTTTCATTTTTATTATTGCAATTATGATTTCTTTTTAATTCTTTTTAATTTTCTGATTCCTTTCTCTCTCTCTTCTTTTCTTCTGTCTTTGCATTTATTTTCAATTCTCATATTCCCCCTTCCTTGAATTCTGCCTGCTTACTCTCATTCTCCTTGGTGACTTATTCCCTCCCCCTATAATACCTTTCCTCCCAAGCAGCAAATAAATTTATAGGAGTAATCAACAACTCAGTAGTCAAACAGAACAAGAAGCAATATGAAAAAGCAAGGAAGGAAAGGAGTACAAACAATGCAGGAAGGCCTAAATACCCAGGAGAATATAGATTCATCAGAAAAATGGTCATATAAAGACCTCAAGGAATACCTTAGACAGATGGAATGGAACCTTAAAGAGGATACGAGACAGCAAATTCAAGCAGCAAAAGAACACATTGAGAACGAATTACAAAAACAGATAAAAGAAGAAGTTAAGCATCTTTATCAGGAGATAGAGATTATAAAAAAGAATCAGACAATGATCTTAGAAATGAAGGAACTTATAAACCAAATTAAAAGCTCAAATGAGAGTATCACTAACAGAGTGGAGCAAGTAGAAGCCAGAACGTCAGATAATGAAGACAAAATATATCATCTTGAAAAGAGTCTAGCCAACTCTGATAGGCTGGTTAAAAATCACGAGAGAAGCATCCAAGAGATATGTGATAACATTAAAAAACCAAATTTAAGAGTGATTGGGATAGAGGAAGGCACAGAGATTCAAACCAAGGGAATGTGTAATCTACTACATGAAATAATTACAGAAAACTTTCCAGAAATAAAAAAGGAAACAGATATACAAATTGTAGATGCATACAGAACACCGAGCATACAAAATCAAAGTAGACCAACGCCAAGACACATTGTTATGAAGATATCCAATATACAGAACAAAGAGAAAATATTAAAAGCTACAAGAGAAAGGAGGCAGATTACATTCAGGGGTAAACCAATAAGGTTAACAGCGGATTTTTCATCTCAGACACTGAAAGCGAGAAGATCCTGGAACAACGTATTTCAAACACTGAAAGACAATGGATGCCAACCAAGAATTCTGTATCCAGCAAAATTAAGCTTCAGGTATGACAACGAAATAAAAATCTTTCATGATAAACAAAAGCTAAAAGAATTTGCAGCCAGAAAACCAGCATTGCAGAATATCTTGGGCAAAACACTACACGAGGAAGAAATGAGAAACAATAACCAAAGCCAACAGTGGGAAGTGCCCCAGTAAAGACTGACGGAGGGGGGAAAGCTAATCATGGAGAAATAAACTAAATTTTTTTTTTAAAAAAAAGAGAGAGACAAATAATCAAACATGGATGGAAGTACAAACCATATAGCAATAGTAACTCTAAACATTAATGGTTTAAACTCTCCAATAAAGCGACATAGACTGGTAACATGGATTAAAAAAACAAATCCAACAATATGCTGCCTCCAGGAGACACATCTGACAGGAAAAGACATACACAGGCTGAAGGTGAAAGGTTGGGAAAAAATATACCATGCACACGGTCCTCGCAAACAAGCAGGTGTGGCCATCCTCATATCGAACAAAATCGACTTCAAGACTAAGTTAATCCAAAGGGATAAGGAAGGCCATTATATACTGTTAAAAGGAACCATTCACCAACAAGACATAACAATTATCAATATTTATGCACCAAATAATGGTGCTGCGACGTTCATAAAACAAATTCTCCTCAAGTTCAAGAATCAAATAGACCTCAATACAATAATTATGGGTGACTTCAACACACCTCTCTCACCATTGGACAGATCCTCCAAACAAAAGTTGAATAAAGAAACTATAGATCTAAATAACACAATCAATAACCTAGACTTAACTGACGTATATAGAATATATCAACCATCATCAAGTGGATATACTTTTTTCTCAGCAGCACATGGATCCTTCTCAAAAATAGACCATATATTATGCCATAGGGCAAACCTCAGTAAATATAAAGGGGTGGAGATAATACCATGCATTTTATCTGATCATAATGGAATGAAACTGGAAATCAATGATAAAAGAAGGATGGGAAAATCCTATATCACATGGAAAATGAACAATATGTTACTGAATGATCAATGGGTTACAGAAGACATAAAGGAGGAAATCAAAAAATTCTTAGAGATAAATGAAAATACAGACACAACTTATCGGAATCTATGGGACACAATGAAAGCAGTTTTAAGAGGGAAATTCATCGCCTGGAGGTCATTCCTCAAAAAAAAGAAAAACCAACAAATAAATGAGCTCACACTTCATCTCAAAGCCCTGGAAAAGGAAGAACAAAACAACAGCAAATGCAGCAGAAGGCAAGAAATAATTAAAATCAGAGCGGAAATCAACGAAATTGAAACAAAAGAAACTATTGAAAAAATCAACAAAACTAAAAGTTGGTTCTTCGAAAAAATAAACAAGATTGACAGACCCTTAGCCATGCTAACGAAGAGAAGAAGAGAGAGAACTCAAATTACTAACATACGGGATGAAAAAGGCAATATCACAACAGATGCTACAGAAATACAGAAGACAATTAGAAATTATTTTGAAAACCTATATTCCAATAAAATAGAAGATAGTGAAGACATCGATAAATTTCTTAAGACATATGATTTGCCCAGACTGAGTCAGGAGGATACACACAATTTGAACAGACCAATATCAATGGAGGAAATTGAAGAAGCAATCAAGAGACTACCCACCAAGAAAAGCCCAGGACCGGATGGGTATACAGCGGAGTTTTACAAAACTTTTAAAGAAGAATTAATACCAATACTTTTCAAGTTATTTCAGGAAATAGAAAAAGAGGGAGCTCTTCCAAATTCATTCTATGAGGCCAACATCACGTTGATTCCGAAACCAGACAAAGACACCTCAAAGAAAGAAAATTACAGACCAATATCCCTGATGAACCTAGATGCAAAAATCCTCAATAAAATTCTGGCGAATCGGATACAAAGGCACATCAAAAAAATTGTGCACCATGATCAAGTAGGATTCATCCCTGGGATGCAAGGATGGTTCAATATACGGAAATCAATAAATGTTATTCACCACATCAATAGACTTAAAGATAAGAACCATATGATCATCTCGATAGACGCAGAAAAAGCATTCGACAAAATACAGCATCCCTTTATGTTCAAAACATTAGAAAAACTAGGGATAACAGGAAATTACCTTGACATTGTAAAAGCTATCTATGCTAAGCCTCAGGCTAGCATCATTCTGAATGGAGAAAAATTGAAGGCATTCCCTCTAAAATCTGGAACAAGACAGGGATGCCCTCTATCACCACTTCTATTCAATATAGTTCTCGAAACACTGGCCAGAGCAATTAGACAGACAAAAGAAATTAAAGGCATAAAAATTGGAAAAGAAGAACTTAAATTATCATTATTTGCGGATGACATGATTTTATACCTAGAAGACCCAAAAGGGTCTACAAAAAAACTACTAGAACTAATAAATGAATTCAGCAAAGTAGCAGGTTATAAAATCAACACACATAAATCAAAGGTATTCCTGTATATCAGCAACAAAACTTCTGAAATGGAAATGAGGAAAACCACTCCATTCACAATATCCTCAAAAAAAATAAAATACTTGGGAATCAACCTAACAAAAGAGGTGAAAGATTTATACAATGAAAACTACAGAACCCTAAAGAGAGAAGTAGAAGAAGATCTTAGAAGATGGAAAAATATACCCTGTTCATGGATAGGCAGAACTAACATCATCAAAATGGCGATATTACCAAAAGTTCTATATAGGTTTAATGCAATGCCAATCAAAATCCCAAAGGCATTGCTTGTAGAAATAGATAAAGCAATCATGAAATTCATATGGAAAAATAAAAGACCCAGAATAGCAAAAGCAATTCTAAGCAGGAAGTGCGAATCAGGCGGTATAGCGATACCAGATTTCAAACTATATTACAGAGCAATAGTAACAAAGACAGCATGGTACTGGTACCAAAACAGGCGGGTGGACCAATGGTACAGAATAGAGGACACAGAGACCAATCCACAAAGTTACAACTATCTTATATTTGATAAAGGGGCTAAAAACATGCAATGGAGGAAGGATAGCATCTTCAACAAATGGTGTTGGGAAAACTGGAAATCCATATGCAACAAAATGAAACTGAACCCCCTCCTCTCACCATGCACAAAAGTTAACTCAAAATGGATCAAAGACCTTGATATCAAATCAGAGACTCTGCGTCTGATAGAAGAAAGAGTTGGCTACGATCTACATATAGTGGGGTCGGGCTCCAAATTCCTTAATAGGACACCCATAGCACAAGAGTTAATAGCAAGAATCAACAAATGGGACTTACTTAAACTAAAAAGTTTTTTCACAGCAAGAGAAACAATAAGAGAAGTAAATAGGGAGCCTACATCATGGGAACAAATATTTACTCCTCACACATCAGATAGAGCCCTAATATCCAGAATATACAAAGAACTCAAAAAATTAGACAATAAGATAACAAATAACCCAGTCAACAAATGGGCCAAGGACCTGAACAGAAACTTCTCAGAGGAGGACATACAATCAATCAACAAGTACATGAAAAAGTGCTCATCATCTCTAGCAGTCAGAGAAATGCAAATCAAAACCACCCTAAGATACCATCTCACTCCAGTAAGATTGGCAGCCATTAGGAAGTCAAACAACAACAAGTGCTGGCGAGGATGTGGGGAAAAGGGTTCTCTTGTACATTGCTGGTGGGGCTGCAAATTGGTGCGGCCAATTTGGAAAGCAGTATGGAGATTCCTGGGAAAGCTGGGAATGGAACCACCATTTGACCCAGCTATTGCCCTTCTCGGACTATTCCCTGAAGACCTTAAAAGAGCGTATTACAGGGATACTGCCACATCGATGTTCATAGCAGCACAATTTACAATAGCTAGATTGTGGAACCAACCCAGATGCCCTTCAATGGATGAATGGATTAAAAAAATGTGGCATCTATACACCATGGAGTATTACGCAGCACTAAAAAATGACAAAATCTTGGAATTTGCAGGGAAATGGATGGCACTAGAGCAGATTATGCTTAGTGAAGCTAGCCAATCCCTAAAAAACAAATACCAAATGTCATCTTTGATATAATGAGAGCAACTAAGAATAAAACAGGGAGGAAGAGCAGGAAGAAAAGATTAACATTAAACAGAGACATGAGGTGGGAGGGAAAGGGAGAGAAAAGGGGAATTGCATGGAAACGGAGGGAGACCCTCATTGTTATACTAAATTACATATAAGAGGTTGTAAGTGGAATAGGAAAATAAACAAGGTGAGAAATGAATTACAGTATAGGGGGTAGAGAGAGAAGATGGGAGGGGAGGGGAGGGGGGATAGTAGAGGATAGGAAAGGTAGCAGAATACAACAGTTACTATTATGGTATTATGTAAAAATGTGGATGTGTAACCCATGTGATTCTGCAATCTGTACTTGGGGTAAAAAAGGGAGTTCATAACTCACTTGAAGATAATGTATGCTAATGTATGAAATATGATATGTCAAGAGCTTTGTAGGGTTTTGAACAACCAATAAAAAAATAAAAAAAAAAAAAAAAAAAAAAAAAAAAAAAAAAGAAAACAGGTGAACAAGTATCAATGAGGATGTGGAGAATTTGGAAACTGCAAAATGGTGCAGTCATGGTGGAAAACACTACAGAGATTGCTCAAACAATTGAAACTAGAAATACCGTCTGGCCCAGCAATTCCACTTCTGGGTGTTTTCTCTAAAGAATTGAAATCAGGATCTTAAAGTGATCTTAGCACTCCATGAACATTGCAGCACCATGAAGGGCCAAAACAAAGAAGTGAAAGTCCACATGGATAGTACATCAAAAAAAAAAAAATGTAGTACATACATAAATGGAATATGTTTCAGCCTTAAAAATAAGGAAATCCTGAAATATGTGACAACATGTTAAACTTCAATGACATTATGCTACATGAAATAATCCCATCACTTAAGACAAATACAACATGATTCCACTTACATGACTTATTTTAAATAATCAAATCATAGAGTTAGAGAATAAAATGATAGTTGTCAGGGGCTGGGGTAGAGGGAAATGGGGAATTGATAATTAATGGGCATGTTTTATCAACTAGCAAGATGGATAAATTCTAGAGATCTACTCTGTTACAGTGTCCTTGTGGTTAACAAGAGTGTATAACATTTTTTAAACATGATAGATCTCATGTTATGTACTCTTACCACAATTTATATATATATATATATTCTTTTTTGGTACAGGGGATAGAATCCAGATGCATTTAACCACTGAACTGAGTCACATCCACATTTCTTTTTATTTTCTATTTTGAGATGGGGTCTCACTAACTCTCAGAGGGTCTCATTAAACTGCTAAGGCTGACCTCTAACTTCTGATCCTCCTGCCTTAGCCTCCTAAGCCTCTGGGATTACAAGCATTTGTCACTGCCTCTGGCAAAATAACAAATTTTTAATTTTTAATTTTTTTTCCTATAGTGAATGAGTGAGAAATTGGACTTTATTAAAACTAATAATGTCTTTTATCAAAAAGAGAATTTAAAGGAGGAAAGTAAACTACAGAGTGGTTGAAGTTACATGCAATAGCATAATCAATAATAGAGATTAGCATGGCATGGAAATGAGCTACTTAGAAATTGTGCCAGGTGCTTACTTTACAGTGTCTAGATGAGTCACAGATTAAATAATGCAATACTATTAGCAATCAGAGAAGCCAGAATACTTCTGAATAGCTTAAATTTACAAATTGAATACAGAACTAGGGATCTAGAAGGCTCATTGCAGGCTTTTTTTTCCCCCAAATTTCTTTTCACGTGTATGTGACTATTGAAGTAGGAAGACCTGACACAAAATACACTAGTATGTTCTGAGACACTTCAGAACAATATAATTATAGAGATATGTAAACAGTAATGACAGTACACAAGTATATCAGTCTTGAATAGGAAACCGGAATTGCATTCCTCTTCTTGGGGCAAAGAACAAAAGCAACATTGTTTCTATGTATAGAAATCCTTTTGTCCTATGAAATTGTGTACTTTAAAGGAATTTTGTTAATATTTACCATCTTTATTTACTAATGAATTCATTATACCAATGTTAGTGCTTTATAAATACATAAAATATTTTTAGATTTATGTGATAATTTCCCATAAAGTCTATATGTACACCATTAAAGTGTATATTTAGTTTGAATTCTGTTTTTCAATGTCCACTTTTCCAGTTACAGTACAATCTGTTTCATTTCATGTCTTTGGAAATATCTGCATTCTGACTTCTGTGGATATAGTATTTCACATTCTTAAGCATAAAATATGATGAGTTTTTTTTTTAAAAGTTTGTCTAATGTACCTTGACAACTTTGAATGATATTATACTTCTATTATCATTGCAAATTACTTTCCTTTATTCTGCTTTCTAATTAAATGCCATTTTGGGCAAAAATTAAGAACTGTGAAAATGGTTCAGCTGCCTCCTAAATGAAAGGAAAGTGCATCTCTGTACTGACACCATCTTTGTATAGACAATTTATTGGCACAAGTTTATTGGGCAGGTTAAAGAAATAATACTTATCAAACTTTATAACATTTGGTAAGTAGTAAGTGCACAGTAAATGAGAACAGTTTATGCTTTAAAATGTCTAAGATTGTAATCCAATATTAAAATCTGTTTTAATAGTTGTACATTTTTCATGTGAGAGATATTCCCCTGAATGATGAGCATCTAGTGCATTTTAGGCAGGTGGAATATCCAGCATGGCATGTGATTTCCATGTAGGCCATGACTCAAACTAATAGTGTTTTATGAAGTGATGTTTTTTATCTCTACTAGTTTATGGGATAAAATAGTTAATTTTAGTATATTATTCTCTTTATCAGTTTTCAAATCAATAGTCATTTGTAAATATTTATGGAGAATCTGAAAATTTTAGCAAGAGCAAGTTAATGATGTCTTAGAACTGCCCTCTTGTGACGTTCAGAAATACTGTTTGTATAAGATCCTACTCCCTTCTGCTAATCCTAATACCTGAGTTTATAAAGTTTATACTGTCTTGACTTATTTCTTTTAAACTTTCTAGACCAGGCATTCTAAACTCTGGAGACTTTGGGGACCCTTCTCCTTTGTCATAATTACTTACCTCATCCTTTCCTCTCCTTTTTAGTAAGTCCCCTATGACCTTTCTGTGCTTCTGACCTCTAAACCTGACATCATAATCGTGGTCCTTCTCCTGTCTTCACTGGGGCCTCCCCAGGGTGTCCTTCCTCCCACTGTGTTTCAGAGTTTATGCCTCCAGTTCCACTGTGGGGGCTGATTTTCTAATCTGTGGATGATGTTAACCATTTCTCTTCTCTAGGACTACTTCCAGCTCATGTGTTTTATATGTTTACTGGTAGTAGCCTTAGAGGAGGCAAGCCTGGAAATCGGCTACTGCCTTTCCCCAGAGGTCCCCTGTTTCACTTTTTCTCACTTACCTATTGGTTGACCAGACTCGGCCTGAAATGCCAAGTCCTTCAGAAGGGCTCTGTTTTCACAGAGAGGTCTCACAAAGTTCTATAGAGATCTCAAAAGGCAAGGCTGAGGATCTATCTCTGTTCCATGTAGATATTTAGAAAAAGAATATTTCAATCTGAAGCAAAAACATGATTCAGCAAGAAGCTTCAACTGGTAATGATCAACAATTGTGACCACTTTCATGCTGGGGTCCGTTGTAAAACAAAACATTTACTATGTATTTAAATCATTTTCTCATAAAAAGGTCAAGCAGTTTTGAGCTAAAAATAATGAGATTGAGAAGTCTCAAGCAATTCCATTCAGGGCCTCATTTTCCTGATTTGGAGACTGTGGACAGAAGAGAACTCTAAAGACTTCTCTACATTTTTTACTCAGGCGATTTAAATCTAGCACTATGAAATCTTACAATACACGTTGAGCATGTAGCTCATTGGTAAAGTGAATCCTTTGTACATGCACGGACCTGGATTGAGAATCTCCAAAGCAACAAGAACAAAAAATAATCTTTCAGTATGTTTAATATTCACTATGTTTAAAAAAAATATGGAACCCTGATTTTGATCATTGCTGACAGGAAAAATACCCAAGCCTAAACAAACAAATAACAATAAAAAACATGCTTATGCAAAGCACATGATACAGCAACTTCTATAGTTCTTTCAATTCTCTTTTGGGTGATAGTAAGTCCTTCTGAGTTATGCCTTAAGGGACATCACTTTACAACTCTTAAAGGATGCTCAAACCAGGTCTCTCCTGGAGACCTAACATAAATATGGAACCCCTCATGGAATTAGTGTGGCATGTGTGCTCTCCTGGAAGGGGAAGAAAAACACCTTGAGTCCCACCTCATTCCTGTAGACCTGCCTTGAGACATTGTATGATTCTCTGAATGACAGAGAGGCTTGGGTGCCAGCAGCTAAATAAGCTTCTGATATGGGTTGGAGACCACAATTCATCCCAACAGTGGTCATGCCCATGGGATGCTACAGATCAAGTCAGATTATGACTCAATTAATGTTACAGTCAGTCTTCTGAATTCATGGATTCTTCATCTGCAGACTTAACCATCCTTGGATCCAAAAAAGGAAAAGAAAAATAACAAACAGAGCTAGGGGCAGTAGCTCTGACTTATAGTTCACTCAGGAGACTAAACTGGAAGAATCATTTGAGTCATTGAATTAAAGACCAGCCTGGGCAACATAGTGAGACCTCCCATCACAAAAACAAGACAAATATTTGGGGAAAAAAAATTGCATCTGTATTGTATATATACAGGAAATTTTCTAATCATCATTACCAAAACAAAACAGCAAAACAACTCTTCACATAGCACTGACATTGTGTTAGGTATTATATGTAATCCAAGGTATATGAAGTATAGGAGAGGATGTACCTAAGTTATATGCAAAGTCTGCACCATTTTGTGAGATATTTCAAATATTTGTAATGTATCCTCTTTATGTTGTATATAGCTTAGGATCTTGTGATGGCAACTATTAGGACACAATAGTACCTAAGGTCAAACCTCCTGCCTATTCTTACCTCTTCATTACTGCCTGAGAGTGTGAGGGTCCAAGGTGAGGGGCCAAAGCTGAGCACAGCCATTAGAAAATGTCTGAAACAGAGAAGAGAATGGTGGCTAGCAAGAGGGTGGAGAAAATGGAGAGAGGTTGGTCAAAGTGTGAAAAGTTCTGGGCTGGGGATGTGGCTCAAGCGGTAGTGTGCTCGCCTGGCATGTGCGGGGCGCTGGGTTCGATCCTCAGCACATAAAAATAAAATAAAGATGTTGTGTCCACCGAAAACTAAAAAATAAATATTAAAAAATTCTCTCTCTCTCTCTCTTTAAAAAAAAAGTGTGAAAATCTCCAATTTTAAGATAAATAAGTTTTACAGACTTAATCTACAGAGGTGTGATTATAATTAACAATATTATAAATGTTCTCACCACCAAAAAGGAAGAAAAAAATAAAATAAAAAGCAATAAAAAAAAATTTAAAAACAGGGTGACCTTAAGGTGATGGTTGTGCTAATTGGCTTGGTTGTGGAGATCATTTCACAATGTATACATATGTCAAATGTGTTCTACACCCTAAATGGATACAATTTGTTTGTCAATTATACTTCAATAAAGCTGGGAGAAAAAATCCAAAATATTTTAAATCCACTGTGTGGATGACACTTCTTAGTCCCTGTCTTGCAATGGGATTGTTAATATTTTGTGAACAATAAGTATATTGTGGATGTGTCATTTATTTGGAATACAGATTTATTACAAATATATAATCTGTAAAAAGTGTAAGTAAGCTTATTGATATTATGGAATCCACTTTCTAACAACACAAATTACTCTTCTGACATTTCTGATATATAAAATCATAACAATTGTACATATCAATGGGGTAGGTATCATGGGATGTTTCCAGACATGTATACATTGCATCATGTTTAAACCAGATTAAACACACCTATCTCTTCAAATATGTATAATTTCTTTATTGTGGCAACTTTTCAAATTCTTTTCTTTCTTTTTTTTTGGCTCATGGAAAAAGTGTGAAGGTCATTTGTTATAGACATTTTGCTTCCTTCAACTTCCCAGAACTTGTATTTCATGAAAAACAATGACATAAGAAAATATGTTATCTGAAAGAAAGATATACCAGGAAAAAAGGTGGACAACATTTTGAGAAGAAATCCAGCAATTATATTAGGAAAGTCATTTTATGTTCAGAAGGAAAGTTCTTTGCACAAACCTCTTGTAGAAAGCATGAGAGTGTACATGTCAACACTTTAATTCTCAAGAAGTTAAACAAGGCTTTCCTGAGTCTTTTCTGACATCTTAGTAAGGGTTAAGAAGTGATCTAGAGGGCTATGAAATTCATTCCAAAAGATCTAACCCTCAATTCCATGGGTACTCATGCTGAAGTATGGGGGTCTGCAGATAGCGGTTGCCCTACAGGCCAGGCCAAGCAATCCATGTAGTCTGAACCAGCCTGGTGTTCTAAAATATCTGCCTATATCTTCATTTATATACCTCTGTTATGTGTGTGTCTATATGTGTGTGTATTACTGGGGATTGAAGCCAGGGTCTAATGCATGCTAAGCACATGCTGTACCAATGAGCACCAACCCATCTATTTCTTTTTTTTTATTTATCTAGATCTATATATCTAATATCTATATATATTTATATTTTTCTATATATCTGTCTATATCTATAGATGTGAAAGGGAACTTTATACAGTGAAAGCAAATAATTTGCATTGTTTTTCAAAATAAATAGTAAAACTTGCTTTATGCAAATGAAGTAGATATTAAATTTTAGCTGCTATAACCACCTTCCCTCTTTTGATGTTCTTTAAGTATGGAATAATTTTTAACATACGTCTCTGCCAATGTGCAACAATAGGAGAAAGAACCAAACTAGCACAGCTATTTGTAAGGGGTGAAATTTCTATTCTCACTCTATCTATGGATAACCATGTTTCTTTATACCTCAATGTATAGATATAAACATTTTTATATTTATTAGCTATGAATGTCTCTCCATATATATGTGGATAGTCTGTAACTATTATTTTATAAAGAATAACTGACAGCAGCTATCTTGTTTTGAGTGCTGGTGATTGACCCCAGATCCTCATGCATGCTACGCAGGAGCTCTACCACTGAGCCAAGTCCCAACTCCAATGGCATCTGTTAGTGATGTATTTATCTAGCTAATAAGAGGTGATATGCTAATGGGAAGTAGCCTTACTAGAGTAGAGAGGCTACTGCCCACAGAAGTTTGTGTCTCTAGCAACCAGAGATCTCAAAGACTTAGTCCATTATTAATCTATCACTTTTTTCTGCTTGCTCTTTGGCAAAGAAAGGCAGAAAAGTGTGAGGAAATAAAATTTTTGAATTTTTAGGGGGTTAAAGATGGGTATTATTAAGAAGCATGATTTTTCTTCTGTTTTGTCAAAATGCTCCACATGCTGCAGAAATTCATGGCTTATTTAGGAATCATTAAGTTCTTGAATTATTAAAATGAATGAGCATAGGCCCTCTACCAACATGATGGTTTAGTTTGGTGGGGGTGATATTATGCACATTTTCACCAGTTACATTTATTAGTATTTTAGACACTTTCATTTCATTGCCATTTATGAATATAAAAAGTTATTTATTTTTAGACAGATATTGTAAAAGCAATTCTTTTTTCCTCTGCAGAACAAAGATGATTAATGCCATTACAAAGAAGATTTATGAGAGAAAGAAAAATATTTCTTAGTGGGTGGGAAGTGTTTCCCCAACATTTAGTCAAATATGGACACAATAAAACATCCACACCAAGCACAGTCGCATGGTTGTGAGCCCTCTTAGCTTGGAGTAGTGGCAAGATTGCATTATACAGAAGAGCAATTTCACTTCTCCTGCTCCCAGGACATTTATAGTGTGCTCCTCTGGTATGGGAAAACAGTATAGAGGAGGGAGATCTACCTATATAAGCCTTAGCTTCACACATAGCTTCTGAGCACTTCAAACATGCAAAACCTCCTCTTAAGTGTGGAAGATGGAATGTAGGAAGTCATTCTCCCATGTCCTTCTTGCAAGAGATACAGAAATGAGAGAAATGGAGAATTAGTTTCCACAATGAAAGGCTAACTGGGTAGTAATATAGAAACATAAATGTCAGAGTTGGAAGGGTCCTTGCATTCAGTCTACCCCAATGCTCCCTTTTGGCAGATGAGGCAACTAAAGCTAAGGCAGGTAAATGGGAATCATACAATTTGTAAACAGAGTAAAAGTGGAGGATGATTCTTCCATGGTGTTCTTTGTTTCACATGTTCTGAAATCAAACACCTGGATTTCAGCTGCTGTAGCTCCTCTAGTTCACATGCAGGAAGTAGATTTTGACTGCAGAGTTAGAACGATTGGTACTCAGTACCTGTGAGAATGTATGGAAGTTACTTAATCTCTTAAACCTCATTTACCTTCTGCAAGAAAGGATACTTATCCTCTGTGTATGGATAATCCAAGTTTCTGGTATAGGATGCACCTGGTGCCTGGTGGAGGGACTTTAGGTAATGCAGCCTATCCTGCCATTCAATTCCAAATCTGCCTTTAGAAGAACTGTCTTAAGAAAAGGGGATGAAAAGGTACATTAATGGGGGTAGAAAATCGAGAAGTCAGAAAGAGAAGACAGAGAGGGCCCTTACTCATATTTATCTGACCATTATTATACAGGATCATCTAGAAGTTTATTCTTTGGCAAATTAAAAAATAATCCCAACCTAGTAAATAACTCTAGTAATTTTTTTTAGATTTCTGATTTTCTCTGACATAAACTAAAATAAACAAATAGAAAAAAATGATTTAAACAACTTTAGGTTCTTTCCATAACGCATTATATGGGGCATTTACAGGGAGTATTGACTGCCTGGCATCCGTGAACCCATTGGTGAGCTCTGGACACACTGGGAGAATATGGGCTTTCATTCCTTAATCCAATAACCAGTGTTAAAGGAAAGCAATTAACACTCATGAGTGCCTGTTAATGCCATATTGTCCAGTGTCACATTCTCAATTTTATTCAAAGTATTGAGTGTGCTCTCTGTACAAATATAATTATTTACTCATAAATCATCATCATGAAGCTCAAATCCTGGCATCAAGGAAGAAAGGGGGCTTTTTCCCTCATCCAGTCTCTTCTGCAGGGATGCTTTTGAGTTTGTTGCTTCCTCTGCTGGGAGCTGTCTTCCATTGGTAAATGTCAGTGTGGGTCACTCTGCACCTTACCAAGGACTAGGATGATTATAACTTGCCTTCTCAAGAGGCCTTCTTATGCTTCTTGGACCCCACATCCTGGAGTCTTCTCTCTCCCTACTGTATGAGTTGGTATAGGCTGGGAATTGCTGCTCTCATAAACAGCTCTGGGTAATTCTTGCCCATGCTGTAAGCATGTATCAGCAGAGGCTCTGCTCCACATAATCTCACAGGGCCTGAAAAGGGGGCAAATGAATTCCATATGGGTTCTTCAGGAATCCTATCAGAATTGGCACACACCACTATGCTCTTATTTCAAGTTATCCTAAGTGAAGTCACCACACTCATCCCCAAATGGGAAGCAATTCTACCCTGTAGCTGCAGATGGGAATATGCATGGTTTGTTAAACAGCTCCAATGACCACCATGATTTGTATCATAATTGGTAAATACTTGGCCCTGTCTCCCTCATCCTCTTCTTCAAAGGAGGCAATCCAAAAAACAACCCTGTCCCAGCCCCAAGGTCAAGTTTACATTATATGATTGGGATTTTGTATCTATGGGTTCCATATCTATAGGTTCAATAAATTCTAGATCAAATATATTTGGAAAAACAAAACAACAACAACAACAAAATCCCAAGAAGCTTAAAAAAAGAAAAACTTGAATTTGCAGTGTGCAGACCAGTAAGCTGAGTTTGTGTGAATGAAGTGATATGTGGGCAAAGGCTACCACACCTCCCACCATTTCACAGATCCTTGGTCTCCCTTTAGCACTAGTTATTCAACTCACATCTCCATTGTGTACTGTGTAGTTAAGCCCATGATGGTTGTATCTGTAAAGAATATGTTCAGACTTTTTTTTTCTTAGCACTATTCCCTAAATAATACAGTACAACAACTATTCACCTTGCACTTATATTGTGTTAGGTATTGCAAGTAATCTAGAGGTGATTGAAAGTATAGGGGAAGATGTGCATAGCATGCAAATACTGCACCTCCATTTTATATGAGACTTTAGCATCTTCAAATTTTGTTATTAGTGAGGGTTCTGGAACCAAGCCCCTGCAGTCACTAAAGGATGATTACATGTACATACATGTACAGACATAAAATCTGGACATGGCTTCTTTTGATACATTGACCAATATTCTAAAAAGAATAGCTAGCTAGCTTGCTAAGCTTTCTTCCTCCCCACACATGCAATATGTACACCAGGATGGAAAAGGGCCAGCATGCCACAATGAACACGCTGGTTTGTAGCAATTAAAACTCTAGTGGGCAAATATTGAATGAATGGGCTTTGTCCCTGGGTAAAGCCAGGGTGTCCTTGTACTTCCAGTAATTCTGGTCCTGGGATGGAGCTCCTGAGTACTGTTTTCTTCCTGACTCCATTGTCTTGCATTCTATTCTTTATCCATTAACCACTTTGGTCATTGTGAAGTGAACACTGGAGAATTGGCTTCCATCAGATCATAAAGCAGTTTTTTTTAGGCTGCTATTTGCCCATGAAGGATAGGAATAAAAAGGATCATTTGAGTCTCAAATTGTCACTTTTCTTCGTAGCCTGTGGTTCCTTGGGAAGAACTTTCTTAGATCATAGCAAGCCTGTTCCCATTGAAGCCAGTGCTCAGCCACTTTTGCAAATCACTTCTCCACATGATTCTGAAATGGCATCTGTGTCTTTGGTATTGCAGGCCAGTTACTTCTCCCTCTCCCCTGCTGTCATTTTCCTTCTTTCAATCTTAAGTACAATCATTCTTCGGTGTCTATGGGAAATTGGTCCCAGGACCTGCTCAGACACCAAAATCTACAGGTGTTTGTGTCATATAAAATGACAGGGTATTTGCAGAGACCCCCCCCCACCACACACACACCTCTTCCTTTACCCAATACAATGTAAATGATATATAAATGGTTGCTATATTGTATTGTTTAGGATAAATGACAAGAATAAAAAGTTTATACAGGATCAATACAAATGTAATTTTTTAACAATATTTTACATCTATGGTTGTTGAATCCCAAGGAGAGCTGACTGCACAGGTACCGTGGACCCATCAGTCTCTGGTGGAAGATCATGGCTTTGTCTTTTCCTTCAGCCATAGTTACTTAGTACAAGATTTTACAGGATGAAAACTTAATTCATTTAGAGATTTGATTATTTCTGCAAAGTTGATTTGACAGGCTTTGGGCATCAGGCAAGTTCTGCCTCTTTCAGCCTACCCAGGCTCTGAATTAGCTTCATCTTTCTCTTCTCTTTCATGATTGCTTTAAAAGGCAGAAGCCATTAATCCAGAGGCACTTTTAGGAGACACACAGACTTCAGTGGGACTCCAATTGCTGCTATCACACAGCTCACTACAGTTGCAGATCTTTGTAGAATTGAAGCTTCTGGGGAAGTTCCCTTGATAACCTGCTCCCAGTTGCTGCCTCCCTGTTACTTGCTCCCCTGGCTGCTCAAAGCTTGTGCAAGACTCAGCTTCCTTGTTCTGTATTTCCTTCTACATTGAGTACTTGGGTACTTCCTTACTGTGTTTTCTTTTGCGATAACAAAATTCTGGAGACTATGTAAAGGATGCAAATTTATTTGGTACATGGTTATAGAAGTTGAGAAGACCAAAGCATGGCACCAGTAACTGGTGAGGGTCTTCTTGCTGCACCATGACATGGCAGAGGGCATCACATGGTGAAACAGAACAAGCATGCCCTCTGCCATGTCATGGTGCAGCAAGAAGACCCTCACCAGTTACCGGTGTCATGCTTTGGTCTTCCCAACTTCTATAACCATGTACCAAATAAATTTCCATCCTTTACATAGCTTGAATCTTCCATTTCTTGTGCAGCCACTAATGCAATCCTGGAAACCCCACACTCAGGACCTCATCCAGTCCTAATTACTTCCCAAAAGTTCCACTTCCAAGTGCCATTAACACAAATTTGGAGATTTCCAGCACCCAAACTTTTGGCGGACATATTAAACCAAAACAGTTTGTTTTCTATCATTAGAATTCTTAGAATCAGTCTTATTTTTCTGCGTGTTATATGTGACCATCAGATACACTAAATTTTTATCTTGAATATTTATGTAAGGCCTGTCTTCCCTGTTTAGAATATAAGCTGTATTAAAGCCAGGAGATTCTTATTGGGCTACTTCTGGGTTGCTGATGGTTTTCAGGGCCTGGCATAGTCAATGATGAATGAATGGATAAGTTAATAGAGGGCCGGTTAGATTACAGATTAGCATGTTGAATTACCTATCTCAGAAAGGTTCTTTATCTGGAAACTCAATGGAAAAGATAACTATGGGATTTGTTGAGAATTGCCTACAGTACCTAGTGGAAAGTATGAAAGATCCTTAACCATCGGTCTCCACAACCTTCTTGCCCTGGGCATGATGGTAATTCTTTAAACTGTGATTATGGGAATGACCTCTGAGGTGGGCCATTTGAGAGATACATTTTAGATCCTGTAGTGGTTTCAGGCCTTTCTTAATTATCTGATGGTCTCAGCAAAGCTTTATTGGGTTCTGTGATTTATAACCTGGCCCTTTGCCTCTATAACCTGAGCTCTCTCAGCCTTCAGTCAGCATTTGGCTTGAATGGCTATTCTCTCTACTGTTCTTTGCTGTTTTTTTCTTTTTTGTTTTGGGTTGTTTAAGAAGACCCTTTATTTTTCATATTTTGTATTGGTGCATTATAGTTGTACATAATGGTGTAATTTGTTGTTACATATCCATACATGCACACGATATAACTTGCTCAAAATCATTCCCCAGTATAGAGAAATCTCATGAAAATCAAAGGGAAATCTGTAGAATAGAGGAAAGTGATTAGGGAAGGGAGAAGAGGAGAGTAAGGAGAAGAATCTGAGTAAAAACAATAATAATAATTATTATTATTATCATTATTGAGTTATAGATATAAGCCAGGAATTAGGAATTAACATTTAATCCCTAATTTGTATCATTACGAAACCTTTAAGAAGTGGAAATTACTATGTTCCTCATTTTACAACACAGAGAACATATATTCTACTAGGCCACACTCTGTCAAAGCTTGAACCTTTGAACATAGGTTTGCATCCACCCTGTGAAATATATTCTACTGTCTCCTTCAGTCCCTCCTTATACTTTATAAATGTATTGCAATTTAAGGTTTACAAAGCAATATGTAATATCTCATATGTTAAACTATTGATTAGTCATATTTATCATTTGCTGAATCATACTGTGTTATAAACAACGAGCTGTATCAGTCATGAACAAAGAGAGGAATGAGAACATGAAAATGTAAACATGGAGGAAAAATAGACTTTGTTGGTGAAAATAAAGGGGAAACAACTTTGGCACAGAAAATAAAACATTCAGAAAAGCCACTAATAGGTTTCTCTCTCTCTCTCCTGTGTTTCAGGAATACCAAATTGATATATTTTTTGCTCAGACCTGGACAGACAGTCGTCTTCGATTCAACAGCACAATGAAAATCCTCACACTTAACAGCAACATGGTTGGGTTGATATGGATCCCTGACACAATCTTCCGAAATTCTAAAACGGCAGAGGCTCACTGGATCACAACTCCCAATCAACTCCTCAGAATTTGGAATGATGGGAAAATCCTTTACACTTTAAGGTAAGATATCCTGTGGATCTCTTTAAATCATTAACTGACACATAGTACATGTGCCATGTGTACATATTTATGGAATACATTACAATGATTCAATACATGTATACAACATTTATTAATCCAATCAGGATAGTTAGCATTCCAACTCTTCCGGTATTTATCATTTCTATGTGTTTGGAATTTTGGTATATTTCTTATTGTTTAAAATGCATGATAAATCACAGTTACTCCGTTGTGCTATAAAATACTAGAACTAATTCCTGCCATCTAACTACAGAATCTTTAATTACTTATGGTCTAATTTTGGATCCTTAATTTAAGTTATTGTTGAGATGAGACCCTATTTTTATCTCTAAGTTCTGTTCCTTCTCATGTTTAACATACTACAGAGTTCTGAAAAAATCTGTCCCCCTAATGGCAGTTGTGTAAAAATAAAGGCATTCAAATGATCTGCAATGAATAGGAACTAATTCATTCATCAGAATTCATTTCTGTTGGAAATTAGTTGTGAAAATTATCTTTTATATATTTAACTCCATAAGTCCACTCAGCTTGGAAAATACAGATGTCTTGGAGTCTTAATTAACAAATGTCATTATAGTTAAATTTGAGACCACCAGGAAAAAGGACAAAGTGGGTGTTCCCCAACTCATCCCTAAAGGAAGATGCAGCAACCAGGCAATGTGTCCTCTTAGAGCCAGGTAGTCCTCACAGAAACCCAGGGAGATGAGAGAATCTTCTTCAAAGAAGTGGCTTGACTTTCCAAAGTCAATGCACGGAAGTAGTGTGACCAGAGTTTGACCTAAGTCTGAGTCCACAGTGCTCCTCACATTCCCAGAATGGTCTAAGCTTACCTGAACACGAAAATAGTGCCCCCCAGCCTGCCTTTTTGCTTATTTAGTGCTAGGATCAAGAGGACAGCACCCTTTGGCAGTGACCTCTGAGGGCATACAACTCAGAAAGGCTCAGTTTTCACATCTTTCACTGACCTGTGGCTGTTTCTCATTGTGTACTTACTACCTCTGGACCTGGCCCCCAACTTTACATGTTCCTACTGACTTGGCTCATCTACTTCGTTGATTTTAAAGTCATATCCAAGCTGAGGATCAGGTGGTTGTTCTGGACTCCAGGTTCTTGGAGACCACCTGCTTGTCTGCTACTGTAGGCTAACAAGCATTTCAATTTAGTATGGCTCAGGGGACTATGACTTCTCTCCTACCTCTGACCCATGCTCCATGTCCTCCCTCTTTAGTCCATACCACAATAAGTTCCTCATGTACCCTTTCCTTACAGCCCTTAATTTCCCCCCTCTCACACACACATCCAGTGTCATGAGCTTTCAATTACAGGTGCTTGTGGCCCTGAGAAGAGATCAGTGACTCCTAGTATTGAACAAGTGCCTGTAGCACAAATGACATAGACAAATATCAAAATAAGCAGAAGATAAGAGAATATTAAAGTTTCTGAGAAATAATAATTTTGCAGACAGGGAACAACAGCAACAACAAAAAAATGTCACGATAGTGAAGTCTGCTGATGAAATACATTGATAAAGCGAGAGTTTGAAACAGGAGTTTCATCAATTCTAAAGAAATACCAATGAGACGCTGGAATGAAATAGAGCCTCAGTGAATCTTCATGGAGACATGTCTGGTCTTGGGATCCTGTACAGAAACTCTGTCACACAGGGTGTCTGCTCTGGAAAGATGCAGTATGCTACTTAGTACAACCATCACCTTCCTCACAAAGTAGGGGATTGCCCAAGTAGGAAATCCCTCCACAAGTGGATTGATTTGGCATAATAGCTATTTAGTCAAATATACCAGTTTCAAACGGAGGAGGGATTTCCTTCAAACAGATTGAGAACGACAACTTATAAAACAACAGTTGGGTTTTTTCTCCTCCCTGACTTGGCTTGTATTTGTAGACACAGTTGGAATGTTACTAACTGGAATTCTCTGTTTCTGATTAAAAGCCAAACAAAATAACACAATACAAAGACAACAACAGGGCTTCACTGGGTGAATAGTACAATTGCCCAGAGTGAGTTGCATGTGCTGGACTCTGCATCATGTGACTTCCCTCCTTCTCCCTGCATCCTGGTGCCTCAGCCACCCCATGGGCCTTACCCAGGGCCTTGGCTGTGTTGTTTCTGACCCCAAGAGTGATGCTTGGCTCTTCCACAGGCTCACCATCAATGCAGAGTGCCAGCTGCAGCTGCACAACTTCCCCATGGATGAGCACTCCTGCCCTCTGATCTTCTCCAGCTGTGAGTACCCTGGTGGAGCATGAGTACTGTGCAGGGAGTGACTGGTCTGGTACTGGTTTCTGGCAAGCAGTCATGCAACTGGTAACAGTGTCACTGTCCAACCAGAGAAAACTGATGATAGTTTTTGGTGTCAGCCACCTTTTTTTATTCCAGATGTTCTTAGGCAGAATTTATGTTACGAAATAGATAAATTTGATAAAGTGATGAGCAAATTACCATTCACATAATATTGAAGTGTTCAGAAACTAATGACTGGTGGACTTACCAAAGATTTATGCTGATGAGATGTGCATATTATTTGAAGTATATGAATTTTTTGCAATATTTTTAGGCTTAATATTTTAAGGCAAGGTGAATTGTTTTCTAAATAGAAAAATGTCTTTTAAATCTATTTGTATTTGTTTCATTGTACTACTGTAAGGCACATTTTTATAGTGTTTCATCCTCACATATTTCATTTGTGATTAATATCATAACAAGCAATCACAAAAAATTCTTTAAGATGGCATCTAATACTAAAGACAAGAGTACATATAAAGGAAATATCAAATGTATTTGCTTACTCATAAAGCTTTTAAGTAAAGGTCAATATGGAAATATATTTGCTGAGTTTATGATGGTTCACTTTAAATATATTAATCACTAGTACTTATGTATGACTCACAGGAATTTAATTAACTTTATTCAATTCTTTAAAATTGCATATATGGAGCCTGACAAACAAATCTGATGAAATCTCAGGCAGACGTTGTGTGAAAGAAGAGATGAATGCACTTTATAATTCCTTTTAGGTTCAGAAAAAGACAAAATGGAAAGGTGAATTTTAGTAATCTTCTAGACTGGGTTAAAGTATTTTTCTGTAAAGATTCATTTAATTAGTTGAATCTAAACTTATTATATTTGTTGATAACACAAACAATTCATGCCTAGCCAGTGGATGTGAATGCTTATAATATCTGGTAACCTTGCCTGCAAATCCATTTGGGATAGTTCTCTATTTATTTACTCTAAAAGTTACAGAATCCTCTAAATCAATGTGTTGTGAGTCACTTTGGTATGACACACATACACATATTGATATAATGTTTATGAGTGATTTGTCCAATTCTTAATTTATCAGCTAACCCAAGTTGGTTCTGTTGATTCTTCCAGTGAACTGATATGGTCTTAACTCATTTATTGAGTTTGTAATTTTAGTGATTATTTTCTAATTATTAGACATTAGTTTTGCATCTTCTATGCAATTTGGCTCTGATTTCTTCACCAGATTTTTAATAATGTCTATTTAAATTTTCAAAACATATCAATATCTTTTTGGGTAGGTTTTGCATAATTTATTTAGTTGTTTGTTAATTCGAGTTCATGTTTCCTGGGACTTTTTATATGTGTTTCTTTGAGTCTTATATGTAAAGATACTTTTTTAAAGGATGGTTTGCTCTGCTTCTCTCTGGTATCACTATCATTTTAATTTTTATTCAAATTTATAAAACTAAAGAACACTTCTAATAATTGGATTCACTACCCAGAATGTGATGCTGCTAATTCACTACTATTTGGTATGAAATTTATATTGGTGCTTTCCTTTTTAAAATCCCTATTATTAGGATGTAATCTTCATGCAATAAAAACAACCTATTTCCAGTAAAGTTCAATGAGCCCTGAGAATTTCACATATCTATGTAAATACCAGTACACATACATAATAGAACATTCCCATTAGTTCAGATAGAATTTTTTTGTGTGTGTGTATGTGTGTGTGTGTGTGTGTGTGTGTGTGTGTGTGCTGGGACTTGAACCCAATAAGGTCTTGTGCATGCTAAGCGCATGTTCTACCACTGAACTGCATCCCCAAACCCTCTTTTGCATCTTTGCAAACAATTCCCTCACCCCTGGCTCATGGCATTGCTGATCTAGTGTCTACTGCTACAGATTAATGGTATTTATACTAGAATTTTGAATTTATGTCTGACTTCTTTCACTCAGCATAATATCTTTGAGATTCATACATATTGGTACATGTATCAATAGTTCATTTTCTATCACTTTAAATTAAAATTTAAGCCTGAGTACCTGGGCCATATAGATGGTATGAACTCTAGCTACCTAAATGTCTTTGTGATTTCAGGCTTCTAGTTATAAATTCTTTGCACAGAAATTCATTTTTTTTTCTCTTACATGTTTTCCACAAAGATGGACAGGGACTCTTCTTTTAGGGAGAGTTTTTCCAGATTCCTCCAGCTGAAGTTTCTTCACTTCCACAGTCCAGCAGCTATTAATGGGTTCTCTGCCCAGCATGGCTTCTCTGCTGGGGCCCAACTGTGTTGCTTGCTCCTGTGGGGCTGCAGTCCAGACCAGCAGAGACTGTCGGGTTCCTGAGTGCTTCAGTGTAGGCCTGCTCCTTGGGGTCTGATGGTTTCCTTTATACTCCCTCAAGTTTTCAAAATGTGTCTAAAAAATTTACAAGCCCTTTCCAGTGTTCCATTCCAAGAGGAGATTTTCCACACATGCAGTTTACAATACTGCCAGAAAGAAAAGTACTTATATGGATTGTTTTAAAAAACATTTTATAAAAATGAAATAATTTAAATTCTCAAAGGTGACTCACATAAACAACCACTCAGGGAAACACCATTCTAAAAGCTTAACTCTAACAATGTCTTTCTAGAAGGCATATAGTTCTAGGAAGAAGTAAGTCATGGTAGGAAAAATGATTTTCAAGACCATCCACATGTATTTTCACATCTCTAATATCATGTGGTGGTGGAGCATGATCAGATTTGGGTCTCAGGGATTGAATTCAAAGGCACTCGGCCACTGAGCCATATTCCCAGACCTATTTTGTATTTCATCTTGAGACAGAATCTCATTGAGTTGATTAGCACCTCACTTTTGCTGAGGCTTCTTTTGAATGGTCCTCCTGCCTCAGCCCCCTGAACACGGGATTATAGGCATGTGCCACTGTGCCTGGCTTCAAAGACCTTTTTACATGTGGACAAATAAAAGCTACTATGTCTGAAAAATCAGGGCACTGAGTGACTAGATTGATGTTTGGCAACCAGATAAAAATAAATTTAAAATGACAAAACTGAATATGGACTACTATGTACCCACTAGAATGGCCAGAATCTGAACATTGACAAGTTCAAAGATAAATGAGGAGGTAGAACAACAGAAACTCTCATTCATTGGTTTTTGGAATACAGAATGGTCCAGCTATTCTGGAAGACAGTTGGATAGTTTCTTACAGAATTAAATATACTTTTGCCATATGACTCAGAATTTGCACTCATTGATATTTATCCAAGTAAATTAAAAAACACATTTCCACACAAAAGCCTGTGTACATGTATTTATAGTAAGCTTATTCATAATTACCCAAATTCAGAAGTAGATATCCTTCAATAGGTGAGTGGATAAACAATCTGGCTCATTCAAACAGTGAAATACTATTCGATGCCAGAAAAAAAGATATCAAGCCATGAGAGACATGGAGGAAACTTAAATGCATATTTCTAAGTGAAAGAAGCCAATCTGAAAAGGCTAGATACGGTATAATTTCAACTATGTGACATTTGGGGAAAAGGCAAAACTGTGGAGACAGGGAAAAGATCAATGGTTGTTAGGGGTTGGAGAGTGAAGAACGAGTAGATGGAGCACAAAAGATATTTAGAGCTGTGAATGTATTCTGTGTGACACTATAATACTAAATTTATGACATTGTGCACTTATCCAAATGGACAACACCAAGAGTGAATCCTAATGTTAACATGGGCCTTAGTTGATTATGATGTGTCAATAGGTTCATTGATTATAACTAATACACCACTCTGGTGCAGATATTAATTGTCAAGGAGGCTCTGAAGGGAGAGAGGGAAAGAAGTATATGGGAGCTCTGCACATTTGGCTTACTTTTTCAGCAAACCTAAAACAGCTGTTTTAAAAAGTCTAATAAAAACAATAACAATTGGAGGTAGAGAAGGAATTTATTCCAATTATAAATGAAAAGGACCTATTAAAAAATAACTGGGAATCTCAAAATATAAAGCTCTGCTTTAAAGAATAAATTTACTGAACTAATTTACATGTGTGGCATTAATTCATGTATATATTATTCACTTTTTATAAATGAGAATAATAACACTTTTTTAAAGGAAAATGTGCTTTGATGATTTGGAGTTATGGAGGACAGTTTTATCTATGACATTTCAGTACCTAACTTATTTCTACATTATAAATGTATATTATGAGGAAAACCCTCATCATAACACTGATGAGCAATTGGAAATGAATTGGTGTTTGTTAACACTTGCTTTTAATTATTATTAAAGTACTTTTTCAGTTATTTGCAATCAGGAGCTAATTTTTTTCTATTTAAAAATTGATAGCAGCAAAACTGAACAATTGTTTACATTTCCTGTCATAAATAAAAGCTAGGAAAGTTCCTTAAAATGTATAGTAAAATTTAATGAGATCATTAATATGATAGTAAAGTCTTTCTACTTATTAAACTACTTTATTATTAAACAACTTCTTAATTCAATTAAAAGACTCAGGACTGCACCTCCTTTTGGTGCCAAATTCCCTAATATAAATTTTGTTTCTTTAGTAGTCTATCTGACTGGCACAAGCAAAACCTCTCAAATGATGACAATTCTATAAAATTTTCCAATACATTCACAGAGATTAGGTAATTTCATTTGATATATAGCATGTTTGGGTTTATTGTTACTATTGCTCTTTTATTATCTTGGTACTGAGGGTAAACCTAGGGTCTTGGGTATGCTAAACACACAATCTACCACTAAGCTACACCCTCAGCCCTGGGCTTATTATTTAATAATTGGGTTTATATATATTTTAAAGTAGTTGAGATTTGGGAGATATTTTAATAAATTAAAAACTTATTGTATTTTCTGTAGTTATTGAGTTTCAGAATCACAATTACAAAACTCCTAATATATACTGAAAGAGATCTTGGGTTGGGGATATAGCTCAGTCAGTAGAGTGTTTGCTTAAGGCCTTGGGTTCAATCCCAAGCACCAGAGAGAGAGAGAGAGAGAGAGAGAGAGAGAGAGAGGGATATCTTGTTATAAGTTTATTTCAATTGATTAAAATTATTGAAAATAATTTTTAAATTGCTTATGTCCTTGGATATTTATCCAAAAGTACTAAAATTAGGATACTATAGTGATACATACATATCAATGTTTATAGCAGTGCAATTCATAATAGCCAAGTTATGGAACTAGTCTAGATGTCTGTCAATAGAAGAATGTATAAAGAATATATGGTATATACACACAATGGAGTCCTTTATTCAGCCATAAAGAATGAAGTTATATAATCTGCTGGTAAAAAAGGGAAATGGAGATCATCATGCCAAGTGAAATAGTGAGACTCAAAAATTCAAGGATTGAATGTTCTCTTTCATATGGGAAAGTGAGGGTGGGAGAGAAAGAGAAAAGGGAAATTTTTTTAAAAGTGGGGACTGGGATGTGACTGGGATGCTCGCCTACCATGTGTGAGGCACTGGGTTCAATTCTCAGCACCACATAAAAATACAAAATAAAGATATTAAAAAATGATCTCAATAAAATAGAAAGAAGGCCAATAGAGTAAAGGAAAGGGATTGAGAGGAGGCATGGGCAAGTAGTGGGGAATTAAATCTATCAAGTTACTCTATGTCTGTGTACAAATGTACCACAATTAATCCTGCTTATATGCATACATATATAGTTACAATGCACTAATGAAAATTAAAAAAATAATAAAAGAGTTATCAGTAGAAATGGAGCAAGCAGATCATTGGGAGAGAGGAGGATAATGTAAGGGAAGGTCCTGGGGAATGATATTGATCAATTATGTGCACATTTGAATAAGGCAAAATGAATTTAATTATTAGGGATAATTATAACGCACCAATAAAAATTTAAAATAAAATATATATGACTGAATTAAACTTTATTCTGATATTGAATCCTGGGAGAGAAATCTCTGGAGTTGAACTTGGCTATATTCTGTATGCTGAGTGTGGTCATAAGACTTACGCCTTAACGAATATTCAGTGGAAGATATCATTGGTGGTTCTGTTGCCTCCCTATGACTGTTGCAACAAATGACCACATACCTAGTGGCTTAAAAAAACACAAGTTTACCATCTCACATTTTGGTAGTTCAGAAATCTGAAATGGGCATCAGGCATCGTGTTGCCAGGGTGGCATTCCTTTCTAGAGGCTCCAGGGAGAATCTACTTCCCCAAGCTCCTAGGGGCTGGCCACATTCCTAATCCTGTGTCCACTCTTTGTTCTGAAAACCAGCTGGTTGCTTTTGTCTGATCCTTGTTTTGTCATCAGTCTCTCTGATCACAGATAGGAAAGGTTTCCTCTTCTCACCTCTTCACTTCTTTGAACAGACTGGACACATCCACAGGAAGGATGATCTCCCCAGTTGAAATGTCCAACTTCAGAGTCCTTTCTGCCACGTCAGGTGACATTATCAGGCTCTAGTGACCGGGCTGTGAGTTTCTGTGGGTGTCATAAGTGTTCTACGGCCCAAGGACCTGCTGACAGATGTATCACGCACAGTTCTCAAGTTGTGGGGAGAATCTACATGACAGAACAAGCTCAAAAATGATCTCCCAGTGAATCAGGACTAACTTTAGTGTACATCCTGTGTCTTAATATGTTTTATAGAAGAGATTAAATAAAAAGACAAAATATATATCTTGTATTTTAATTCTTCATTTCTCTAGTTATTTTGAAGATAATTTATTTCATTGTTGGTTTTCTTTTGGTTAAAAATCAGCATTATGAAGTAAACATTTCTCTCTGAAAATATATATTAACATGAACTTTATTAAATTCATAATTTTACTTCCAGAAGATGTATGACTTTTGGAGAATTAGTGTTTATCTAATTTGTTATAGCCATAGTGTGCAAATGTTCCTGGATTTACAATACATTTATGTCCTTATAAACCCACAATAAGTTGAATATATCCTCAGTCATAAACATGTTGAATACAACTAACCTACTGAATATCCTAGCTCAATAACATTGGTCACTCATTCTCTTGATGGTGTGGCTGACTGGAAGCTAAACTCTCCACTACTGCTTGGCAGATACCAGATAGTATGTTACAGACTGTCACTAGCATGGGAAAAGAACAAAACTAAAACTTTGACGTTTTCTTTTGGATACATATTGCTATAACACCATTATAAAGTAGAAAAATTTTAAGTCAAATCATCATAATAAGTACGCTCAATATAACTTTAAGTAAACAATGCAAGATATATAGATAGCATCTGTGTCTAAGTCATGTGCAAAATCAATGACAAAATGTTAGGAATGCCAGTTATGCAACCCTATGCTGTTGTGTTTTTCAAAAATAGGGATCACTTCACATGCATATTCAACTTTTTGTAAACTAAAGTAGGTATTGTGGACCCTGAAACAATATTTTTCTGTCACTTTGAAATTTAGAAAATTGTATGTGTGAAACTAGCATTCACGGGTGATTTCTCAAATTAAATTAGGGCCTAGAAAAAAACCTCAAATAAAATCCCATTCCTTCAATTAATCTTTTAACAGCAAAAAAAAAAAAAAAAAAAAAAAAAAATGGTACCCCGACTTTCTGCTGTTTATCTTGTAAGACAGATTATACTGATGTCTGGTCTTGCTTCTGTTGGAATGTCTTGCACCATATCATTGAAACACTACATTTTTAGAAATATGCTAATCCTAGGTTGCTCTTATCATACAACAAATAAAGTAGTAATTAATTCAGTTGGTTATATGTTGGAAAAAATAACCTTGAACTTATACAAATATTTATTCCAAATGGACAGAAGCCTTAAATTTAAAAGTAAAAAGCCATAAAACCACAACAAATTATAAAAAATATATAGAAGAAAATCTTTGATGTAAAACTAATGAAGGATTTTAGATTTGATATCAAAATCATGATGCATTTAAAAAATGGTTTGTGACTTTGTCAAAGTTGAAAAATTATAGTCTAAATGATTGGAAAGGCAAGTTACATCCTAGGAGAAAATACTTACAAACCTCATATCTGAAAAAGGGCTTTAATCTATATTATGTAAATAACTCTAAAAACTAAACAGTAAAGAATTTCATTTCTCTTCATGACTGAAAAATATTCTATCATTTGCAGTTTCGTATTTTATTAACCATTTATTATTTGGTGGGCACTTGAAATAGTCTACCTTTTGACTATCATGAAGAAAGCTGCGATGAACATTGTACTAGAATCTGCTTGAGACCTTGCTTTCAATTCTTAAGAATATGTGCCTAGGAGTAGTATTGCTGAATCATATTGTAACTCTCTACTTAATCCATTGAGGAACTGACAGTTTTTCATAGCAGCTATACAGTTTTGTGTTCCCACCAGCCATGCAGAGATTCCAATTTCTTCAAAATTTCACCAACACTTGATAATAGCCATCCTAGTGGGTAAGAAGTTTAAACTTCATTTCCTTAATGACTAATGATGTTTGAGCACATGTGACAACATTCTTTGACTTTGACAGTATCGTGCTGAGTGAAATGAGCATGACTAAGAATAAAGAACAAATTCTAATAGCCTAAAGTAACTAGAAGAGGAAATTCACATATACAGAGAAAGCAGAATAGTAGTATCTAGGGATTGGAGAAGAGAATAAGTTACTATTTAACAAGTAAAGATTCTGATAATGAAACAGTCTGGAAATATATTTTGGTGAGGGTTTTTAGCATTGTGAATGTACTTAATATTTCTGAATTGTACACTTAAAATGGTTAAAATGGTAATTCTTGCACCATGCATTTTTATCACAATTGAGAAAAATGTATACCAAAACTAAACAGAAAATATAAACAGTCCAGGTAGAAAAAGGTAAAAGATATAAACAGACATAAACAGTCATTTCACCCAATGTGACATACAGGTGGTAAATGCATGCTAACATCTTTAATTATTAGTAAATGCAAATCACTACACCCTTATTAGAAATGGCTAACATTAAAGACAGTGATAATACCAAATACCAGTAAGGATGTAGAAAAATTGGGTGTTGTTGGTTAGGATGTAAAATAACATAGTCACTGTAGAAAAATGTTTGGCATTTTTTTTTCTTTTGTTTTTAGAAGTGGTTATTAAATCCAGGTCCTCACACTCTACCACTGAACTACATCTTGCATTTACTAATAATTAATGATGTTAGCCCTGAAAGTTTCTTTCAATATTAAAAATATACTTTTTATATGACCTAGTGATTGCATAGTTAGACATTCATCCTAGAGAAAGAAATGATTTATTGACACAAAAGCTTGCCCATTAATATTCATAGAGCTTTCTTCTTAAGAGCCCAAATCTGGAAACAACCCTCATGTCTCTCAGTAGATGAATTGGTAAGCAAGTTGTTGTTATATCATTAACAAGAAATGCTATGCAGCAACACATTATTGATCCATGAAACGATTTGATTGTACTGCCACAGAATTGAACTGAATGAAAATCTCAAAAGGTTATGTTATATATGATCCTAGTTATGTAAAGTTATTGAAATAAACAAGAAGTGAAAGCTAAGGTGGAATTGTTAACTGTATTGAAAGAAGACTTAAATAAATGGAAAGGTATTCTGTGTTAATGAACTGAAATACTTAATCTTATTAAAATGGTAATGCTACCCCAAATTGATCTATAGATTCAGTACAGTCCAAATACAAACCCCTAATGGCTTTTTTTTTCCTTCCAGAAATTGACAAAGCAATCCTAAAATTTACATGGAAATTTAAAAACTCCAGAATAGTCAAAATAATCTTACATAAAGAACAATAGATTTAGATGCCTCACACATTTGACTTCAAAACTTACTATATAAGTAGATCAGTGTGGTAAGATATTGCCCAAATGACAGATTTATGGATCAGTTGAATAAAATTGAGAGTCCTAAAAACAAAAACAAAAACAACTCATATTTATGGTCAATTAATGTTTGCCAAAATAATTCTGTAAGAAAGGATAGCTTTTCCAACAAACAGTGCTGAGGCAATTTGATGTAATTAAGCAAAAGGAATTAAGTTGGAACTGCATTCTCACCCCATAGGCAACATGTAATGGCTAAACTATATGTAACTTTTTGAAGAAAATAAATATAAATCTTTGTAACCTTGGATTAGTCTATGGTTTCTTAGATATGACACCAGAAGTACAAACAACACAATAAAAAAATAAACTGGATGTTATCAAATTGAAAACTTTCATGCTTCAATGGAAACCATCAAAAGAATGAAAAGATAACCCCCAGAGTAGAGAGAATATTTCCAGGTCACATATCTGATATCTCATTCAGCAGATCAGCTGTGTGCCCAGTGAGAAATGGCAGCTGATGGCTAACATCATCTATATGCCACTTTCTATAATGTTTCTATAAAGGAAGGAGATATTGTTTTGCCAGGAATTTATCTTTTCAATAACAGTTAATATACCCATATATATGACTGGCACATGTAAGTCGTTTTTCTCACAAGTGTATAATAAGAAAGATGAGCACAAGCTTGGAAGTAGTAAATAGCAGCCAATGTTCAATCTAAGGGTCCAGAAGACAGGAAAGAACAGTGGGGACTGTGGCCAACGATTACTGTGTGAGGCAGCTGCCTCTCAATGCTGGCCAACTCCAGGTTTGAAAGAATACAATGAAGATTTTGCCAGGTATTTTTGTTTTTCAAAAGAACCTGAGATTCTAACTTTTATAGGGAGGCTTCCAGTAATATTTTAAAGTTGACAACAAATTTGCATAACTAGAACATTTGGAGGTTAATACTACTGAGCAAATAAAATAGATCCATGGGCCAGATTCCATCGCTGCCTCTCTATTAGTCTTCCTCTGTTTACTTTCCTTTCAAAACATAACAGACATTTTTCTCTTATCCCCTGAGTGGCATCATGTTCCCTTCATTTCTAAAAGTTTCCATGTCCAGATTCACACTTTTTATTCTTTTACAATCTCTCTTAGATCTATGCTGTCCAATATAAATTTAATGCAAGTCACAGATTTAATTTTAGATTTCCTAGGAATCACATTTTGAAAAAGTAAAAAGAAACAGGAGGTATCTATTTTACCACTCCATTTTATTTAATATGATCTGCCCCAAACATTACCATTCTAATTTGAAATAAATATGAAAAAATTGAGCTACTTTAAATAGATTAATATGAAATATTTTAATCCTAAGTCTTGAACACCTAAGCATTTATCCTATTAGTTTGCAATATATAACAAAAATCCATATACCTGCCCATTGTCAGGGTTGCTCAAGGACATGGTATTGTCTGTGCAGGCTCTCTTTGAGGTCAGCCACTCTGAAAATGAATGTGATTTTACTACAAACAGCACATTTCCATTTGGAGTAGCCACCTTTGAATTGCTCAGTAATCTATCTGAGTTCATGATCAGCAAAATGCCAGAAATCATAGTCTGTGACTCTCCCATAGGTTGTTGAGCAAACAGTACACCTTTGAAACTATTTCATTCCATATTAGTAATGTTCTGAGTTCCCCTTTCCCAGTTTTTTGACTCCTCTTTATTTCCAACCCTTTTCTTGATGCATGCTCTGCATCTTTACTCTCTCAGTTCTAAATTTGAAATCCAGCCATGAGATCAGTCTTGACTCACAAATCTATGCTAATGTGCATTTATGTGCATATGTATAATCTGAATCTCTCACACCAAAAGAAGTCTCAGGCTTCAGAGAGCTACAAATCACCCAGATGCCTTTGCTAAGCCCTTGTCTACACATTCATTGTTCAGAACACATGATAACAGAGTCAAGGAAGATGTGTTCATGTGCACCAACATTTATAATGTTCTCTTTATCATGAAAGTTGACATAATTTACTGACTATGATAGTCAGATAATAAATACAGATGTCCCTTAGTAACCTCAGGAGATTGATCCCAAGAGTGCCCCTCTCAGGAGACCATAATCTGCAGATGCTTAAATGTCATATAAATTAGTGTGTATTTGCATATGACTTGTGCATATCCTCCTGCATTTTTAAAATTATATCCAGTTTAGTTATAATACCTAAACAATGCCAACACATCACTTAATTCACATAGATTCAACATAGAAATCAGCCCATGGAAAATTAAAGTATTCCTTTTTTGGAACTTTCAGAGATTTTTGATTTCTAAGGATTTTTAAATCATGGTTGGTTGAATCTATAGATGTAGAACCTGTGGATACATCCCCTGTAGATTTTTAAGCCTGTCATTCAGCACTAAATATGAAATAGGGGATTCTTAACAAGAAGAGATACAAGTCATTAATTTATTATTTCTCTGATCCCTGGGGAGATTTTGTCACTAATCCACACACCTACTCTGCTGGACTTTAGCATCATGGAGTCAGATCTGCAGGTTGCCCTTGTAGAGGGACACTCTGAGAACGAGCCCTATTGTCAGGAAAGGTAAACAGGTGTCAGTATCACCTGTTGCTTTTGATACTTCTGACCAGAAATGTTACTCAGTCAACACAATTCATGTGAACATGCCGCATGCTGCAATTTACCAGGGGTATTGTAGAAAGTTGGGTTGCTGCTTGTTTCCCCTTCAGTGTTGCATGCCAAGCATCCTCTTCACCTTTCCTTTTGGATGATGAGATGCCAGACCAAAGACAATGGAAAATAATTGAAGATGATCAAGCTTCCCCACTGTGGCAGATCTATGGCTCAAGGTTAAGTTGATTGCTCCTGAATTTGATTCAGATACTGGCTCTTCACATTCCTGTCTCCTCATGGCCATAGGGACTGTGAAGACATTGATTTGGGAAAAGATTTTTTAAGGCATCCCAGGAGGGTGGTGGTTCAAATTAGGTGCCCACTGCCTACAAGGAGGCACCATCTGTGTTTCATGGTCAGTTTTGTTCCCCTGAGGCCAGGAAGCAGGTTGGACAGGACAGGAAGCTTACATTTAGCTTGATCGCTCTCAGGCTCCAGCAACATTAGATTCCCTGTGCAGAGATACAAACAAACCAGCTAAGGTTTATTTTTAGGAGCTGCTAATATCTCCTTTCTTCCTGTGTGCACAGCATGCAGAGAACAGCCAAATAAAAAACTCTTCTAAACCCTTGTTGATCAGACCTGGAGAGAGAACTAAGCACTCCCGATTCACCAACTGCTTCATAACTGATGTGTCTGTATTCAACCAAGCCAACTAAAAAACCTCCTTTGTTCCCTGCCTGTTGCACAGTGCATAAATGAGGTGGGCTGTTTGCCAGGTGGAGCTACCCAGCAGGTGGGGCTTCCCTCCCCTGCCTTTTGTCCTGTAAGGAAAGGAAGATAGTGCTCCTTGAAAGTCCTTTCTCCCTGTTGCAAGTGTTAGTCACCAAAGGGCAGATGCTGTGAGATGCCAGCAGCATCCCTGTGTTCTCTGAAACAAATGTTCAGGTGTGAGACTTCCAAAAAAAACTGTCTTCCAAGAAGAGGGGAGTTCTCGCCATCCCAAAGTCAACCAGACATGTGGGCTACAAAGTTCCAATTGCTCAAGTGTCTTCTTGTGTCCACATGCTTTGGAAGCAGCAGGAGGCAGCTTTCCATCATTTATGAGAGACATGGTGGTGTCCCATAGCCATGACCTGTGAGTGACAATCAAGATGGTGACCTGGGAACCAAATTTCCCTTTAGGAACTACAGCAGACAGACTTGTGCTTTGAATGAAATGGACTTTTGCCATATTTTCTCTTTGCCTGTCAATCTTTAGTGCTCCTGTGGTCTTTCCTAGCTCCTCCCTGCCTCCACCTTCCCCTTCCTGTAGACTTGACAAGCTTGAAGTTTAGGAGGCCATTACATGGATGGCCATTACATGGAAGGACTATGAAGTCCTTCTAAGATGACAGTGATGAAGTCTGGAGCCCAAAGGACAGGCGTGATTCATATCCTTCCTCTCACCAGCCCTCATTGTTGTCCTCGGATAGGTAGGAAACTCATTAAAAATGGCAAATCACTGCTACACAGGATTGTGTTGGCTCCTTCTTCCAGGTCTTGAATGTTAGTCTTTTTCTTCTGGCTTTAAGTAAAGCAATTTGTTCATTGAATTTAATAACCTGGTTATGACATTGCTAAGAAAGGCTGACTGCAGTAAAGACTGCTGACTTTGACTCACTGCTTCTCTCTGTTGAAGTAGCCCTGTGTGCCCTATAATGGTTTATCTCTGCAGGCACCATGCCCTTTTCTCAAACATCCCACACAGGTGGAGGGTGGGGGACAGAAAAGGTTAGGGAGTTGAATTGAAGAGGGTGACTTTTCAGTGTCCCCGATTTTATCATATAATGACTGACCCCTTCACCTGTCTTGGAACTTTCTACATCTCTCTAACTTTCTACATCTTTACTCCCCACATTTGCAGAGGGGGAATGGTAGCAAGTTACAACATGATGAATGGAACTCTGAGCACATTTGTTGACCCCAGTGGTGCAGCTGTTTGTGAGAGCTATGGCTGCCCACCCAGGATTAAATGTGACAGATATTTCCACAGTTTCTCTGTTGCCTTTGGATTCGCTAAGGGAGTGCACAGCAATGGTTGACACACTGCACAGGTAAAGTCTGGTAATGGTGCAGAAAACAGCCAGACTCTCACTAGACTTTTCACATTGGGCTTACTTCACCATTTTGGAGAATCTACCCAACAATGCACATGTTTTATATGGGTTACTTGCAAACACCAGGCTCTGAGGGAGTTAAAATGAAAGCAGGGGTATGATAGACACTCTCTTCTCCATAGAACTAATGAATTGAAGGACCACTGAGAGTTCTTGGCATTACTGTGTTGTTTGATCCATCAAAAGCAAATACTGCAAAATTAACAAGGTCAGAAAACCTTCATGTTTTTCCATCTTGCATAAAGCAAATACTGAAGTCAGTAAAAAAGTGGAACCAAAGTTTTGGCAACAAGACCTGGGATTTTAATCACAAGGTCATCAGCTACTTGATTTATAGGAATCATACATTACCCCACAGTGCATACTCATGGGACTGAAAACCCCTGGAAAGTATACAAAAGAAATCCTGCAAAGCAAAGACTACTTTTCTACATTTTTTATAGTTCTAGTTCATAATTTTATACTTGATTTTTGAAAATGATTTCTTAGGAACAGAGACTCAGTGATACCCGCTTTTCTCTTGAGATGACTTTTGGAGAGAAAGGAGGGCAAGAGAACTGGAATGCTGTGCTGAGACATGAGTTGAAAGACTTAAGAGGCATGAAAGACCCTTTAAACTATTGAGTGCTGGGGATCAACTGTCCCTTTAGGAATCACAGCAGGCAGACCTGTGCTGTGTGTGAAATGGGCCTTGGTCATTTTCTTTGTCCCTGTCCCACACTCTTTAGTGACCTGGGTCCACAATCCACTTGAGTACTTATTGTCTAGATCAGGATTTGTTTTGTTCTGTTTTTATTCATGACTTTCAAAAAATTATATATATGTGTGTGTGTGTGTGTGTGTGTGTGTGTGTATCTATTTTTTTTTTAATGGGATGTTGAAAAAAATTTATGGGAGCCTAAATATTTTTATGGAAAAATCATGTTATTTGTCTTCTCTTTTTATCTTCCTCTTTCCCCTAAAGACTTAATAGTAAAATTATTTTGGGAAGAAAATATACAAACTCTAGCTACTTTGTGTGATTTTGTTGTTTTACTGTTTATAATGCATTAATTTACTAAAATGTGCCTAATTTTTTTAAACTTTAAAAATAAAGTTGAGCTGGATGCGGTGGCACATGCCTGTAATCCCAGCAGCTCAGGAGGCTGAGACAGGAGGATCACAAGTTGAAAGCCACCATTAGCAATGGTGAGACACTTAGCAACTCAGTGAGACTCTGTCTCTAAATAAAATACAAAATAGGGCTGGGGATGTTGCTCAGTAGTTGAGTTCCCCTGAGTTCAATCCCCAGTACCAAAATAAAATAAAGTTGAAACCAAGCTGAATATTAGGGAACTCTGAGTCACAGCCTTGCTGTTCAAACCCCCTTCGGTACTCAGTGCTGGGACCTGGGGGTCCCCAGTTTCCCCCAGCACATTCATAGGTGCATTTAGAATGTTGTAAGCAAAGCTCTTCCCACACAATAACACAATAATCAGCCCATTTTATTCTTACACTGGCCCTGGGGGCCCTGTTTTTCAACAGCATATTTCACAAATGAGGAAACTGAGCCTAGAAAGGTGTGGTTGTCTGCCAACCTTACCCAGGGAGCAGGCACAGGGCTGAGGTTTGAACTGAGCAGAACTTCTGTCATGTGTCCATGCATTTGATCAATACACACTGCTCCAAATAGGCTTTTGATCATTACTATCCTCATTACTGTTACTATTATTGGAAGTAGACAATTGGTGCAAAAAGATAAATAAAAATAAACTTGGGATACAAGATAAAAATGTATTTTGCTGTGCATGGCTTTGCTTCAGTAAACCATTTTGGATGAAAATTTTAAAATATATGAGACTTTTAAATCTTTGACAGCTGTGTCAGCTGGAACCATGTTGGAGCTAGAGAAATTATTAGGAGAATGTCACCACTATGCCTGTGATGTTGGAGATGTCTGTGAAAGCTGGATGGCTTTCAGGGTTTTAAAAGGCAATGCTTCATTCTCCCAAGGAAATTAATTTGAAAGAGGAATAAATGCCAGTTAGTAAATCTCAGTGTCAGCATGTCTGAATCCACCACTGTCATGTAATAGTCTCAAGGCCACAGCTGGCTCTCTCCTAATCCTAGGACCATGCAATGGCCAGAGAACAGTGATGTTCCTTTTGTCCATGAGCTCCCTGACACTCTGCAGGGAAGCACATTCTGCCCCTTTCCCACCTACACATCCCCTTTAACAGATATGAAAACTGAGTCTTGCAGAAAAAAAATTTCAGTGCTGGAATAAGCTCTTGCAGCTAGTGTATGGTAGAACAACAATGTGAACTTGGTGCTTGCTTCTCTGAGTCTAGGATTCTGTTTATTATACCAGCCTTCATCTCGGGGCAGTTGTTAGCCAAGGACCAAATATCAGGCAAATGACCCCTCAGAGTATTCTATAAATGTGTTCTCCAACATCCACAACCATGCTTTGACCACATTGCCTCCTCCTTGGGTGAGTGAAAAGCAAGGATCAGCATGAAAGATAGGTCACCACTACTGCTCAGATTACCCCAGACTTTTCAGACAGAAAGGCTACTCATAAATGGGAGGGTCTGCAGCATTCTCATGGATTCCTAAGAAAGGATATCTCTTTTAGAAGAGAGGATGGCACATTCTTCATCAAAAACATATGGTTATTGTTTGTACACAACTTATTAAATTCTGTTTTTTGGAGCTTCTCTCTCCTTTGATTTGTCCTTATCCCACAAAGTGAAAGGTAGAGGGAAAGCTTCCTTCTGGATCCTAGTTCAGAGGATTCTGTCTGAACCAGTGAGCCCTGGACTCAGAACAGCACTCCTGTCTCACTGGATTCTGCTCTGTGGTCTGGGTTCTTGAGAAGCTGCTCTTTGTTCCTTGTTCTCGAGTGAAAACACCACTCAGCAAAAGTGTAGGGGCCATTTCATAATTACTTGAGCAAGCTGGTGCACACAGCAAGCCACAACCACAATACATAAATCATCCATGAACACAGAATTTGTACCAAAGTAGTTCTAAAACCCTACTTGTCTACTCTAATACTTTAAGCTCTCTTGTTCATCCCAGTGGCTAAAAAAACTGGATTGCCCAGTGCCACTAGCTTATCTGACCATTCACAGATAAGAAAAGGAAGGAGGAATGTGGACAGAGATCTTAGTTTTCTGTGATTTAGGAGGAACTGTCAGTGCCCATCCCAGTCCTCAGCTGATGCACCTGAAGGTCACTGGATCCAGAAGACCCTGCAGCCTGCCCTGCAGGGCTGTGGTTCTGCGGTGAATCAAGAGCATCTCAGGCAGACAGGTGTTTAGCTGTCAGTTTAACAGCATGAAAACAATGGAAGTAAGAAATCTGTAAACCAAATAGTTTCCCCTGCTGGGCTGTTGAAACCGTAATATAATTGGGAAGAATATCTATCAATGCATTTGGATTATAAATGGCTCTTTCTATACATTTAGTCAATATTTTCAAAGAAGTTTGGTCTAATTGCTTTCTGGAGGCTAGGGGTTACATCTTCTGTGGACTCCTAAATGTCTCATTCACAGTAGGTGCTTGATAGATTTTTATTTTGTGTAGGTGGCTAAGGTATTAACAGCTCAAGGCCATGCTACTCATGTAATGCCTTGTTTGGGGAAATGCTATTTGAATAAGCAGGTGACTAGCTCACTCTGAGAACCTATGCTGTTATCTATGGAGAATGTTGTGTCCTCAAGTTCTAACATCACATCTCAAAGAAAATGACACAAAATTAAAATTTTAAAAAAAAAGATGTCAATGAAATGCATACTTGATTAGTTGCCACTGTCTGAGAACAGAGACAATTAATCTAATTGCAGTTAGGAGAGCATATACAGAACATGGGAAGTATATAATGTGTCAAATGGACCACATTCCATACTTATAACCACATGTCCTTTGGATGGCCAAGATCTGGAAACAAGCAGATAATTCTTAACATTTTCATGCTTTTTTTCATTTTTTGACTATGCTAACAAAGAAGTTGTGACTTTGCAGATAGTATGCAATTTTTGAGCTTGAATAAAAGTAAAAAAGTTGCTGAAAGAGAGAAGAACTTTATTTCAGGGTTCTATAAATATTTGGCACATCGTTTATAGTGAGTGGTATATTTCCATAGAATATAAAGTGTGCTAGGATCTTAGATCATCATCTTGTGAATAATATGATCTGTTCTGGGAGCAATGAGGAGAGTCATGAATTTTCTCAACTTATCAGTTGTATTCTGAGTTAGCCCACATTCTTTTTTTTTTATTGTTGGTTGTTCAAAACATTACATAGTTCTTGATATATCATATTTCACACTTTGATTCAAGTGGGTTATGAACTCCCATTTTTACCCCGTATACAGCTTGCAGAATCACATCAGTTACACTTCCATTGATTTATATATTGCCATACTAGTGTCTGTTGTATTCTGCTGTCTTTCCTATCCTTTAGCCCACATTCTTGTATTAGCATATGTGGGGTGATGTGATCTTGGAGCCACAGGCCTGGTTTAGATGAAGAATTTTCTTTATAATCCTAGTCTTTAGCAAAGTGAGCTGATGAATTGTTTTAATTCTCATAGTTACAATTCAAATTGTGAAGGTGAACGCAAATAAGTTTTGCTTTATAGTGCATATCTCATATACCTCATTCTGTTGATGTCTTTCTAAAGAAGTTTTATTAAAGTCTTATTGTAATGGAATAGCTAATATTTGACAGAGTTATCTGCAATGATCTGTAAATTTAACTGTATTAAATACTTTGAACCTTTTGTAGGGACATATAATTTGTATAATAAAGTTACTTTTATGATTGTGTCAAATTCTGTAAACACTTAAAAAATTTCAAGCCTCAAATTTGTGCACTCTTTTGGATTGTAGGTTCATTAACTAATTTGAAAATTACTGATTGATAAACCAGACTATTGTATTTAGATTTGAGTTTTGTGTCTGCCATTTTATAGTTGAGATAACTTCTAAACTTACTAAGAAGGAATGTTGAAGTCCCTGATTAAAACAGTGGATTTATGTATTTTCCCCTTCAGTTCTTTCAATTTTGTCTCATGTATTTTGATGTTTTCTTGTTAGATATGTACACATCATGTACTTTTTTTCTTGGAGAATTAATCTCTCTATCACTATGAAATGCCACTTACTTTTTATCTCTTAAAACTTTCTTGTTATGATATCTGCTTTGTCAGAATTAATAGAGCTATTTTAACTTGTTCTGGTGTTAACATGATATATCTTTTTTCTTCCTTTTAATCTTAATGAGTCTTTATATTTGAAATGAATTTCTTATAGAAAACATAGTTGGGAGTTTTGTTTTGAATTCACTCTGACAATTTCTGTAATTTTCTTGACATATTTAAAGCATTTATATTAAAGTGATTATTGATATAGTTAATATCTACCATGTCAGTAGTGGCTATTGGTTGCATCTGTTCTTTATTTATCTCCTTTTTTCAGCCTTCTCTGGTTTCAGTTGAGCATTTTACGTGGTTCTATCTTAAATTCTCTCTTAGCATATCAGTTATACTACTTATAAAAAATAACAGTAGCTCTCTAAAATTCACACTATATTTTTAACAAAGCAAAGTCTACTTGTAAATAAACTGATACTGTTTCAGTTGCAATACAGGAACCTAAACAGAGAATTTATAATTCTTGATATTGTTGTTCTCTCTTTTACTTAACTGTTTTTATAATCCCATCAATACTACTACTACTTTAGTCATCTTCTTCAATTAAGATGAAAAAAAATCTCTAATACTCATTTTATGTAAATCTGAATTTCTGATATATAATTTTTCTTCTGCCTTCTTTTAATATTTCTTATATGGGAGATCTGCTCTTGACAAATTCCCTTAGCTTTTTTTAAAATAGGAAAAACCATTTATTCTTCACTTTTGAATGATGACTTATCTGTATATTAAATTCTAAACTGGTGTTTTATTCTTTTTTTCGACACTTTAAATAATGTTACCACGTTCTCTTCTTGTTTGCATGGTTTCTGATGAGAAGTGTGCTGTATTTAGTGTTCTGATTTATCTGATATTAAAATTTACACCCTCCATTTTCTAGCTTTTTCTAAAATCTGTAGTTTGAATATATGTCTAGGTGGTGTTTTTCATTTTCTTTTATATTTGTCTGTTTATGTATTTTAATTCTTGTATTCTCTGTTGTAGTTTGGTGCCTGTCTTTAATTTTGATAAATTCTTAGCAATATTTTACTACTTCAAATATTCCTCCCACTGTTTTTCTCTCTCCTCCTTTTGATCTTTCAGTTATGTATGGAATATCTTTTTTAATTTTTCCATGGTTCTTGGATGGCATAGTTCTTTCCTTATTTTTTTTTCTCTTTATTTTTTGGGAAGTTTGAATTCCTCTTTAACTTCACCAATTCTTTCCTTGGTAGTGACAAGCCCTTCAAACATATTCTTCATTTCTGTTGAAAACAATTTTTTAATTTAAATCATTTCCATTTAATTCTTTCTCACTATTTTCAGCTCTCTTCTTACATTCATCACCTGTTCTTATATGTTATCTCCTTTTTCCATTAGAACTCTTAACATATTAACACAGTTATTTTAAATTTTTTGTCTGATAATTTCAACATTTATGATGTATATGAATGTAGTTCTCCTAATTTATTTGTATCTTTAGATTGTTTTTGTCTGTTTGATTTTTGTTTCTTCTGGTATGCCTCAGACTTTTAAAAAATTGCATTTATTTTTAATAGGCAAATAATAATTGCTTGTATTTATGGAATATAACATGATGTTTTGATCTATGAATATATCATAGACATTTTTAATCAAGCTAATTAACAGAGTAATAACTTCACCAACTATCATTTTTCTGCAATGAGAACATTAAAAAATTTATTCCTTTAGCAATTTTGAAATATACACAGCACTGTTATTAACTGTGGCCACCATGTAAATAATTTCTGAAAACCAGGTATGTAGTATTGGTTAATAGGTACCCAAGTAAACCTTTAGTATGAGGATGTACATTAATCTGACTAGGAGCTGGGCTGTATTTAATGTTTGTGATAACTTTAGCACTACAAGTTTAAAATTCATCTAGCATCCTGTGTTCATCTTCCCATTGGAGTTGGGCATCCCTAAGTGCTCCTCAGAGACGTTTTGCATTTTCAGCTTCTTCAGCTTTAATCCATTTTATTAGTCTAGAGCCTTGTTCACATGGTTGTAAGAGGTGGTCAGTAGGGAGCTCTCTAGGATTTTAGAATTGTAATGGTCTCCCTGTGTCCACAAGAAATTGGTTTTAGGACTCCTGCAGATACCAAAACCCATGGACATTCAAATCAGTTCTATAAAATGGTATAATCTTTGCATAGACTTTATGTGCATGCTTCTGTCTACTTTAAATTGTATTTAGCTGGGTGCAATGGTGTACACCTATAATCCCAGCAGTTGAGGAGGCTGAGGCAGGAGGATCACAAGTTTCAAGCCAGCCTCAGCAACTTAGCACGGCCCTAAGCAACTTAGCAAGACTCTATCCAAAAGTACAAAATAATGATCAAAATAAGGGCTGGGGAAGTGGCTCGGAGGTTAAGCTCCCCTGGGTTCCATCCCTGGTACCAAAATAAATAAACAAACACAAATTATATCTAGATTGCTCATAATACCTAATACGATGTAAATACTACATAAAGTTATAGAGATTGTTAGGAATAATTATGAGGAAAAAAGTTCATCACAGATGTAGCTTTTTAAGAATGTTTTCATCTGTCATTGGTTGAATCTGTGGATCAGAATCCTTGGATAATCTCACTCTTTCAGTGGGCCGGTGCTTCTGAGCTCTGATCTTCACAAGTATCTTCTCCAGTGGTCTAAGTTTTTCTGCTTTTACTCCTATTTCCTTCCCTAGCTACAGTGTCCCAATCTATTTCCTTGTAGCTGTTTCCTGTTGACTGTTCCCCAAACCCTTAGGTGAGAGAGGAAGACTTGGGTGGGGTGAGTGGGAAGAATAAGGCTTTAGTGAACCTTCTTTCTGCTGTAACAGGTCTCGGATATGAAAAATGTTCTGGGTATATTTCACAACAATTCATCTTAACCTGTCTCTCCAGAGAAATTAAGGGATCTTTCTTGAATTTGCACTCTGAGAGCATCATAAAGTTCCTGGAGGGAAAGCCTATGAATATACTGGGGGACTCCTGCGGTGGTTGCCCCAGGAGTTTCTCACTGTTGAGCTGGTTCACACTTGGCCCCTAGCAATTCATCAAAACTTTTCTCTCAATCTCCCCATTCATTTAAAGCTCCTCAGTTCCTCTCCAGGCATATGGATCTCTACTGTGACTCCTCTGTTAACCTGAGCTCAGGATGGCTGTTTGCCCTGTGGTGGCTTGATGGATCCAAAAAGAGCTTTGTCTCATTGTAAAGATCAGAATGACAACTTCCAATCTCTTTTCCTGTTGAAACTGACACCCAAAGTTCTTTTAGGACTATTTGTCACATAGGAACTCTCCAAACCATTTAGTTATCTAATTTCTGTCTCACTGTCACTCTTCACCATGTCTACCAACACAAGCAGAGAGAGAAAGAGAGCCAGGACAGAGAGGTCTGCCCCTCAAACACTTCTGTATGTGTGTGGACAAGTCTTTGGCTTATTTGTTAGCTAAAACTATGTAAAATGATCCAAGAATTCCCCAAAACATAAATCCAAGGTGAATTAATCAGAATGAACATCTGCTAATTAGAATGAAAAATATTGGGTATTGAACTATAAGGTTGACAACATGAGGTGAGGAGGTGACAATGTGTGGCCTGGACCAGGAATTGTGCTGCCTGCCGTGCACACATTCTCACTGACCCATGAAATGCGTGCCCACATGATTGCACTCAGCTGAGGGGGACACAGGCCAAGAGTGCATCTGCCTGGGCCACGGGCCACACATTTGGGTCAGGCCTCAAACCATGGATGGGGGTGACTCAGCCTTCAGTGGCTGAAGCTAAACTTGAGCAGCCAAGCTCAACGTCTTTCCCATGTCCACGTTTATTACAGATGCAGGAGAAACACAGTGGAAGGCTTAGAGCATAATAGGGACCAAGAGAGTAACAGCAAGATCATAGGACTGTGGGCATCAAATCACGTAAGACACACATGTAACATGCCCAGAAGACATTCCAGTATGTGCTCTCTTGGTAAGCTGTTGATATTTACATTGTTTTATTTCACCAGTGTTGACAAGGGAGCATTGAAAGGGAGTAAGCAGCTTCTTGCATTGGTGTCCATGAGGTATTTAAGGGTGGCATCTACCAACCATCCAAATGTGTTTCTTCCTTTTTTTTTTCCCTATTCAAATAAAAGACCTATCTTTGCACACCTTAGGATCATCCTTGGTGTTTTTTTTTTCCTCACACCCCATCAATGTACCCTGGAGAGTCTATGACCACTTGCAGGGCACACAATGCTCTTGCTTGGTCATCCTACATTGTCTTTGTGTGAATGCTGCAGTTGTCTCTTGCATCATCTGGGCTCTTATTAACAACAGAGCAAGCAGAATAGTCAGCTGTGTCTCTACAAACACTCACTGCTATTCACAATTTTAATTTAAACCTGCAACAGCCACCAAGGTCTTTTTACCTTCTGCCCAGCTGTTCTGCTGCTCCTGTGGGGGCTTAGCCATGATGCACACCTGCCACACCTGGATACATACCTGCCTCAACTCTTCATCAGCTCCTATCTTATACTGGTAGAATTCTCTTTCCATAGACTGTGTGCAGTTTTCAATCACTTTCTCTAGGTCTCAGCTTCCAGGTCACCATATGCAGGCAGGATTCCAGACTACCCGATGCAAAGCAGTGCCCCATCCACCTCAGGCTGCCTTATTTCCTCTGAGATATCATTCATGTTCTTGCTGTGTTCAATGCTTCCCTCACCCCATGTCCACCATAAGGACAGGAGTTTGCTCTGTTCTCTCCTGTAAATCTAACCCCAAGGCAGCTCCTGGCCATGTCAAGGTTCAAAGAGTTTTTGAAGGAAGGAAGGGCAAAAGGGAGGGAGACAGAGTTTGATGGACCCCTGGGTAACTAGAAAGTCAGATTGCTTTGGCTCAGCTCCAGGCTTGCATTGAGGAGCAGAATGGCTTTGGGCAATTTACTGTATCTCTCTAAGGCTCAATTTCATGGCCTGAAAAATTATGATAATAACAGGAGGATGAAGTGTATTGCCCCCATGTAAAATTGTGAGCCAGCTTTTGGTGTGTAGAAAACTGAAGGCATTTTTAAATTTCACAATAAGGGGAACAATGCAATTTCCTGCCCTCCACATTCTTTCTTAGAAGAGTAGGGATGGAATTCAGTGGAGATCAGTGGCCACCATGACCCTGCATCCTTTCTAATTAACAAGAGCATATCTTTTTCTGGTATTTTGGCAGAGTATTAAATATACCTTTGGCTACTCCTTACACTGCTAAGGAACTATACGGGTATCTTCCACTCTCAATACTTATAGTCTAAGTGAAGTGAAGCACTGATTCTTTGAACAGGGATTTTGAAAGCCAAATTTAAGAAATGTTGATGCCCTTTTTCATATGCCATTGGTTGCAATAACAGTGCACCCCAAACAGAGAAACTATTGTGGAAAGTAAATAAACAGTTTTACTGTAAAGTTCCAGTTCGTGGGTGAATGTACCACATGCATTTACCATATGACTCAGCCAATGTAGTGTCACATGCATGTAATCTGAGGTAGTCAGGAGGCTGAGGCAGGAGGATCACAAGTTCAAGATCAGCCTGCGCAACTTAGCAAGGCCTTGTCTCAAAATAAAAATTAAAAGGAATGGGAATATAGGTAAGGGTAGAGTACTCCTGGGTTATTTTAGCTAGCTTTTTTACTTCTGTGATCAAAAGACCTGAGAAGAATGATTAGAAGAGGAAAAATTTATTTTGGGACTCACAGTTTTCTAGGTCTCAGTCCATAGATGGCCAACTCCATTCCTCAGGATCCAAGGTGAGAAAGAACATCATGGTGGAAGTGTGTGGTAGAGGAAACAGCTGGGGACAAGGCATCAGGAAGCGGGGGGAGGGTTGAGGGGAAGAGGGAGAGAGATCTTCTCAAGAAGGATAAAATATATACCCCAAAGGCATACCCTCAGTGACCCACTTCCTCAAGCCACACCCCACCTGCTCATACTTACCACCTGATAATTCTTATCAGGGAATTACTACACTGATTAGGGTGAACCTCTTATAACTCAATCATTTCATCTCTACGCCTTCTTTCATTGTCTCATATATGAGCTTTTTGGGGACACCTAATGTTTAAACCATAACATTGGTCCAATCTGTAATATCACAAATAAAGTAGGGTTCTATTCCTACATCCTTAGTATCTACCATCATTTTATAGATGATTCATTAATAGGACAAAATTTCCCAGAGAACAGTGGCTGTGCTTGCTATTTGGTGCCACATTTCTAGTTAGCACCGGTAAAGCACAACCCACATTGAGATTTTCAAATGAACTTTTCCTGAGTATACTCAGGACTTGTATGATAGGTGATTTCTGTTTCTAATCAGAACACCCTCAAGAAGGATAGAACATTATATATAACTCAGATGTGCCTTACCAAGATACCCCAGGATGTTTGGTCACCTTAGACAGAAAAAGTGTTTCCACTGGTTTGCAAAGAGATTCAGCCTATTTATCTCCTACCCTACCTGTGTCTCAAACCTGCCATGAAAGAGAGCTGTTTAGTGATTCTTAGTAATCATAAATGGGCTCCATCTTCTGCATGTAAATGAGCAGACCATGAAAAGAAGAAGAATGAAAGCACTTGAATGTACAGTTCAACCATTAAAGGATGAAAAGGCCAATTAAAAATGTGCAAAGGATTTGAATAGACTTTCCTCCAGAAAATATTTACAAATCTGTCATTATCTGAAAAGAGGCCTAATGTTATTAATCATTAGGAAAATGTAAAAGAAAAACCACAATGAGCTACTACCTCATACCTATTATGATGACTGTCATCCAAAAGATATCAGAAACCATGTTGGTGATGATATGAAGACATTAGAACTCTGCACATTGCTGGTGAATATGTAACCCAGCACATTTTATTTTGAAAACAGGCAATTCCTAACATAGTTAAACATGGAAATGCTATGTGACCCAGTGATTCCCACTTCTTGGTAAATACCCAACAGTAATGAAAACATGTGCTCATACAAAAATTTGTACACAGATGTTCACAACATCATACTATGCAAGAATGGGAAGCTACCCAAGAGTCTATCACTAAAGAATGGTCAAATAAAGCATGGCATATCCATATGATGGAATATTATTCAGATTTAAAAAGGAAAGAAATTCTAAAAGATGCTACAACATGGATGAACTTTGAAAACATGCTAAGTGAAAGAAGGCAAATAAAAGGACAGATGTTGTATGATTTCACTCATATAAAATGTGGAATAGTTATTTTATCCATGTACAAAAAGTATAAATAGGCTCCATAATAGTGGTGTGGAGAGCAGCAACAGTGATTGGGAGACCAGTGTCTGAGATTGGGGTCCTTGATGACTTCATGGCTGTGTCATGCTTGGTGTCTGGGAAAGTTTCTGTACAAAGGTGCAGGATGCCCAGTTGCTATGGTAATGCCCTCCATGGGGAGGCTCTATGGGAGAACCTTATCAGCTTCAACCTTGCTCTCAGGCACATAGCTTCTGGGAATGAAGGAATTCTCTTGCTAAGACAACTATAATGTTTCACCAGCTCTGCTGTTCCTGAACCTGCCCACATAATAGTAACTTTAAACAATGTTCTTTCTTGAAAACTAGGCTCCTAACATTGCACATTGCAACTGTAGAATGTAACTGAGGAATAAACTGCATAATGTTGCTAACTCTGTTACTTTCATGAATTCATAGAACAATGCTTGCATAGTGTTTAATGTGCTTAATGAGACATATATAATAAAGATTGCTGGCATAATTCTTTAGACTTGCTTCTCCATCAGAGAGCAGTGCTCCACCCAATCCCAGCTGTTTTATCTTCATAATCTATATACGTGAGTCTTATTTCTTCCAATCTCCTATCATCCCTCACTGTAACCTGCTAGCTTGGCCACAGCAGACATGGCATAGTGGATGCTAGAGAATGGGAATAGGGATAAATGGGAATTGGTAATTAAAAGCCATAAATAGTGTTTCTTTTTGGAGCGATGAAAATTTTCAAGAACTAGATGCTGTAATGGATGTCCAACTTTGTGAATGTACTAAAACCCACTGGGTTGCCACTTTTAAAGGGCAAGTTTTATGTATGTGAATTTTAACTTGATAAAGCCATTATTTTTTAAATATAGTTTTTAGTTGTTGATGAATCTTTATTTCATTTATTTACTTATATGTGGGGCTGAGAATTGAATCTAGTGCCTCACAAATGCTAGGCAAGTGCTCTATCACTGAGCCACAACCCCAGCTCAAAGGCATTATTTTTTTAAAAAAAAGATTGTAAGTGATTTAGAAAGTGTATTAAACATATGCATTGTATGGTCATACAGCATACATACATTGCACCTTTGTTTTCCATAACAATTTCAAGAGTGTTGTTTCTTGGAGTAAGGGGAGAAAATGAGGGTGGGGTGGGGTGAAGTTGGAAGTCTGCAAGAGTCACCAAAGTTGACCTCCCAGCAATTCTGTTTGTGATTCTTATTCTTCCAATCGGGAGCTCCAGAAATAAATATTCTTCTTTCTCCATACCTCATCATTACTCATTATTTGACGGTGTATACTGAGTACCTACCTGACTTGCAGGATACTTCAAAGGTGTTACCATGACCCCTCAATTCTTTTCTTCAAACTAATCTCTACCTTTTTTTCAAGATCTATATATGGACTGAGTTTACAAAGGAAAATCACATTGACAAAGTCTCTACAATACACAGGAGAAAGTTTAAAAATATGTGTGCTCATTCATGGAAGAATTCTAACACTTAGATTTTAACTTAGGAATAAAAGATAATTATTTTGGAAGAACAAGTTCATCTCAACACTTCTCAAATTAGTAAAGAGTTTAACAAATCCAAATATTCCATGGTTCAGAGGTGGGTTAGAGAATCCTAATGTATCCATACAAAGCAAATAGGCTGCCACTTTGAACATGATCCTTAGGATTTGTATTTATCATAGAAGAGATTTCTTTCTTCTTTTCTTTCTTTCTTTGTTATTTTTGAACTTGGGATTTAACCCAGGGGTGCTACATTCTCAGCATGTCTTATTTAGAGACAGGTTCTCACTCACTAAGTTGTTTCGGGCCTCACTAAGTTGCTGAGTCTGGCTTTGAACTTGTGATCCTCCTGACCCAGCCTCATGAGCTGCTGAGATTATAGGCATGTGCCACTGTGCCTGGCTGGAATGAGTTTCTTGATATGACATTGATTGATGAATGCAGTTAGACCACAGCAGGGATCACATAGTCACAGGTCTATTTAGTATATAAAGATAAGTGATAGAGTAAAAATAGTACAATGGTAATTCTAGTTACATATATGGATATTCATTATAAAGTCTTTTCAGTGTTTTTCCATGCTTAAAATTTTCATAATCAACTTATAAAAATAATAATCCCAAGAGTAGGAAGTTTATCTGGTTACATTTTTAGAATTCTGCAAGGGATTCTACTATGATGAAGTATACTAATAAGACTCATCCTATAAGCAGGATTCCTTCATTGTGTTATATGTCCAGCTGCATTCTATCTTCCCCAAAACCAAGAAGTCTCTTTTTATAGAATATGTCCTCATATATTCTTTCTACTAATATATACTTTCCCCATTCTGCCTTTGGAACCTTTTCTAGTGGGTAACTGAGTCTCTGAAGATTCACTGAATTTCAATGGAATCTATATTAGCAGGTATGAAATTCAAATGTGCAAATTGACATAAGGCACAAAACGCTCAACCCATGGGCACAAATACAGTAAAAATACTCTCAACATTATTATACAAAACTCATAAAATTATTGAAACTTTCCCAATTTTAATTATATGGATTATCTCTTATTATTTAGTGAATTAAAAATTAAGACAGTTGATGGAAAATTGGGCCTACTTTTTCTACTTTTTCTTCTAATAGGCACAAGGGTCTCTGGTCTAATGCCTCTCCTTGATCCACTTTGAGTTGAGTTTTCTGCAGGGTGAGGGATAGGGGTCTAATAGGAAAGACAGTAGAATGAATCAGATATAACTTTCTTATGTTCATATGTGAATACACGACCAGTGAAGCTCACATCATGTATAAACATAAGAATACATCCTAATTAAAATAGGTTATACTCCATGTATGTATAATATATAAAAATACACTCTACTGTCATGTATATTTAAAAAGAACAAATAAAATCAAATTAAATTTTAAAAAAGAATACACCATGTCATATTGTCACAACTGAAGTACATATTACCTATGCTCAAAAAGAAAAAAAAACAAGTACTATAAATTATGTACTTATTAATTCTTTGAAATATAAAAATGCAACACAATGAGCTGGGATTGTGGCTCAGCGGTAGAGCACTCGCCTAGCACAGGTGGGACCCGGGTTCAATCCTCAGCACCACACAAAATTAAAGGCATTGTGTTGTGTCCATCTACACCTAAAAATAAATATCAAAAAAAATTTAAAAAGGCAACATAAATAGTATATTCTATAAAATAACTATAATAACTGTATTATTAAAGTAATTTAGCAAGAACAGTGCCATTTGTATTTCAGCAAATATCTTTAATGTCTGGCTTAATGAAAGACAGATGATTTTTTATGTCTGCTTCCACATCCAATCTGTTGTAATATGTAATTTTGGCTGAAGACAAAATCCAGCCTGAGACAGATACAGTTTGAAAATGTATGAATATATTATTAGACTTTGCAAATAACCATGACTACTTTATCTTCATATCACATTAAACTTGACTACTAGTTTCTTAGAATTTAGTAATAGTGTGAAACTTGAAACTATACCAGGAATTAGTTATACTTTTTCCTTACTATCCACAGATCTGTCTTATGCTTTTAATATACCTTTAATCTATGCATGATTTTGTGACATCATGTATTAATCCTTTAGAAAAATACTGGTGTGCATAGTTATCCAAATCATCCAAATGTTGACATATTATCATACAAAACACATTTGTTAATATTCTTAGCAATCTTATTAAGAAAGTATTAAGTATTGGGAATCTGTCAGGTTCATCCTGGTATATATAAATGTTCTAAACTCAATATTTCCACTTGAAATCTCAAATTTTGGTATTGGCTATGCATATTATTAATTATTTTCCTAGAAGTGACAGACTCCATTTGTTTTTAAGAAAAGGGCACCCAAGCCTGAAAATAACCACTGTTTGTTGCTGTTACCAGTAAAAACACTAATTCTTGAGAAAAGTTTTGTCTTTCAGCTCCCCGGATCTAAGGATAATTGTAGATGAATTTTGTCTTAGTATTTTGTGCTGCTATCACAATACCTTAGACTGAGTGATGAATAAGAAACAGTTTTATTTCTTGTGGTTCTGGAGACTAGAGAGAGTTTAAGGCCAAGGACCAACATCTGGTGAGGAGCTTCTTGTTGCCACATCATCCCATGGCAGAAGGCAGAAGGGGAGGAAAGTGTACAGAAGAGAGGGGGAGAGACTATACTTGCTACCTCAAGCCCTTTTCCCTGGACACAAATCCAATTACTAGGGTGGAGCTCTCAGGACTTGAATACCTCCATTAGGCCCTAGTTCCCATGTTGTTGCATTGGGTATGAAGTCTCCAGCATGAAATTTCAGGGGAACACATTTAAATCATAGCAAGTATTGTTGATTCATTCTAAATCCTTTGGTAAGACTGTTCTGAGAGCTTCACTGTTGCAGGGAATTTCCTTCCCAGCTGTAGGAAATATGATTCCCATTCAAACCAGGCAGTATCAAGATGGGCAAGGAAGTCTGGAAAGAAGGGCTGGCAGTGGTTAGTAGAGCAATCGGTAAGGCATGATTGGAAATGACACACCCTCACCGTGCCTCCCCAGATGTATTGTGCCCTAAGCTAGCAGGTCAGATGGTGGCACTTCATTCTGTTATTTCTGCCAACTTCTACTGGAATCCAAAAAGGAAAACTGTGTAGGAAGACAAATTATATGATAAACAGGACCTGGATGAATATTTAAAGACTGCAAAAAGAAATGACTGTCTACTAAAAGATTAACCCAACACTCAAACACATACATCTGTGTAAAACAATCATCACACAATGGGGGAAATTAATGCTAATTCACATAAGGTGGGGTGCATTAGAGAAGAATAGCATTACTTTACATTAGGTAGAGGGAAGTGAAGGAAGGGGAGAAGAAAGGTTAGGTTGTGGGGATAGGAAAGATAGTGGAATGAAACAGACATTATTACTTTATGTATATATGTGTCTACATGACCAAAATGATTCTACAGCATGTACACTCAGAAAAATGAGAAATTATATCCCATCTATGTCAAATTTAATGAAATTAAGGAATCATTACTCTGATTTTAAGCATAATATATTTGCTTTTGTTTAATTTATCTTAATTGAAGAATTTGTGATAAAGAACAAATAATTGAACTTGTCAGATATTTGGGGGAATAACTTCAAAGAAGCCTACTTGGAAGTGGAAGGCTAGGAAGAGTGTGGATAAAACAAGACTGGCCTAGATAAGTGTAAAATCTGGACACTGGGAGCATGGGAAATGTATTATGCCATTCTTTCTACTTTGGAATATTTCCATACTAAGGAGTGTTTTAAATAATGAAAACAACAACAACCGCATGTAGATAAGAGCCTACTATGAATGAAGTATTGGATGAACAAAAAACAATGACTTTCTATTTTACTTTGAACTGAGGCACACATAATGCAGGTGGGCCTAGCTAGTTACTGCTCATGCTCTGGGAACTCTTCCATTTGACCCTTTGGAGGCCCAGCTCCCTGCGCATAGCGCAGGGCAGAGGGCAGCTTCTCTGGTGGAGTCCTGGTCAGAGAGCCTACTCATCTCTAAATTGAACTTTGCTCTGGGATGGGGGACATGAGAATGAGGGTGGGGCCAATGCACAGCGGATTCAAGGACTGGTGACGGGTACACACTGCAGATTCCTCTTAGGGACCCTGAAGTTTGCAGGTGAGGTGGCAAAGAGGTATAGGGTCACCTAAACACAGCAAGAGGGAAGCTTCAGGAGATTGGCATGTTGGGTGCCCCTTCCCTGCCCTGGCTTTCTGCTCTTTCAGCCATCTCACAGCCTGAATCTACTTTGTTTAAAAATGTATTCTTTTTATTGTTTGTTGTTAAACTTCCCTCAGACTTCTCCCTCCTTCCCTGCCTCTCTTCCTTCCTTCCTTTCCTTTGTTATCTTTTGGCAGCATATTCAATTTTGTTCAATTTCAGTATTTACCACAATTGACCATAACTGAAACTGCATTTAATGAGAAGAGATATATGTATTCAGTTCTTTATTTTTGCAAGTCATCAAATTAAACATAAAATGAAGCCAGGATAAACAATACCATTATACATCAGCTAGGATATTATAAATTCTGATTTGAAGCTGAGAAAAACAAGCTTTTGCAATCTATCCCCATGGTTAACAATGTAATAAACCTAAAATACAAAGGAAAGTATCTTTATGGCTGGAGGCACTAAGTATATTTATTCCCATCTGAATGTTTTTCTGAACCTTTCTATGAAGTATGGATAAGTAAATAGCAAGTTGAATTTTTTGAATGTTTAATAGATATCTTCTATTTTCACAGCTCTTTATCTTAAGCCACATCCGGAACTCTCTTCTGTAAGGCAGATTCAAAGCAGAAGCTTATGTAAGTTGGAGAAGTCATGCCAAGATTATCTGAACATCTTTTTTAAACCTTCTAGCTCTCTGATTTAGTTCTGATAGAAATATTTTCATGTGTAATTTTAAACTTACCTTATATTGTTTCTCAATATAACACATATTTTTTGAGTGCTAACTATATTTTAGGCCCTGTGGTAAGCTCTGGGGACTGTGACCACATTGGGTCAATAGTGCTACCTGAGGGGATGCAAATATGTGGGGGTCACCAGACACTCCTGACAGGAAGCAATGATGTCCCTGTGCCAGTTAAAGCTGTCTAGGCCAAATATACAAGCTCCTTTGAGGGCTGTGGCAAAAGGACCTCATGAAAACAGAGTAGGCCCAAGTGGTATTGATTTGATGCAGACCACTATCATGGATAGCCCTGCTCTTCCTGGGTTCCCAGAATAAACACAAGGGAGACCTTAACCCTGGCTTATGTCAGAAAGTCCACAGCCAAAGGAACCAACGTTTCTTCTGAATGTTAAAACTTTTCAGGCTCTATATCTCTATAATAGGAAGATATTTTACCTGGGAACCTCAGGAGCCAGTAGAAATGCTGTGTTAGTCCATTTCCTGCTGCTGATAACACGATGCCACTGGCTGAGTCAGTTCTAAGAAAGGAGGTTGGTTTGTGCTCACAGTTCTGGAAGTTGAGGGTTTACATCTGGTGATGACCTTGCTGGCAACATCCCAGAGCAACACAGGGCATTGCATGGCAAGAGACAGGGAGGGCACATGATTTGTATCTCTTCTGGTTGTTTTCCCTCTTATAAAGGATACAATCATGGGGTCTCCATCAATGGCCATTATCAAATCCTAACCACTTCCCAAAGACTCTATCTCTAAATTCCGTAGTTGGATTAAGTTTCTACCTCTTAATACTTCATAATGGGGATTAAATTTCAACAAGTCTTGGGGGTGGGGGGCGAGCACACTCATAACAAACCCAAGGCATAACAATCATCCACCTCAGAAGTGTGCTTGCTTTGATGAGATTTTTTAAAAACATGATCCACCAGTGAGGAGTGATTCCTAATATATAACCACAATTGTCTGAAGACCTCAGGAGCTTTCCCCAGTCCAGGCACCTGGACGTGGATGAAGTATCTTCAACCCCCTATATTCCATCTGGGAAACTGCCCTTGGATGTGCCCCGCCCAGGCACAGTGCTGTAGCCCACTTCTTTCCATTCACCATTTCCCCTGCAGTGGCTGCAGAAGCTCTGCAAAGGGCAGCCTCTACCTGCCCAAACTGGACCCCTGCACACACTGCAAAGATGACCCTGGAGCAGTCCAAAGGTTGCTACAACAATGCTAAACTCTTGTCTTCTTCTGGACTGAGGACCCCATGCTTTTTTGATTCCTAGATGAATTTGTAGGGTGCTCTTTCCACTGTTGGTATCCAGTTGTTGTGTGGCATGTATTAAGGGATTGTGCAGATTCGGTTTTCAAATGCAGAGCTGTCCTCCACCTGTCCTCCACCTTCAAGGAGCAGTGTGAGCTTTTTTTTTTTTTTCCAGGAGGCCTTATTTCCCCTAACTGGGAAAAGGAGATAATAAGTAACTAATCTCAATGGCATTTCATGTGATAATGAAATTAAGTCATATGTGTAAATGCTTTAGCACAATGCTTGACAAAGAGTGAGCCATGTTACCTGTGGTAGGATGAGGCATTCAGCTTTCCCAGTTGCACAGGATCACATGAGAGCATTGACTGGGGCTCCAAGGCTTCAGAGGAAATACACCTGTGTGGCAGTTGGGCTCTGCAGAGCACCTGGAAGTATGGCATAAGCTGGTATGGCACTGGAGATCTTCCCAAGTGCTCCTCCACTTCTAGCACAGTACATTTCTAGGTCTTGGGTGTCTGCTTACCTAAATGGTAGCTGGTCTGTCTTGGATATGGTTTGAGTCTATGTGCTAGATGCTTGGTTCTTGTAGAGATATTGGGAGGTGGTGAGGCCTGATGCAAGGTGGATAGGTCATTGGGGCACTGATTTTAGAATAGTGTAGTTCTCTGGGATGCTGATTAATTCCCCAGAGAAAACTAATTACCAGAAAGGTATATTAAAAGAGCAATGTTTTAGGATTCCAAAATAACTTCTTTTCAGAATGTTGCTACCACACCGAGACTGAGGACTGCATTAGTATTTTCCCCAAACAGACTTCTATTTAAGAGGAAAGCGTGGAAGGAATAGTGTGATTTTTCTGGGTAAACTTCCATGAAATTGAATTTAGCCATCACCAGCTAAGTGAGATGTTTGGTCTGCTTGTCACCCTTACAAGCTCCTTGCAGAAGAAGACTTCACCTTTTGGTTAAGAACCAGGTTTGTGCCGGGAGGCTCCCAGGATTGGGCACACCATCTTTTAGTGCGGGTGGGTGGATAACTGTGAGGATGAGAAGACAAGCAACTCTTCTGGGCTGATCTGTTCTTATAGAAATGTCATTTGCTTTCTGCAATGCTTGCCGTCAGCTGGAGACAGGCTAACAGACGATGATGTGTCAATTAAGTCACTTTACAAGATTTCCCATCCAATCTGTCATTTTAACATTTCTGAAATGATTGTAATTCCTTGTCTTTAAATATTAGGACTTATTTAACTGATGTTCAGTAGCCCCACTGAGGATATTTGACAACTTCTTTTTATTCACTTTTGAGAAAAGACCAAATTTAAAAATTAATAAACACAGTATATTTTATATACATAAACATGCATGCACATGCATGTGCACACACATACATTATTCCTGTTCTAGACTCATATTTTTTAATAATGATGACCATGTGTGTTAGTGATTGAAAATGATGTGCTATTTGCTGAGGTGAATTTAGTGCTAGATTGAATGCCATTCAATTTTAAAGTCATTGAATGTCTTTTAGGAGCTCAAATTGGCTCAATTAAAATATATGTTCAGACTACTGCAAGAACAGTAACAAAAAGGCAAAAAAAAATCCAGTTTATAATATTATGTTTCGATTCTGTTCATTTTCAGAAATTCCTGGAAACTGATTTCACTGCAGTGACAGAATTAGGTTACCAAGTAGACTAGAGATAGTAGATTCCACCAAGAGTGAATGTTTGCACCTAGAAAATTCCCAGTCAGATTCATCTTTGAGGTTCAATCATAGAATTAAAGATGGTGTTGAGGATTGAATCAGACTATGAACATGTCCTTCCAAAGATATGAAAAATGAAAATCAAAATGTGACCTTATGATTTTGTAAAGGTAGAGATTTTCAAAAGACTATTAATTAAGAAGAAAATAAGACTTAGGGCTGGGGATGTGACTCAAGCAATAGTGCGCTCACCTGGCATGCACAGGGTGCTGGGTTCGATCCTCAGCACCACATAAAAATAAAATAAAGATGTTGTGTCCACTGAAAACTAAAAAATAGATATCAAAAAATTCTCTCTCTCTCTCTTTAAAAAAAAGAAAATAAGACTTAATTCATGTTTCAATTGTTAATATTATTCATGATTTTATACAATAAGAACTTTCTATTGTACCATTTGGACTTTATATCTAGTATTTTAAAACACAAAACACATACATGGTTTCCCCCTTTTTTCCAATAATTTCTTTTTTATGATGATTTTTTAGTTTGTTCTTTTTAGTTATACATGACAGTAGAATCTATTTTGACATACAAACATGGAGCATATCTTATTCTAATTAGGATCCCAGTCTTGTGGATGTTGAGATTCACTGTGGTGTACTCATATACGTACATGGAAAAGTTATGGCAGATTCATTTCACTCTTTCCTATTCTTGTTCCCCTCCCTTTCCTTCATTCCCCTTTGCTTAATCCATCCCTTTTTGAAACTCCACCATAAAACAGGAAATGGAATTTTCCTGTTGCTCTGTATGCTTCGCTATGGATGTCTTTTACTTGTTGCCAACATCAGATGCAGGTATAAGTTGTCACAGCTTCCAACTAGCTGTACACCCCTGATTCAGACCCAAATATCAGTGCTTCAGATGGGCATCTCTTTACACAATGGTGCATCAGAAAATGCACCAGAACAGAAGTTGATGGGTCCTGATAAACTACCAAATGCAAGAATTTTTTCCCCAGGATTCCCAGGGGCTACACAACTATGTATACCCATTACACTGAAACCATTCTATGAAAAGAGCATCACTAACTTCTATTGCAGTACACAATCCTATTCCTTTGCATAACCCTGATAGCCACTTCTGTTTCTTGAACTACTGTCCTTGTCTGGCTTCCAGGTCCTTCTTCTTGGTGTCCTTTACAGACAGCTTCTCAAGTCCACAGTCTCTAAACTTTGGAATGCAATTGTGCTGTCTTCACATTTCTCTTTCTTTTTATACCTACTCTTAGTGTTCACATATAATGTGATGCCTTTAAGGATTATTTTCACAATTATTCATCCCAAATATGTATCTCCACTCTTCTATCTACTCCGAGTTCCTAACTCGTACCTGCAACTGACTAATTGACATCTCTCTCTCTGAGGCTTTCATAGGCATCTCAAATGTAAATACTTAAGACTTCAAAGTTCAACTTCAAGCCTCATTATCTGATGTCATCTGCTAAACTTACTGCTTTTTCCTGTCTTATTAAATGGCAACTTCATCCTTCCTGTTCTGCAAGCAAATTATCTTGATTTTTTTTAACATATCCATTGATATTTTGCCATCTTAAATGGTAAAAATGTTACTGTTAAAATTTCCAAATAAGCCTGAACTTTATCACTTATGACCTCCACTACTACACCTGCATCTAAGCCCCACCATCTCTTGTTTATAATATTTTTATTAGAGCTTTATAGTTATACATAGTAGTTGGGTTCATCCCAACAACTTCATACATGCATGGGTTCAAGAACAGTCCATCATCCCCCCTTTTACTTCTCCCTTTCCCTTCCATCTTCCCTTTTCCCCACCTTCCTCTACTCAATGAGACTTGCTTACCCTGGTCTATTTATTTTTATTTGATTTTTTTCTACTTATGCATAAAGATGAAATTCCTTGTGGTATATTTAAATACACACCTAACATGAGTTTTAAAGATTTATTCTGAATTGCCTTCCCTTATCTATCCCTCCACTCTCCCTCTCAATCTCTTTCTTCTATATTACAGGTCTTATATTTGTCTTTATTATGTTCTATCTTTCCTTCCCACTTTCAGGTCAAATGTTCTCTCTCATAGCTTCTGCATATGAAAGAAAATATTTGACCTTTGCGTTTCTGAGTTTGGCTTATTTCACTTATTGTAATAATCTCCATTACCATCCACTTACCAGCAAATACTATTCCTTTTATGGCTGAGTAGAACTCTGTTTTGCATATATATGTATGTGTGTGTATCACAATTTCTTAATCCATTCATCTATTGATGAGCCATTTTTCTAAGGCCTTGCATTTGAGAATAACCTTCTTTATTTGGGATCTCTCTATTTTTTTTTTAATGTGGACACTCAATGCTATAAATTTTCCTTGGAACTGCTTTCATACTGTTCCAGAGATTTTGATATCTTTCATCTCTGTTCTTGTTTGTTTCTAAGAATTTCTTGATTTCTACTCTATTTTTTTCTTTGATCCATTCTTCATTTAAGAGAATATTGTTCAACTTTGGCGTGTTTATGTGGTTTCTATTATTTTTCTTGCTGTTGATTTCTAGTTTTATTCCACTTTGACTGAGAGGTAGCATAGGATTATATTGATTTTTTTTTGTATTTGATAAATTTACTTTCTGGCCAAAGTATGATCTATTTCTGCTGAGAAGAAGTGAATTCATCTGTTTTGGGTGAAATATTCTGTAGAGGTCTATTAGGTCCATTTGCTTTAAAGTATTATTCAGGTTGGAGATAGGTCATTAAAACAAATAAATAAATAAATATATGATTTATTTGTTTTAATGACCTATCTATTGGTGATAACAGTGTGTTGAAATCACCTAGTATTATTGTGTTAGTAGCTATATGAGATTTAATATCATGGAGTATATTTTTATGTAATTGGGTGTGCTGACATTTGGGCATAAATATTTACTACCATTATATCTTCTTGTTGGATTGTTCCCTTTACCAGCATGTAATAGCCTTCTTTGTCTCTTCTGGTTAATTTTTAAATTAATTAATCTCTTCCTTAAAAATCTGTTTTTTTTCAGATATGAGAATATTTACTCCTGCTTCCTTGGCGGATCCATATGCATGAATTATTTTTTTCCTTCTGCCTGTAGGTGTCTTTGCCTGTATAATGAATCTCTTGTAAACAGCATATAGTTGGATCTTGATTTTTGATCCTTTCTCCAAAACTGTTTTTTTAATTGGAGAGTTTTGACCATTAACATACAGAGTTAGTATGGTTTTGCATTTGTTGTTTCTTGCCATTTTGGTATTTTGCTATATTTAATTCTGTCTTGATTCTCATTTAATGAATTATTCTTCTATTGGTCTTCCTCAGTTTGGGAGCTTTGGGAATTGTTTTACAGGCTTTCTGTGAGAAGTTTATCTTCAAGTGTTCTTTGTAATGCTGGCTTATTGCTCATGAATTCTTTTAGATTTATTCTTGTCATGGAAAGCTTTTATTTTCCCCTCAAATTTGAAACTGGGTTTGTTGGGTATAGTATCCTTGGCTGGAATTTGTTTTCTTTAGTGCTTGGACTATCTCATCCCAGATCCTCTTTGATTTTAGGGTCTGAACTGATAAATCAGAAGTGATCCTTATTGGTTTGCCTCTGAATATGACCTGGTATTTCTCTCTTGCAGCTTTCAACATTCTTTCCTTATTTTCTAAGTTAGGCATTTTGATTACGATATATCTTGGAGAGAGTCTCATTTGTGTAGGTCTGTTTGGGGTCCTGTAAGCCTCCTTTGTGTGGATGTATATCTCATTTCTGATATGGGAGATGTTTTATGTAACTCTCACTGAAAATGTTCTTTATGCCTTCAGCTCATATCTCCATGTTCTCTTCTATTGCAGTGATTCTCAAGTTTTATCTTATAATGTTGTCCCAGAGTTCTGGTATATTCTAATCATGTTCTATCATTTTTCCTTTTATTCTATTCTGTGTACTCAAAATCATATATTCTGTTTTCAAGGCCTGAATTTCTGTCTTTAAGGTATTAAGTCCTACTTAATAAGAAGTTTAATCAATTAGTGAAAGCCCAAGTGAACTTTTGATTTGATTGATAGTGTCTTTCCTTTCTAGGAGTTCTGAATGGTTTCTTTTCACTATTTCTATTTCTTTATTTAGGTCTTTCATTTCCTGTGTTTGTTCCCTTAATTCCTTCCTTAAATCTTCTTTTCTTTTATTGAATGTTTTAATAATCATTATTTTATAATCTTTCTCTGGGATTTCATTCACATCATTATTAGTGAGATCATTGTTGGGGGCATTGTGAATTTGGGAGGCAGATATTCTTCCTTGTTTTCTCCTGTTTTCAGAGGTCATGGACTTGCACATCAATTGAGAGGAGACCCCCTTTTCTCTCTCTCTTTTTTAAACATGGGTCTTTTGGTGTGTACTTATCTTATTTGCTCTTGGACTTTTCTCTGTTTTTAATATATGAGTAGATGTCAAAATCTCCCAATCATTCTTACTTGGGTCTTTATTGTTGATTTGGCGTTTTTGTGTCCTCAATTCTTTGAGTTGGAGTAATGTCAGGGTTCAGGTGGGGTTAGATTGTGTACAGAGTCAGATTTACTGTTGCTTGATTGAGATATGAGTATTTCTCAACAGCAGTATCTCTACTCTGATCTTGAAGTGACTCAATCTCTTTCCAGCCACTTTTAGAGGGAGAGTGAAGCCAGGAATGACAAATATCAGTAACTGCTTTAAAATAAATGTCTGGTGTCTACTTTGACATTCATAACACTACGATGTCATCTATTATATTAATGTTAACACCAACTTGAATTGGGCAGGAATTACGTAGTCTAATTATTATTGTCTCTCCTTTGTATTTAAGTGCGGCTGATATTTAGTGTCATTAATTTGTGTGTTTGAAATATCTTCATTGACTTCTTTTGATTTAGTTCAACTGCAGAGTCTCTACCTTGTGAACTTTTAATGTCCCTGCACCTCACAGAATAGGGTGAAAAAACAATAGTAACAAAAATGATACATGGCATTAAAGAAAATATACATTCCTACTATGATGTCTTCAACATTAATACCACAAAGAAAATGAATAATGGGGTTGGCAATTTTCAAAAACAAAAACAATAACCATAACCTAGATCTGACTTTAAAGCAAACAGTGTCTCCTGTGTGATCCACAACAATGATAATTGCATCAACATTCATGGTAGGAACAGGAGTTATTAGTTCTGAAAGATGATAAAAATAAAGTTAATTAGAAGCAAAGAAAATGTGCTAGGAAGATAGAAAAGAGTTTACAATTTCAAAATACGCAGAGTCAACGCTGAAGAAATGTAGCAAGTGATGGTTAAAAGGAGGGAAGGGGAAATATAGGAGAAGCAAAGTAAAGGGAAAGAGGAAAAGAGGAAATAGAATTTGACCATTATCAGGAGAAAAAAGTGAATGAGAAAAACAAGGGAAAAAATGAAAACAATACAAAACAAAACCAAAATATACAAACCAAAAAATCCTAAACTTTCAAATGAAAAGGCAAGGAAAAATAACTTCATTGAAAAATGTTAAAGCTTGGCACCGTGGCGCAGGCCTGTAACCCTAGTGGCTTGGTATATGAGTTCAGAGCCAGCCTCAGCAACTTAGCGAGGCACTTAGAAACTCAGTGAGACCCTGTCTCTAAATAAAATAGAAAATAGGGCTGGGGATGTGGCTTAGTGGTTGAGTGACCCTGAGTTCAATCCCTGGTACCCCCCCCCACAATGCTAAAAATTATTTTTAAAAAAGAAACAAGTAAGCATATGTATATATGTCCCTGAACAAATCAACACAGCAGGGATTCACACACACACACACACACACACACACACACACACACACATAGAGATTCTTAATGAAAATTGAAGGAAATGACTCCACTAGTTTGGTCAAACAGTTGACCAGAATAGGTGGTCACTGTCTATGCCTGTTGTTCTTCACATTTCTTCTTCAACTATGTACTGAGAAAGAGTGAGCAAGGGCTGGTATTATTAACCCCTACCTGTTTTTGTGTTGCTCTCCAAGATACCAGTTGGAGTGGTCTAAGACTGAAGCTGTTTGAAATAAATCTCAGCTTCTCTTCTCACCACTATGAGGTGGGATGGATTAGGAAATACTGTCCTTTGGAGTTTTGTCCATGGAGACCAAATCAGTGCACTTCTACAGAGTTCTATGTATGAGTAGAGTTCTGGTGAACAGCACTCAAGGCTAATAAGGACTCTGGGACTTTGGGGTGTGGTGTCTGCTTTGGAGAGATGAGTTTGACATGCCTCTAGAGCCTGGAAATTGCCAATCTCTAATGGGAGTCTGGATCTCAGAAGCCTCCAAGAATTCCATGGTGGGGCAGGACCGCCAGTCTGCCACATACTCCGCTGCCCATGAGCACTGCCTTCCAAGGTTTAGTCCCTGAGTGTATTCACACCCATGTGTTCAAATTCCCAACCCACTTCAGCTGTTCATGTGAGCCACTATACTCAAGAGAATGAACTTGGGCTTCTCTTTGCGTTTCCAACTTGAATCTCCTTTGGTACAATCTTCTCTGTGCCTTTTTCACTCATGTTCTGCTAAGTACACCATAGTCCACATGATAGTGACTTCCTGGGACAGTGTGGCAGTGTTTTCTCTGATCTTCCATCTCTTACAGCCACAGTTATAATGAGATTACCTCAAGATGGCTCCCACTTCAGCTCTCCATGGCCAGTTAAGAAACAGAGCAAGTTTTTCAAGCACCAGTGCACAGTGCAGCCTCTGAATCAGCTAAATTCAGGCAGTTTTTTGATCTCAGGTTTTTCCATACTAAATCTGTGTTTCCCTGTGTTCACTCTTCCTCTGAGGTGAACCAGCATCACTACTCCTGCCGGTGCTGGTGCTGAAACTGACTTGGTTCCACTGTACTCTTTTTGGTTGTTGTTTATTATATCCATATTTCTGAGGCTCTAAGCCAATTTGAATGTTCAATATTGAATTTCATGAAATCCTTCTTTCACCCACCCTGCTGAGAAGCAGTACGCCCCCTGCTTGAATCCCAAGCCATGGAGCTACTAGGAATTCAGACTTTCTCTACTGTGCCATCTTCTCCCAATTTCTGTAAGCCTCATTTTTTTCCTTTAGAAACTTCCACTTACATGGAATGAAGTCTACCCAATTATATCATGTCCATTTATGAATATATCACAATGATTCATATAAATATATGTGTACATAAATGATTGTAATGTACCAATTGAAATAATAATAATAATGATAATAGAATGGGAGCAATAGAGTATAGCAGGCAGATCAGGAGACAGAGGAGGATATAAAGAAGGAACTGGGCAATTCAAATGATCAAATTATGTTATGTGCATATACAAATATGGCATAATGAACCCCACGATTTTGTATGATTATAATACATCAATAAAAATAAATAAAAAAATGTTTGAAAAGGCTCATTAAGAATTTTTAAAATATAAAACGTCCCCTTGCCCTACCTCTTTGAATGATCTCATAGTCTGTGTGGCATGTTATCCCCATTGCAATGCTATTTTCTAAAAAATCATTCTTTGGAGAATATCTCTCTGATTATTTCTTAACATGCAAATATCATGGTGTGTACACACAATTGAACATGAAAAGCTTCTACACAGTGGCCTTGGTAAACATGTTAGAAAGGGCTGGGGATGTGGCTCAAGCGGTAGCGCGCTCGCCTGGCATGCGTGCTGCCCGGGTTCGATCCTCAGCACCACATACAAACAAAGATGTTGTGTCCACCGATAACTAAAAAATAAATATTAAAAAAATTCTCTCTCTCTCTCTCTCCCTCTCTCTCTCTCTTTAAAAAAAAAACATGTTAGAAACCAGATTTTTTGTCATTGTATTAAGCTGCATTATGAAAAGCTCCTTCTGGTTTTATATATTTCAAAGCAAACACTAAATACACAAATTGCTTCAAATTAGAGTGATTAGTTTTTGTCTCTAAAATTTAATTTGCATGGCAGTCACATGGCTAAATTATGCCAAGGCACCATGTGAATGTGCCTCCTTGGACATTAATATAATCTCGTAGGGCAGGTTGAGTTTCTGCATGTCCCTAGGCAGTCTCAGTTAGACTCTGGTTAATGATGGGGAGCTGTGATGTTGCCTGGACAACAGGTGATCCAATCACAGTAGGGAAGATGTTCTTTGAAGACAAGACTTGCAGAACATTGAGATATGACTGTAAACGATGACACTATTCAAATATCACTTGGAAAATCACAGCTCGATTCAGAGAGAGGAAAGTTGCATGCATATCCCTGCTATAAGTACATGGATGAGTTTTATGTTCAGAGTTCTAACACTGAAAATAGTATCCTTAGTAACTCCCAGAGGCAGTGGAGGGGAGGAGGGCAGTATATTTTTCCAGAACTATTTTATTTTTGTCAGTTTTTCTGGGGAATGATTGGCTTTAAGCAAATTTTTAAAAAGATCTTTTTTATAATTTAACTATATTGTGATCATTTAGAACATTTCTAGCATGTTTGCCTATCTATTTAAAGTTAATCATAATATAGTGATACACATAGCACAGAACAGCTAGCCTAATGCAAAGAAAATGTGACTATTAGTCTACATAATATTGCTGCTCATCACATATGCATGATCATATTTTTAACTACTTTGAATTAATTTCATACTTGTAGGAAAATCGCAAGACTAGGGCAAATAACTCTTGCAATGTTGATATTTTACCTTGTTTGCTGAACTCCCCGCACACACAGACACATACACAAATACACACACACACAAAAAGGTTTTGTTTTGGTTTTGCTGAACCATTTGAGAGCAAATTGCGTATGTATTTCATGCTTTCACTTTACTCCTAAATACTTTGACAGCTCTTTTGCAAAAGCCAGGAATTTATTTAAGAAATCAGTGTATATTTAGAAAAATTTGGAAATTACATTGATATACTGTTATCTAATCAATATGCCTTACTTAAATTCAGTATTTGTCCTAATAATGACATTTATAGCTAAGGAACACACACGCACTTAACTTTCTACTCTCATCCCCAGTCCAAAACCCAGTCCAAGATAACAAGCAATATTTTGCTTTTCTTTGTAGTATCCTTTCCATCTGAATTTTTGGAAGATACATTTTTATTCTATTCCTTATTTTTACTACATTTGTAGGGAAAGGTTATGAGGCAGGCAGTGTGGGGCCCAGAGGACCACACATCTGTGATCACAGCAGGGAGCCCTGGTCCTTATTGTCTCCTGTCTGCATTCCCTGAGTTCTTTGGTGTGTCCTCTGTGGTGTTCCCAGGGGCTGATTTTTAGTCTTTTTTAAGATGCTGACATTTTTGTAGTGAGAAGAGCAGTTGTTTTTGTAGAGTAGTCCTCAGTTAGGGATTTTGTGATGTTTCTCATCCTAGAGTTGGGCTACACATTTTTGGCAGGAACACCACAGAGGAAACATTGGCAGTGTTGTCTCCTATCAGGGGATACATGACACTGGCTTGTCCCCTAATTGGTGACATTGACTTTGAAGATTTGTTAAGGCAAGTTGCCAGGTTTCTCTTCTAGGAAGTTAATGGGGACATCACAGAGGAGGGACCACAGAACTCAAGAAGTGCAGACAAGGAGAGCATGAAGGCTAGGGTCCCTGGTGTGACCACAGACATGCAATCCCTTAGGCCCCACACTGCTGCCCCATGACCTTTCCCTACATCATATGTAGAAAAAAAAAATTGAAATAGAATAAAATGTATGCCCTAAAATTCCAGGGTGAAAAAAAGAAAAGAAAAGAAAGTTACATTATCTTTAAACAGTATAACCACTTTAAATTTCTTCCTGGAACTTATTTTCTTTAATTCTTCTGAATTGGGAACAGACTTCAACTTGCGAATGAAAATATCATCTCTCTTGCTTTGGCTCAGCTCATTGCCTATGGGGCTGATGCTCAATCTTTTGAGGTTCTTCTCCAAGTTTCATTCTTGTTCTCCTGGCTAACATGCCTCTATGGGCGTCCTGGGTTAAGGGACCCAGGCAGTGCCCTCACAATGATTAAAGAAGTCCTGGACTTCCAAGGCAATGATGTTTGAGGTCTCTGCTTATCTCTGCAACTGTGACCTTATTCTCCCCTCATCACAAAGCTCCTCTTACATCCTGTTTAGACCTTTATGTTTTTTTCTCAACTAAAATAGAACCTGGAACCCAGCCCCCAGCCCCCACCCTTGGATAACTTGACCTTGACTTGGCAATAACTGTGTCTCTGAAAATCCATTCCTGTAGCAACTCTGTCCAAGTGATACCTCTACCTTCTACCAAGTGATATTATGAGAGCCTCATTGGCTGGACACTGTCACCTAACTTCCCTCTCTCCTAATGGTTGGATAGCAGGACTCATCAAAGTGTCTGAGGGAAACTCCTGTCTGCTTCCTGCCTACTTGGCCTAAGCCTTCTCACATCCACAGCTTCTCTCCTGCCTTCCTTATGTGATGGGACTCACTGCCTTTAGATTGTTCTTATGTGGACTTTTCAACCCTGTGCTGGCAATCTTTTCCCTCATCTAGCATTTTATGATCCCACTCTCCTCCTTCATAAGGGCACTCTGCATTCTTCCTATCTGGTTACAACATGACACATTTTCCTAATGTCCACCCCTAGGACTTGGTTATTTTAGATTACTTTTAGTCATCTGGATAGAAAGTAATAGCCTTCCTCCTCCATCATTAGGAAACATATCTCTTGATCCATCCTGGATGGACAAAGGGCATAATAGAAGAAGCCATTACAAAAACAAAAGTAGACGGTGTCCAAAAGTAGCTCCATTATGCAAAGCAGTTGACTAAAACTTGGTGAGAATTGGCAGGAAGACTACCATTTTCTTCTGCACAGATGTCATATCATTTTACAGAGTCCATAACTCTTACAATTTCTGTTTTTTCATAGTGTCCTGGACTTTACATGGAAAGCGGGGATAAGGGGCCAGGTTTTACAGGAATGAGAAGAATATACTTTCAAACATCCTTGGAAATATAGTGTGTCTATAAAAATTATGACAAAATTAAATATATTAATATACAAATATATATGACCACTTTTCTAAACTTTGTGTGGCTATTTTGCTATTTCAATTTTCATCACATAATCATATATTAATTGTAGTACCTACCATATGGCATGTGGTCCTCACCAATTAGCCTCAGTGGGATGCCCCAGTTTCCCTTCTGTTTACCCATGCAAACAAATCCAGATGTTAGATAAGAAAACTCTGACCACTGTAAATAAGGAATGTTTTCTTGGATGGAGAAGTGGAGAGTGATCAGACAAGTGTAGGGTCCTTCTCTATCTCCTCTGTCTCCCCTTGAAATACGCAGTCTTTTCCCTCTCCTATTTCACTATGATATTTTTGGGTTTGGAATCCTACCAACTCCTGAGACCCCAGCATAGGAAGGAATGGGACAGTGAAAAGAGGTGAAATGACTATTTCTCTTCTTCATTCCTTTCATAGGGAAGGTCAGAGCTTAATGACAAGATTCTAACTTGTGTTTCGGGAAATGGAGACAAGGACAAATATTACAGTCACCATCTGGAATCTATATTTTAAACTCATTCCTAAAGCTTATCACCAGGAAACCTGATGGATGTGTATGAGTCAAAGCATGTGAATACACAAAACACACTGTATACCTGTTAGTCAGCTTTTTGTCACTGTGATTCAATATCTTAACAAAAACAACTTAGACGGGGGAAAGTTTATTTTGCATTCAAAGTTCAGAGGTTTAGTCCACAACTCGCCTGACTTCATCACCGTAGGCCCCAGGAGTCAGAAGATCATGGTGAAAAGGCATGGAGGAGAAAACCACTTAGCTCAAAGCATCCAGGAAGTAAGGAGTCAGGGACAAAATATAAACTCCCAGTAATGCCCCTGCCATGTACTACACCCACACCCACTTGCCTACAGTTATCACTCAGTACAATAGTCCTTTCAAATTATGAATCCATTAAATGAATTAATCCACGAGTTAAGTTTAGCTCTCAGAATCTAATCATTTCATCTCCGAACTCATTCCTGTATTGTTCCACACATGAGCTTTCAGGGGACACCTCATATCCAAACCTTAACACTATGCGAGGATGGTTAGTACAAAATGTCACAGAATAAATGGTCTAGATATGAGGAATAAGAAAAGGGACATGAGATGGCTCTCACAGAGCCTACAGTCTTGCTGGGAAAACAACTGCATTTCAATGAGGTTATTGCATAATGCAAATAATGGTTAAAAGTATTGATACTAATGGAGTGCTATCTGACACACAGAGTCTATGTGCCCATTATTGTTGTAGCTAACTACAGCAGTCTCTCATTCAGTCCTCACACACCTCACAGGGGAGGCTTTATTATTGCCCCCATGTTTGCAGGCTTTCAAAGCACAGGATGTAGTCACTCACACTCACTTGAGGTTATGCAGGATGAACCCAGACACCATCTGAAACAGGTATATACCCTCTCAGTTACGGAAAATGATGAGTAAAAACAATAAAGAAGATGAAATCATATTTGCCTGAGTGTCTGGGATATTTAGTAGAAGCTGAGTAAATAGAATTTTTTAGGTGGAAACACAGCACGAGAGCTTAAATCTTAAATGACCCCCAAAGGCTCATGTGTTCAAGCTTAATCCCCAGCCTGGCAGGATTGGGATGCAGTGGGACCTTTAAGAGGTGAGACCTACTGGGCGGTTACTAGGTTATTTGTTGCATGTCCTGGAAATGGATAGTGGGACCCCAACCCTTTCCTCTCTCTCTTTTTTTTTTTTTTTCATCCTGGTCATGAAGTGGGATGATTTTCTCCATTGCCTGCTCCTTGCTATGATGTCCTGCCTCTTCATAGACCCAAAAGCAACAGAACTACTGTTCATGAACTGAAACCTCCAAACTGAGCCAAACTAATGCTCTTTATAGGTTGATCTCAGGTATTTGTTGTAGTGACCAAAAACTTACAAAGAAGAAGAAGATGAGGAAGACACAGAGTGAAAAGGCTTCTTATTTGTTGAACTAAATTCTCTACTTATGAAGCTTATATTTAAAGAACTCAACATTCTGAAATGATCTTAGATAGGCAGGCAAAGGTCAGATAATAAAACATCTATATTTTCTGAGATTTGACTTTAATTCACTTGTTTATTTTTCATTATTTCAAAAGGTTTTGTATGTTTACTTCCCCTCTGGCATTTTTGCTTTTTAATTGTATTTTACCTTGTATATGTATAATACTAAAATGGATTGAATAACTTAATCTTATATTGGTGATTCAAAGCATTTCTAAATTTTATAAAGTTTCAGAGGTCCATTTTATCTGTCACCAGATAACTTTACCCCACAAATATACAGAGTACTAGTTAGCGGAAAGTTCTAAATAACACAAATTTGTTCAGCAAAATAACCTGGTGGTGAAAGAATACAAAAGCAAGGAGAACCTCACACTATAAAGGTCATTTATATGACCTTTCATTTTAAAATGCCAACGAAGCATCAGCAGGAAAGTTGCCCACCAAAAATAATAATAATCATCATCATCATCTTTGGGGGTAATGGTGGCTGAATAAATACACAAAATGATGCCAGTGTTGACAGTTGTGCCTCAACAGGAGAAAATGCTACAGTTATGCCTAAAAGCAGGATGGGATTCTAGGAATAGATTTGGTGTATGAGCAAATTGTCCTGTTATGAAGTTATGACTCACAAGGAAAACCTTTCCAGTGTGTGTATTGTCCAAAATCTGCTATTATGGTTTTGATCTAGCAATGTCCTCTGAAAAACTCAAGTTTTGGAAGCATAACCTCTAATACAATGAGATTCAGGCAACAGTTACCATTCTGCCCTCATCAGTGGATTAATCCACTTGATTAATGACCAACGAGGTGGTAATTGTACGCAGGTAGAGTGGAGAGTGGCTGGAGGAGCATGGCCTTGACTATATGTGGATCCCTGGATCCTTTCTCTTTGCTTCCAACCACCATGAGCTGAACAGCTTTCCTCTGCCATGCTCTTCTATCATGATATTTCTGCCTTGGAGCAGTTGACCATAAACTGAACCTCTGAAGCCATGAGCCAAAATGAACTCTTCTTCCTATAAATTGTTCTCATCAGATATTTTGTGCACAGCAACAAAAAGCTGATTAATAAATCTGGTTTTCTTCTTGTGTCATGGAGAAACCAAAATTGAATTGTTCCCTCTGACCCTTCCTCTTTAGGGACCCAGATGAGGCCATCAATTCTAATGTAGGAGATAATAGGTAGAACAGTGATTGCATAATGTACCTTTAGCACATCCTAATCAACTGAACCTCTAGATTAAAAAAAAAAAAATCCTTTAAAACATACCTTTAGTCGAATCCAGCATTGAAAACAGCATACCTTGGTGGAACTAAATATTGGGGTGGGCACTAATAATTTCAGGTCCTCAATTTCTGTTTCTAATTAAATGAAATATTTGCCTAGGTGATCTTGAAGTATCTTTCAGATTGGACAATCGTGAAGATTGGATTAGGCATTTAGCAGAGCTAAGAGGGTATCTAAGGAGAAGAATACAATGCACAGGTTCCCAGAAAAGAACCTGCTAGCTAGGCATTTATTCTGCTCAGACAATAACCTGGCACAAACATTTTGCAGGTTATTCTTGCTCTTTTCTGTCACCACCTGATGATTTAAAGTTGTCAGTATCTCAATCTCTTGGTGAAATAATTCTGTCATTCCACTCTGGATTTCAGTAGCAGAGGGTGGGACTACCCACTGTGAGGGTCTCAACACTTAGTCTGAGAATGGGAGGCATCATGACATGGACCTGTTTTTGCCCTGAAATCCATTCAGGAAATCACTTTAGAAAAAAAAAATAGTTGTCTCCTGCTTCATCCGCAGCTTGTTTAACACAACCACATGGTCTTTTCCCTATGATTTATATTTCAATAAAACAAGCCTACTATGAATTTTAATATTCTGAAAAAAATAACTAGGACAAACAAAATGAAGTGGCCACTTGTGTACATTACCCTCCTGCCATATTTAATCTAGCAAATTTAGATATTTATCTAATATCTAAATCTTATTTAATCTTATTTGATCTAGAAATTTATCTGGGTTTCTCATGCATTGCACTGCTACCAGTAGCCAATAAAAGCCAGTAAAAGGATGGCAAAAAATGGGTACAATTCCATATGTATTTTACCTAAACAGATTAACTTGTTATTTGAATTGCACTGAGCAACTCTAACACTCATGGTTCTCATTTCTCATGCACTCCTTCCTAAGCAGGAGGTTAAGATAATGGAGGGAAAAATACACACTTGTGTCCATTGTTGAGTTCTAAAGTGACTCCAGTGGCCTCAAATTTATACAAATAATATTCAATTTAATAATGTCCACCATCTAGATTGGTGAAAGGAAAAACAATATTCTGGATATTTTTCTTTTTTAAGCACCAGAAAGTATTCAGTGAACAGCAAGCGCCTCAATGCTTTTGAAGATTTGCTTTTCCATGATCATCCCATGTTAACCAACTTTTATAGCAGGTGCACAAAGTTCTATTATCTGAAACTCCTAACAGAATTAGAAACAGAGAATATTTTGTGTGGGAAAACATATGCTATTTAGACACATGCTTTGAATGTGTTTGTCCTGGGACTAAGCTAACAATTAACCAATATATCAATACTTTTCCACCTCTCTTTTCCTAAGACATGAACTTTTTAGAAAAATTTGTGTCATGTTTTACAAAACAATGAGTCTATAATTCCCCATTTGTGCATTACTCACTAATCTCTTTATCTAGGTAGGAGGATGCAAATAAATTTATTGGGTAAATTTTGAATAGTATTCTACCAAGGGAAGATAATTTTGAAACTGGAATTAAATCACCTTTGTTGGCAGGAAAATCTGAGCCTTCTGTTTTTACTGCTCTCTTCCCTTACACTATATTATAATGGCAGTGGTGCTATCTGGTAAATAATGCAAATCACAGTACAAGGGCACCGTTTATAGTTAAGGTTAAATGTTTTTCCAGGGCTGTGAATGATTGGATGCCTCTTCATCTACAGAGGCAAGCTGTAGATGAAGCTTGATTCTATGGTTTCTGACCATCCTATGTGTATAGCCAACAATCCATGCATTAGTGAGGAAATGGAGAGGGATGACCTAGTTCCCTAAATCTCACTTCTGTAAACTTACTTATAATGAATTTATCTCCATACTGATATTAACATTTTACTTCAACGTATTTTAGAAACATACAAAAGTATTAAAAATACCAAAGTATTTTACTGATAACTTAAAAGAATAGAGCATAAATGTGTTGGGGAACATGTAATTTAATAATGTCCATCATTTAGATTGGTGAAAAGAAAAACAATATTCTGGATAGTTTTCTTTTTTTAAGCAACAGAAAGTAGTCAGTGAAAAGCGCCTCGATGCTTTTAAAGATTTGCATTTCAGGTTCAGTTATTTTAATTGACTTAGAACATGTTAGTTATATTTTATTAAGTTAATAAAAACCTAAAGTGTTGTACAAAATTATATTTAAATATTAACTCAACCTCAAGCTTTTAGCTGAGTACATTTTACAGGAAATATACTATTGTTATTAGAGTCTATTTTTTATTTTTGGAAAAAGCAATAGCTAAAGTAATATCAGAACACTAGATGGGGGTTGAAGATGATGTTTTTAATGTGTGCTTTTTTTCTCCTTTATTATTATAACCTACTTTGAGCAACAACCATACTTTACCCAGAAGAATGAACTTCATATGGCCTTAGTATACTTGTTAAAATTTATCTTTATTAATTAAATTTAATTTTTTAACTGATACATAAAACCAGAGAATTTATACACATTTAATAGAGACTATGTGATGTTTTGATGTACATATATATTATGTAATGTTTAAATTGTATTAAACATCTACCTCCTCAAACATTTATTATTTCTTTATGATGAAATACTCACAATCCTTTCTGTATCTTTTTGGTGTATACAGTACATTATTGTGGTCTATATACTCTATGATGCAATAGTACACCAGAACTTCTTACTCCTATCTAACTACAGCACAGTACCCATCAATCAACCTCTCCCTATTCCTTCTCCCATCCCCTAATCTCCTTAGTCTCTGGTAACCACCATTCTACTCTCAACTTCTACAAGGCCAACTTTTATAGTCTTGACATTTAAGTCCACCACTATTTAAAGAGGTACCATCACTGAGCCTGTTTAAATGTGCTGCTCAGAAGCTGCCTGCTCCTTGAATCTTTCTCCTGATACCTGACTCCCTCCCTCCAAGCCCCCAACAAAACTCACTATGCCTCTACCTCTCCCCAGGTCCATGAATGTTTGTCTGTGACTGAACTCCTTGTGAGAGCATCATCCATATTGTGGTGGCTGCTCCCTCTAAGCTACTGTGCCTGACATGATCTCGTTGTGAACTCCAGCAAGGTATTATTATCCCAACTAGGTTCAATTTTTTTCATTTTCAGAATAACAATTACGTTGCCTACTTTACAGTCTGGTGAAGGTGAAAGACACAAATATCCTGTAAAATGTAGTGGGAGAAGGATGAACTATGTGAAAAAGATCCCCGTCTACAATTTAGGATGTTTGAGCTCCAATTCTTTTTTTTTCTTTTTAATACTTTTCCCCTTAGTTGTTGATAGATCTTTATTTTATTGATTTATACGTGGTGCTGAGAATCGAACCCAGTGCCTTACACAAGGCAAGTGCACTACCGCTGAGCCACAGTCCCAGCCCTGAGCTCCAATCTTGATAAAAAAAAGTTGCTTAATCTTTCTGGGTGTTTCTACCTATGAAATAAAGAACTCAAAATATAATTCAAAAGTTAAAAATGACTCATAGATGTAAAGTAAACCCAGAAAATATTTTAATCAGTTCATTAATAAATAAGGAAATCTGTAAAATGTCAGTATCAGTTAAGAAGCATTCCAAGAACTACGCATTTGTAGAAAATTTTATAAAGAAGTGTTAAGAATAAAGGTAGCTGTGTTTGATACAAAACTAGTAAATTTCTACAGGAAGTAAATTATAATCTTTTGGTTATACTTTTTTTTATACAAGACAAATATTATTTGTATCTCTACTGGATAAAAGTATACATTTAGCAAGTCATTTTACTATGACTGCTGGGATATTGAATCAGTAATCTTAACAATGTTCATTCAGAAGTGTTCTTCCAACTCCAAAATGTTGTTAATCAATATTAATTATATTAGTGGTAATTCAGTTACTAATAGAATGTATGAGAAAATAGGCTTTTCCAAGTGCTAGCATTTAAGTTAGTGGGGTTATTTTTAACCTTCAGTATTAGAAGAGAATAATTTTTCTCTCCTAATAACTTATGAGTAAAACATGTATACTCTTATTCACAAACACTCAAGTCACACTGAACACATCAGGGGAATAGAATCCTCCTCATCGGCTGTCCCCTCCCGGTCAGGTCAACTGATTTCTTTTGACTTTTCTTTGAAACATTATCATGTGCTGACCACAATCTCCATGTAACATTAAAATGCTACCACTGAACATCTTTTTATTTATTTTCACATCTCAGAGGAGATTCTGAATCCTCTTGAATTCTTTTTATTTCACAAATGCCATTTTAATTATCCTTGTCAAAAGGACTTCTATCTGATGGAATATTTCTTAATGCAGAGATACTCCTTGACTCACCATGGGGTTCCTGCTAAACCCATCATAAATTGAAATTATCACAAGTCTAAAACATCAACTACAACTAACATACTGTCATAGCTTAGCAACACTGTACACTGTAGAACATTGGTTGTTTCCCTTCATAACCATGCGGCCAACCGGAAGCTGTGGCTTGCTGCTGCCGCCCAGCTTTGAGGGAGGGTATTGCACTCAAATACCCTAGGGATTGCTACCCTGGGGAAACCATTCAAATTTAAAATTCAAAGTGCAGTTCCTACTGAACATGCATTGTGTTTGCACCATTGTGAAGTTGAAAAATTATTATGTTGTTGTGGTTTGGATCTGAGGTGTTTCCCCCAAAGCTCATTTATGAGATAATGCAAGAAGGTTTAGAGGAGAAATGATTGGGTTATGAGAGCCTTAACACAATTAGTGAATTAATCCCCTGATAAGGAGTAAATGATGGTAACTGCTGGTGGGCAGGGTGTGACTGGAGGAGGTGGATCATTGGGGGTGCGGCTTTGGGTATTTATTTTGTATCTGGCCAGTGGAGACTCTCACTGTCTGCTTCCTGAGCACCATGAGAGCTGCTGCCCTTCGCCACACTCTTCTACCATGATGTTCTGCCTTACCTGGAGACCCAAGGAATAGAGCCAGCCTTCCATGGACTGAGATCTCTGAAACTGTGAGCCCCTCAAATAAACATTTCCTTCTCTACAATTGTGCTGGTCAGGTCTTTTAGTCACAGCATTGAAAAATCTGACCAAAACATAGTAGAATGTGGTAAGTTGTTGACTTTTTGTATTAACATTTTGAAATTTAATAATCCATCTAATAAATTATTTGCCTAATTCGAGTTTGTTTCTGTTACACATAAATCAGTGTTTTACCCATGCAACCTACTTGTATTTTCTAGATATTTCTATTGTCATAGGGTGGGTTTGCCTAGAAGCATAACCCTAAAGATGCACTGTGTATTAAGTAGTCTGTTTGAAGGTAATCTCAGAAAGTACCAACAAGGGATACAGAGGTAAAAGAGCCAGTCAGAGGTATAGTGGATCAGGTTACCATGATGACACCTGGGGTGGAGTCATCCTGACCAGGAGTGTTCATGCTGAGGGTTTATCCTCTACTCCATCTGCCACTTGCTGGGGTCTTAGCACTTTGTTTCAGGAGAGAGAGTAGCAGGTCAGGTGCAGGCCATAAATAGTAAGGCCTTGAGTGCCGAAGTGGGCAACATGTGGAGATAGCAATAAAAGTGCCTGGATAAATGTGACTCTGTGAACTTGTGTATGGAATTTTTTGAATAAACTTAATGGCCATGACTTATTCAACCAAATTTTAGTTGGCCTTTACCCAAGTATAAACTCCTTTGAAGATTTTTCACTAGAGCAAGGTGTGGATAATGTGGGAAGCAATTAAGTGATCTAATAGTCTTGATAGGTGTAGGCAGTGAGGAAAGGGGCCTTGGAAACTATTCAGTGCACCTGTTAACTTTACAAATGATTGAGTAACTGGCCCCCAAAGATCCAGTGAGTGGTGAGCTCATGTGCGAGATGTGATATTCACTTATTTAAAAGATTGTTCCATCTGAAACCATGTTATTAGTATCAGTTGCGTTGGAGAGTTATGAGGAAGTGAAATGGTCTGGTGTTTTACTTCCTTTGAACGATGGATGTGCTCTCTCTTACCAGCTTTCTCCAAATCACTCCATCACCTCTCCTGCTCCACACATGGGCTTCTTGAAGCCCAAACTTGGAGTGACAGGACATTGGCCACATTCTCTGACCATTTGTTATATCAGGAGGCCTTTGAATAAGTGTCAGAGGTGACCAGCGATGACTAATAGTCTGCTATTTGACAGAAACAAAGCTATCTAATGACAATAAATCTTACTTGGAGGAGGTGAGGGCATTTTTACTATACCTATTTGACTTAGAAATGAATTTTGAAATTGCATAGTCTTGTAACTAGGCAAGTGATCTCATATATTATGCATTTTTAAGGTTCAAGTTTGGTTATTTCTAATTCATGTTTTGACTGTAATTTATTGCATAGTATTTTTAATATTAAACCTCAATAAACAACATACTAATATTTAAACTAGGATATAAATTTCACTTTTATGAAAGGAATTTCATCTTCCTTGAAAACTAAGATTGGATCATGCAACTCTCTCATTTTTTGGAGTTGGTACCTAAAAGAAAACTAGTTACTTTGTGAACAGACTGGAGAGGAGATTATGGGATATATAGAAAGAAAATGGATTTGAAAGGGTTTTTTCTGACGGTATCAGCAGAAATAGCAAACCATTTCATGTTTGTTTGGAGAGTGTTGTTTTGTTTGCATCCGTGTTTGTGTGTGTGTGTGTGTATGTGAGAGAGAGCGAGAGAGAATATATGGGGTGTGTATGCATATGAATATTGCCTGTGTGTTCTTTATTGTATTTGCAAATAGTCCACTCATCCTATTCTGAAGAGGTATAGATCTTGAAGAGGAACTAAATCTTTCCCAGCCTCCAAATGTCATCTCTCCTTCCTTGTTTCAACTTTTTTCCCCTACCTTCTCAGGTTTTAATTGAACCTGTTAATATGATTCCATTTTTTCTTCCTATCAGTATGTCAATTATACTTCTTGTTTTATAGAGGTTACCCATCCTTTCCTACAGTCATATCACTCATCCATCAGCTATAATCATTAAAATAATTATTGCTTTTATTATTTTGAACAAACTGTTATAAATCAATTAATAAATAAGAAATATAAAATATTTTATTTTTCTTTCCTTTATTCCTCCTGTAGTACTCTTCCTGTCTATGTGTATCTGAATTTCTGACCTATCTCATTTTCTTTCTTGTTGAAGAACTACTTTTAACATTTCCTTTAAGGCAGGTCTATTGGTGACAAATTCCCTCAATTCTTGTTTGAGAAAAATCTATATTTCTCCTTTTGCAGGATAATTCTTCCAGCTACAGAATTCTAGTTTGGTAGTGTTTCTTCTTTCAAAACTAAATAATTCACTCCACTTCATTCTTGCTTCCATGGTTTATGAAGAAAAATCCAATGTAACACTTATTCTCACTCTTCTATGGCTGAGGTGGGTTTTCCCTCTTCTCACATCTTTCAAGATATTTTTCTTGTTTTAGATTTTCTGCTGTTTGAATATGATATGCAAAGATGTAAGTCCTTTCATACTTATCCTGCTCACTTTTCTCAGAGATTCCTGGGTCTGTGATTTGATGTCTATCATGAATTTTGGAAAAATTTCAGGCATTATTGTTTTAAATATTTCTCCTATTCCTTTATGTCTCTCTTTTTTTACCTTTTAATAGATATTCTCATTATGTGTATATTATACCTTCTGTAATTTCCCCATTGTTCTTGGATATTCTGTTTTGTGCTCTTACCTCTTTTTTCCCCTCGGTACTTCAGTTTTGAAAGTTTCTATTGACATTTGTTCAGGCTTGATGATTGTTTTCTCAGCTGTGCCCACTCTGTTGATGAATTTATCAAAGGCATTCTTCTCTTACTGCATATGTTTTTGTTCTCCGGAATTTCCTCTTAATTCTTATAATTTCCAGTTTTCTGTTTACGTTATCTATCTTTTCTTGAACATTATCCACTTTTCCCTTATCCAGCAATTTGTCAGTTGTAGTTCAGATTTTCCTACCCTGTTATTGGTAACAAACAGAGTTCCCTTTCCTGGTCTTCTGCTCCATTAAGTTGTGCTTCTCTGTATCTACCTTTCTGTTTGTCCAATACTGGGAGCAGTAAAAATTAACTGAAGTGTGATCTCGATTTTTGAATGGATCTAATAAGAGGATCCATTATGGACATATTAACATATCAGTCATAATTGTTTTAAATTTGTAATCTGATAATGGCAATACTTCTGCCTTGTCTACCTCTGGTTCTGATACTTATTTCGTTCAAATTGTGGGATTTTTCTTGTCTTTTAGTATGCATTGTAATTTTTGTTGAACTACGGATATATATATACATATATATATATATATATTATATATAATATATATATATATATATATATATGTATATATATATATATATCACACAGACAGACATGGATGTATATGTAAAAGGAACTGAAGTAAATTGGTCTTTAATATGGGCTTTATATTTATCCAGCTAGGAGTTAGGATGTTTTTATTGTTAGTTGTATTTGTAGATGTCAAAGGCTAAAATTTACTCCATTGTCCTTGTTTTGGCTACTCCTGTTGTCTTTTGTTTTCCCTAAGAAGTTGTTCTTAAATAACGTCTGAAACATGCTGCTCTTTCATTTGTATCCCCTATATTTTATAGGAACCCTACTGATGTTGTGATAAGGTGTCAGGGAGGAGGAGGGTTTTATAGTCTTCTTTGTGAGCCTATGTACCTGGGCTGTATCATTTACAAACACTTCCCCTAAGGTGAGACAATAGGCTAAAGAAGACACTTAGGTTTGTGTGTTTTTCTTCCTCAAACTTCCTTAGACTCGGGTAATCCCCTAGCCAGCTAGATCATGGCAAAATGGTTCACTTGAGGGTAGGCCTTTTCAAGAACCTAATGCTTGATGCCTCTCTCAAATGGCCACTTTCCCCCTCCTCCTTTCTCTCTGATCCTTACTATGAAAAACTGATAGGAATTCTGGAACTAAACTCCTGAATATTGGGGGATTTCCCTAATGACTGGATTATCTGGAGTTTTTGACTCTGAGACTTGTCTATAGTGAACCTCCAGCAATTTGTCATTTGTAGTTCAGATTTTCCTGCCCTGTTATTGTACCAAACAGAGTTCCCTTTCCTGGTCTTCTGCCCCCAATAAGTTGTGTTTCTCTGTTTCTACCTTTTTGATTGTCCAATATTGGGAGCAGTAAAAATTAACTGGAGTGTGATCTCAATTTTTGAATGGATCTAATAAGAGTTTTTAATTTTTACTTTTTCCTATTATGAGGATGAAGGTGAAGACTTCCAACACTATAGATACCTTCTTTATTTTTCCTGATACTTTCTGATGAGCTGGATCAAGGCTGATAATTTCACTTTTTTCCCTCTGAACAATATGTCTGATTAGATGTAGGGAATGTGAGATATGGACATTGAGACATCTTTCAGGGTTCAGAGTTTGTACTGAGTAGATGGAAGTATTATTATTATTATTATTATTATTATTTTTAGTTTCCTACCTTTATAAACATGTCTTTCTGCCTCTTCACATCCCAACTAATAGTGTACTGAGAAATGTTTGCAGTTTTAGAACAGAATTTATTGGATGTTCAGTAGAGTTATTCTGATTGCATCCATATAATCTAATGTTTGAAGCTAGAGTTGCATTTATAAATTGTTATTAAAGATTAAGCCACCATTAATTGAGATATCACCAAGCCTCCACTTAGCATTTCACAACACTTTATTGAGTACCTACTACATGTTAGGTACATTTCCAGGCACTGGTAATACAACTGTAAATAAAATGGAAAAAACATTCTGTCTTCTTGATATGTTCATGCAATATTCTCTGTTAGGAAAAAAAATCAATGAACAATTATGTCCAATGTGCAGTTTGTAGATTAAGATCAAATACATGAAGAAAAATAAGTTAGGGAAAGGATATAGAGATGTTTGTAAAGGGAGAGTGGCTTTTTAAAGTGGGAATAGTGGCAGATTCGTTAAGTGACAAAAGCTGTCAGAATAGGGGATAAAAGAAGTGTAAAGATCCAAAGGCATATCATACTGAGAATAATAAACAGCCAAAGGTCACCATTTGGCTTTCACTTGGAATAAGGGTGAGAGCCATTGCATAGTTGTCAGCAGAAGGGAGACAAGACTTGATTCATGTTTTAGAAACTTTTCTCTGACACTTGTGTGGAAAGCAAATGGGAAGAGAACAAGGGTACATGTATGAAGACCACTGAAAGGCAAGGATGGTGGTTTGAACAAATGTATATCAGAAGTGACACAATGTTTTTGGATTCTGAGTGTATGCCAGACACTTGGTGGGTACTACTTGGTGGGGGTTTGAATATGTGACATAAACATGCAAGGGAAGCATGCATGCATCCAATTGTGAGATAGAGAGGGAGAGAACCACTATGTGAGAAGCTGGTTTTGATGGAAGGATTAGGGGAAAATAAGGAGCTCTTTCTGAGAAATCCTGAGTTTGAGATGTTTGATAGATATTTATATAGAAATGTTTAATATGGTTGTATATAACAGTCCTAAATTCAGTGCAAATGTTCAAATGTAAATTTAGAAGTCATTATCAAAAACTTAGAATTTAATGTCATGAACAAAATGGAATCACCCAGGGTGCAAGTGAGGGGAGAAGAGAAATGATCTAATGATCTAATGATCATTTCTATGGATCACTCTTGTGTTAAGAGTTTAAGGAGATAAGAAAAAAAGCAGCCAAGGGGGCTGAGAAGAGGCCCATAGAGGATGCTAATGCCCCAGGGCCCAACCTGGCAACAACCTAACAAGGCTTACGAATGCTTCATGCTTATTTAAGTACTTTCTTAGCCCAGTCATACTTATCTTCATCTGAGTACAGTATTTTAATTTTAGATTTGTACTCTATCATGAATATGCAAAATCTGCCTTATCTTTCTATCCCATTACAAAGGAATACCCTTCCACTTATTCCATCTAGGCTAATAAAAAGGCTTTGCATATCTTGACATAGCCTTGTCTAAGACTCCTATATTACCCCTCATAGAAACTAGCAGACTGCAAGTCTAAGCTGTAGCCTGGGCAATTCATCTCTCCCTCAGTTTCCCTATCTGAGTGTGACTGGTCACTTAGCTGCCCAAAACAATTCTAATTTATGATTGTTTCCTAAATATCTGTCCAGGTCAGCATTTGCTTCATTTTTATCCATTTTTCAACCAAATATTTCTAGCTACTTGTTAACTGTGCCAAGAAACTCAGGACACAGGGTTTAACAAATGGGAGGAAGAGAGAATTCCTAAGGGAGAAATGACCCTTGCCTTATAAAATGAGAATGTGAAACATACAGGAATGCATATTATTTATTTTGCTTAAAATTATTGTTAATTAGAGTAGTAAAAATGCTTATCCCTTTTTAGCAAGTGTCTACAAACTTGAAAATAAAATAACTTGCAAAATAAAGAGTGCCCGACAAAGTTCTGATTACTACAGATCTCCATGTTTTATTCTTGTTATAGCCCAAGCACGCAATGAATTCAGAAGAGAAATGTTGGTTGAGGCCAAATGACTGATTTTGTGTTGATAATTTTACTGATTTTCTTTAGGAATCAGCTATAATTAAGGACCACATAAAAGACTTTCCTCAATAGACTTCCCCAGCTATTTTTATCTTAATTAATTACAATCTGTTCAATGAATGAACAGTGTTTAATTTTTCTCAATAGAAAAAAAAACATGTAAGCTAAGTGCTATGTGCACAATTAGTGTTGACTACAGGTTGAGCATCCCTAATCTAAAAAATCCAATATCTGAAATGATCCAAAATCTAAAACCTTTTGATCACTGACATGACATCACAAGTGGAAAATTCCACACATCACCTCATGTGACAGGCGCACAAAAAATATTATACAAAATTGCCTTCAGGTTATTGTATAAGGTTTATATAAAACAAATGAATGTCATATTTAGGTTAGGGCCCTATCCCCCAAATATTTCATTATGAAAATGCCAACATTCCAAAATCTAAAAAGTTCTGAAATCCAAAACACTTCTGATTCCATTTTGGATAAGAGGTACTTAAACTGTATGCCCTGGTGACTCAAGTTATTTAAGAAACAGAAAATACCCAGGACACCAAAATTTGTCTGGACACAGGGGAGCAAAGAAGATGGCTCAGTCTTCCAGAATCTGTAGCTTTCCTTGATTAAATGCAAATCATGTGTCCTAGAGAATGAGTCTCAGAAGAACATTCCAATCTAGTACAAGCCTAGAAAATGAGACTCTAGGATTGCCTTAAATAAGATGATTCAGGCTGTGCCCTCACAAAATTCATTTGCTAGCAGGAAAAAATGAAAAAAGACATTTTAATAAGGATTTTTGGAAACCACTCTAAAAAAAGTGAAATTCACACACACATGTTCATACACCCAACTGTTTGAGAAAGAAGATGTTTTGAGTCAACTTAATCAATAGAATAGTTTAACTCATGCTTTAGATGAATTTGAAATATTCATAGAAGAGAAAACTATAATGTACTGTGATGGTTGTTACTAATGAATTATTTAGTAAGGTTCTGTGCTTTAGATCATCAACACATGTTAGTGAATTACAGGTTAGAATTACATATGGAGACATGATGGAGAATAAAGAAGTCTTGTTGATTACACAAGAAATAGAAATAGCTCTAATATCATAAACCCTTAGTGTGCACCAAACTCTTCACTGGAAACTTTCTATACATAGCATCTGATCCTCATATTAACTGTATTATATAGAGTCTGTTTTCATTTTTGTATTATTATTTCAGATTGTTTTTCTTTTTAGTTTTTTTTTTTAATTTTATTGTTGGTTGGTCAAAACATTACATAGTTCTTGATATATCATATTTCACACTTTGATTCAAGTGGGATATGAACTCCCAATTTTACCCCATATACAGATTGTAGAATCACATCCGTTACACATCCATTGATTTACATATTTCCATACTAGTGTCTGTTGTATTCTGCTGCCTTTCCTATCCTCTACTATCCCCCTCCCCCCCTCCCCTCCCCTCTTCTTGCTCTACCCCCTCTACTGTAATTCATTTCTCCCCCTTGTATTTTTTTCCCTTCCCCCTCACTTCCTCTTGTATGTAATTTTGTATACCCCTGAGGGTCTCCTTCCATTTCCATGCAATTTCCCTTCTCTCTCCCTTTCCCTCCCACCTCTCATCCCTGTTTAATGTTAATCTTCTTCTCATGCTCTTCGTCCCTACTCTGTTCTTAGTTACTCTCCTTATATCAAAGAAGACATTTGGCATTTGTTTTTAAGGGATTGGCTAGCTTCACTTAGCATAATCTGCTCTAATGCCATCCATTTCCCTGCAAATTCTATGATTTTGTCATTTTTTAATGCAGAGTAATAATCCATTGTGTATAAATGCCACATTTTTTTTTATCCATTCGTCTATTGAAGGGCATCTAGGTTGGTTCCACAGTCTTGCTATTGTGAATTGTGCTGCTATGAACATCGATGTAGCAGTGTCTCTGTAGTATGCTCTTTTTAGGTCTTTAGGGAATAGACCGAGAAGGGGAATAGCTGGGTCAAATGGTGGTTCCATTCCCAGCTTTCCAAGAAATCTCCATACTGCTTTCCAAATTGGCTGCACCAATTTGCAGTCCCACCAGCAATGTACAAGTATACCCTTTTCCCCACATCCTCGCCAACATTTATTGTTGTTTGACTTCCTAATGGCTGCCAATCTTACTGGAGTGAGATGGTATCTTAGGGTGGTTTTGATTTGCATTTCTCTGACTGCTAGAGATGGTGAACATTTTTTCATGTACTTGTTGATTGATTGTATGTCCTCCTCTGAGAAGTGTCTGTTCAGGTCCTTGGCCTACTTGTTGATTGGGTTATTTGTTATCTTATTGTCTAATATTTTGAGTTCTTTGTATACTCTGGATATTAGGGCTCTGTCTGAATTGTGAGGAGTAAAGATTTGTTCCCAGGCTGTAGGCTCCCTATTTACCTCTCTTATTGTTTCTTTTGCTGAGAAAAAACTTTTAGTTTGAGTAAGTCCCATTTGTTGATTCTAGTTATTAACTCTTGTTCTATGGGTGTCCTATTGAGGAATTTGGAGCCTGACCCCATAGTATGTAGATGGTAGCCAACTTTTTCTTGTATCAGACGCCGTGTCTCTGATTTGATATCAAGCTCCTTGATCCATTTTGAGTTAACTTTTGTGCATGACAAGAGAAAGGGATTCAGTTTTATTTTGTTGCATATGGATTTCCAGTTTTCCCAGCACCATTTGTTGAAGATGCTATCCTTCATCCATTGCCTGCTTTTAGCCCCTTTATCAAATATAAGATAGTTGTAGTTTTGTGGATTGGTTTCTATGTCCTCTATTCTGTACCATTGGTCCACCCGCCTGTTTTGGTACCAGTACCATGCTGTTTTTGTTACTATTGCTCTGTAGTATAGTTTGAAGTCTGGTATCGCTATACCACCTGATTCACACTTCCTGCTTAGCATTGTTTTTGCTATTCTGGGTCTTTTATTTTTCCATATGAATTTCATGATTGCTTTCTCTATTTCGACAAGAAATGCCATTGGGATTTTGATTGGCATTGCATTAAACCTAGAGAGAACTTTTGGTAATATCGCCATTTTGATGATGTTAGTTCTGCCTATCCATGAACAGGGTATATTTTTCCATCTTCTAAGATCTTCTTCTATTTCTCTCTTTAGGGTTCTGTAGTTTTCATTGTAGAAGTCTTTCACCTCTTTTGTTAGGTTGATTCCCAAGTATTTTATTTTATTTTTTGAGGATATTGTGAATGGAGTGGTTGTCCTCATTTCCATTTCAGAGGATTTGTCACTGATATACAGGAATGCCTTTGATTTATGCGTGTTGATTTTATATCCTGCCACTTTGCTGAATTCATTTATTAGCTCTAATAGTTTCTTTGTAGACCCTTTTGGGTCTGCTAGGGATAGAATCATGTCATCTGCAAATAGTGATAATTTGAGTTCTTCTTTTCCTATTTTTATGCCTTTAATTTCTTTCGTCTGTCTAATTGCTCTGGCCAGTGTTTCGAGAACTATGTTGAACAGAAATGGTGAGAGAGGGCATCCCTGTCTTGTTCCAGATTTTAGAGGGAATGCCTTCAGTTTTTCTCCATTCAGAATGATGCTAGCCTGAGGCTTAGCATAGATTGCTTTTACAATATTGAGGTATGTTTCTGTTATCCCTAGTTTTTCTCGAGTTTTGAACATAAAGGGATGCTGTACTTTGTCGAATGCTTTTTCTGCATCTATCAAGATGATCATATGCTTCTTATTTTTAAGCCTATTGATGTGGTGAATAACATTTATTGATTTCCGTATATTGAACCAGCCTTGCATCCCAGGGATGAATCCTACCTGATCATGGTGCACAATTTTTTTTTGATATGTTTTTGTTTCCGGTTCGCCAGAATTTTATTGAGGATTTTTGCATCTAGGTTCATTAGAGATATTGGTCTGTAGTTTTCTTTCTTTGAAGTGTCTTTGTCTGGTTTAGGAATCAGGGTGATTATGGCCTCGTAGAATGAATTTGGAAGTTCTCCCTCTTTTTCTATTTCCTGAAATAGCTTGAAAAGTATTGGTATAAGTTCCTCTTTAAAGGTTTTGTAAAACTCTGCTGTATACCAACTGGTCCTGGGCTTTTTTTAGTTGGTAGTCTTCTTCTATTTCCTCAATTGATATAGGTCTGTTTAGGTTGTCTATATCCTCCTGACTCAATCTGGGCAGATCATATGACTTAAGAAATTTATCGATGCCTTCACTATCTTCTATTTTATTGGAGTATAAGGATTCAAAATAATTTCTGATTATCTTCTGTATTTCTGAAGTGCCTGTCGTGATATTGCCTTTTTCATCCTGTATGCTAGTAATTTGAGTTCTCTCTCTTTTTCTCTTCATTAGCATGCCTAAGGGTCTGTCGATTTTATTTATTTTTTCAAAGAACCAACTTTTAGTTTTGTCAATCTTTTCAATTGTTTCTTTTGTTTCGATTTCATTAATTTCAGCTCTGATTTTAATTATTTCTTGCCTTCTACTTCTTTTGCTGTTGTTTTGCTCTTCTTTTTCTAGGATTTTGAGATGAAGTATGAGATGATTTATTTGTTGGTTTTTTCTTTTTTTAAGGAATGAACTCCAAGCAATGAATTTTCCTCTTAGAACTGCTTTCAATGTGTCCCATAGATTCCGATATGTTGTGTCTGTGTTTTTATTTATCTCTAAGAATTTTTTAATTTCCTCCTTGATGTCTCCTATAACCCATTGATCATTCAGTAACCTATTATTCATTCTCCAAGTGATGCATAATTTTTCCTTACTTCTTTTATCATTGATTTTCAGTTTCATTCCATTATGATCAGATAAGATGCATGGTATTATCTGTACTCCTTTATATTGTCTAAGAGTTGCCCTGTGACATAATATATGATCTATTTTTGAGAAGGATCCATGTGCTGCTGAGAAAAAAGTGTAACTGCTTGATGTTGGGCGGTATATTCTATATATGTCAATTAAGTCTAGGTTATTAATTGTGTTATTGAGTTCTATAGTTTCCTTATTCAACTTTTGTTTGGAAGATCTGTCCAGTGGTGAGAGAGGTGTGTTGAAGTCTCCCATGATTATTGTATGGTGGTCTATTAGACTCTTGAACTTGAGAAGAGTTTGTTTGATGAACATAGCTGCACCACTGTTTGGGGCATATATATTTATGATTGTTATGTCTTGTTGGTGTATGGTTCCCTTGAGAAGTATGTAGTATCCCTCTTTATCCCTTTTGATTAACTTTGGCTTGAAATCTATTTTATTTGATATGAGTATGAACACTCCTGCTCGTTTCCGAAGTCCATAAGAGTGATATGATTTTTCCCAACCTTTCACCTTCAGTCTATGTATGTCTTTTCCTATCAAATGCATCTCCTGAAGACAGCATATTGTTGGGTCTTGTTTTGTGATCCATTCTACTAGCCTGTGTCTCTTAAATGGTGAGTTTAAGCCATTAACATTTAGGGTTATTATTGAGATATGGGTTGTTCTTCCAGCCATATTTGTTTATTTATGTTACTCAACAAGGTTTGTTTTCCTCTTTGATTATTTTCCCCCCATTTACTGTACTACCTGCCGCTGTTGGTTTTCATTGATATTTTCCATTTCCTCTTTCTGTAATATTTTGCCGAGGATGTTTTGAAGAGATGGTTTTCTAGCTGCAAATTCTTTTAACTTTTGTTTATTGTGGAAGGTTTTAATTTCATCTTCCATCCTGAAGCTTAATTTCGCTGGATACACAATTCTTGGTTGTAACCCACTTTCTTTCAGTGTTTGAAATATGTTATTCCAGGATCTTCTAGCTTTCAGAGTCTGTGTTGAAAGATCAGCTGTTATCCTGATTGGTTTACCCCTAGATGTAATCTGCTTCCTTTCTCTTGTAGCTTTTAAAATTCTCTCCTTATTCTGTATGTTGGGTATCTTCATTATAATGTGTCTAGGTGTGGATCTCTTATGATTTTGCACATTTGGCGTCCTGTAGGCTTCTAGGATTTGGGATTCTGTCTCATTCTTCAAGTCTCGGAAGTTTTCTCGTGTTATTTCATTGAATAGATTGCTTATTCCTTTGGTTTGGACCTCTGTACCTTCCTGTATCCCAATGACTCTTAAGTTTGGTCTCTTTATATTATCCCATATTTCTTGGATGTTCTGCTCATGGTTTCTTAACAGTCTTGCTGAGCTGTCTATGTTTTTTTCAAGTTGAAATACTTTGTCTTCATTGTCTGATGTTCTATCTTCTAAGTGTTCTACTCTGCTTGTAGTATTCTCAATTGAGTTTTGAAGTTGGTTTATTGCTTCCTGCATTTCTAGGATTTCTGTTTGTTTGTTTTTTATTACCTCTATCTCCCTGTATAGTTGATCTTTTGCTTCTTGGATTTGTTTATGTAATACATTGTTGAAGTGGTCGAAGTGATCTTTCATTGTCTGATTTTGCTGTCTAATGTCTTCCTTGAGACTCCAGATCATCTGAAGCATGTATATCCTGAATTCTTTATCTGACATTTCATCTGCTGCAGCTATTACCTCTTCTAAAGTTGAGTTGACCTGCATTGCTTGTGGTCCTTTCTTTCCTTGTCTTTTCATACTGCTCGCGTTTCTTTCTGCTTGGTGAAACTTTTGTGTTATTGAATTTTCCCCCTATATATTTATATTGCTCTTGTATAGTTGAAAAGTCTCCCTTGCAGGGGCGGGCGGCGACTGTGCTCCTCCTCCAATTGGGGTGATCTGTCTACCACGCTGACGGGACGCTGAGCCTGTTCCGCTGGTCAGTCGCAGGTCTGCCTACCTTGCGGGCGTGGCCGGCAGCTCTGCTCTGCCCCTACTCCAATTGGGGTGACGTGACTACCATGCCGGCGGGTCGCTGGGCCTGTTCCGGGCACAGGCGGCTGCTCTGCTCTGCCCCTACTCCAATTGGGTGACATGACTACCTCTTTTTAGTTTTGATGGTATTATATATTTTGATTGAAGTATAGTTGATATAGAGAAAAATCCATAGGTCTTAGATATTCAGTTTGTTGTATTTTTTTAACTTGCCTACATCTGTGTAAACAATATCCAAAAAAAAATTTTAAAAAGATGTAGAACATTTCTAGTATCTCAAAAAATGTTCTCCCTGCCCTTTTATGTTTTCAACAAATCTTTTTATTCTGCTAATTTGGTATCCTGGGGCCTTGCTGACATTGGAAAGGACTACCTCCCGCCCCAGGATTAGTTAGCTAATTCCTAGACAGAGCAAATAACTCCTTTAGAAGCATGCCTTTCTGAGACTGTGGAGAAAAAGAGACTCTTATATACTGTTGTTGGGAATGTAAATTAGTATAACCATTATGGAGAGCACTAGGGAGGTTCCTCAAAAGAATTCTAAAAATAGATGTCCCACTTCTGGGCACATAGCCAAAGGAAATGCAATCAGCCTATCCAAGAGATACTTGCAAGTCCATGTTTATGGCAGCAATATTCACAATAGCTAAATATGGCATCAGCTAGTTTCCCAAGACCAGGTAAGTGGGCAAAGAAAATGTGGTGTATACATACAAAATAAAGTGTCTGTCAGCTATAAAGAAGACTGAAATCTTGTCAAAAAAAAGGGGAAACTGGAGAACAGTATGTGAAATGAAATTAGCCAGACACAGGACAACCATTGCATGTTCTGTTTCAGATGTGGAGGTTAAAAATGTTGATCTGAAGTCAAATAGTGATTACTAAAGACTTTGCAGAGTGAGTAGGGGAAGGATAAAAAAGGGAGATTGAGGGCTGGGGTTGTGGCTCCCTTGGTAATGTGCTTGCCTCACACGTATGCGGCACTGAGTTTGATCCACAGGACCAAGTGAAAAACAAATAAAATAAAGGTATTATGTTCATCTACAGCTAAAAATATTAAGGAAAAAAGGGAGATGGGATTTAATTAGTGCATGGTATGTGCATATATACAAACACTACACTCATGTGTGTGCCCTGGTGCACACCTGCAATGCCAACTCCCGAGACTAAGGCAGGAGGACCACAAGTTTGAGACCAGTCTCAGCAACTTAGTGAGATCGTGTCTCAAAATAAAAAAATCACAAAGGACTGGGGATCTAGTTTAGTAAGCACCCCTGGATTCAATCCCCATTAGCAAAAGAAAAAATAATTTTTTAGATGAACACATTAATCTGTATATTTAAATGTACATTAATTTTTAAAAAAGACTAGAAGGATGCCTTTCATATGAAGCCAATCAATCTGTAAACCCATACCCCAATTAACTTCTCTGCAAGTTCTCACAGGGCCTCTCCTCTCCTGCTGTAATCACCTCGGGACCACGTCACAAGATACTAGAGACAGCCCTTAATCCCCAGAGCCTACTGAAATCAGTGAAACAAACCAGTACTAAATGTGCTTTTCCGGCATCTCCAGGGCAGAACTTGCATGTCATTGAGGCGAGATTGTGTGTGACTCAACCCTGGATAAAATGTCATAGGCTCCCACTGTTCACACCAAGATTTAATATATTTTCTTGAAAACCTTCTCAATTTTTTGAATGATTTTTGGCCAATATCCAGAAATTTAAAATTATAATTTATGAACTGTTTGTCAGTTTATTATTGCTGTATTGGGAAAGAATTAACCAAATTCTTTAATCAGACTCTTCCACTATAGATTACTGTGTCCTTGGATTTAAGAAAAATAAAATCATGTAGTATTCAGGTATGTATGTGCACGCACATCTGTGTGTTTGAAAATTTACCATGTGGATAGATTCATGTAACCTTCACATAATCAGGATACAGAAATACTATATTATCCCTCCAAAACATCCTAATATTATCATTTTGTATTCATGTTCTCTACTCAAATATAACTTGTCACTACCACTGGTCAGTTATTCAATGCTATAATTTTATCATTTTTAGAATAATGTATCCCCAGCACCCATCCAAATGATAGATAACTATAACCAAAAAATTTAAGGTATTTTTGAGACAGTCTTTTTTTTCACTCAGAAAAATACCATAGATTTGTTGATGTACCAATAATTTCTTCCTTTTAGTGTTGAGCAGTGTTCTGTTGTGTGGATTTACTCTGGTTCGTATGTTCATTAACCCACTTTGACATTTAGGTTGTTTCTACCTTTTAGCTTTCACAACAAAAGTTGTTATGAAAATATGGGCACATATTTTTATGTGAAATTAGATTTTCACTTCTGTATGTTAAATAATGGGATGGTTAAGTAGTATGAAAAGTGTACATTTAATTATATAAGAAATTATCGAAATTTTTAATGTTCTCTGTATAATACTCCTCCCTTACAACAAAATATCACCTTTTTCTGTATTGTTTTGACCACTGACATCACCTGAATTTTTAAATGTTATCATTCTCTATTAATTAGAATCTCCCTAATGACTAATATTGTTGGATATATTTCCAGTATTTATCTGCATCCATGTCTAATTTGGTGAAATTTTTGCCTATTTTGTAATTACACTATATATTTTCTTACCATTGAGTTTAGAGAGTTCTTTATGTATTTTGAATATAATTTGCTAGATATGTGATTTTTTAAAATATTTTCTCTCAATCTATAACTTATATTTTTCTTCCATTATGTCTTTCACATAGTAAATTTTTAATTTTGATTGAATTCAATCTATCTTTTTTTCATTTATGGATTTTGCATCAAACATAGTAACTCATTGGCTAATTCTACACCATGAAGATTTTTCTCTGTGAACTCTCTTCAAACTATTATAATTTTATGTTTTACATTAGAACAGTCACCTATTTGAATTAATATTTTCATTGTATGAAGTATGAGGTTTGTTTTAGTCAGACTTTTCAGGACTGTGACTAAAAGACCCAACCAGAATAATTGTAGAAGAGGAAAAATTTGAGGGCTCATGGTTTCAGAGGTCTCAATCTATATACAGTCAACTCCATCATGGTACAAGAGTATGGCGGGGGAAGCAGCTCACATGATGATCAAGAAGCACAGAGAGAAGTCTTCATTTGCCATATATATATATATATATCTCCCAAGCCATGTCCCCCAATTCCTACCTCCTCCTGCCACACTCCACCACTTTGGTTACCACTCAATTAATCCCTGTCAGGGGATTAATTCACAGATTAGGTTAAGACATTCACATTTCAATCATTTCTCCTCTGAACTTTCTTGCACTGTCTCACATATGAGCTTTTGGAAGACACCATATCTAAACCATAATAAAGTTTATCTTAAGGTTCAATTTAGCCTGCATGTTTTAATGAAATTAAAATGTTTTCTGAATTTTTATCTAAATGTTTAAATATGGTGTGTTGAAAATACTGTCAAACCTCTGTTACATTATTTTGATATCTTTGTAAGAAATCAACTATCCATAACTGTGGTTTCTTCTGAACTCCATTTTGTGCTGGGTTTCAGTTCACGGCTAAAAGTCTCAGGGGTTACTCCAGTTGAACTGGGCTAACTGGGCTGCATGAAATAACCACACAAGAAACACAAATACCTTTTTCACTGGGGTCGCTGTGAGGGCTCCTCTGACCTTAAGGGTCCATAGGAAGAGAGAGAGAGAGAGAGAGCACACACACGCTGACTCCTTTTATTGAGGAGAAGCTATTCAAATGAGGCAAGGGGTTAGGTTTCAGGGGGCTGAGTCTATTTAATGATGTCCACTGTCAGCAGGTTGACTGACATCTGGGTAGGCCACACCCAAAGGCACTGTAAGAGAAGGGGACACACTCAAGGCACTTCCATGGAAGATTCTATCCTAAACAGGGAAAGGGGTTATATTACAAAGGAACAGGTGAATGTAGCTTCACCCATGGGGCTGTAGCAAGACACACCCATGCACAAGATACCATCCCTCAAACCCAAGAAGGGTGGGGAAAGCTCTGCCACATTTCTGTGACTGAGCGCCTCAGCACCCAGCTAGGGAGTGTGATTTAGTCACGTGCAAGGTTGGTCTCCCACAGTTATATTCCTTTGGGCTTCCAGTTTGTCCCTACATAATTCTACTCTATGTCTATTGTTGTATCTACATAGTAAGTCTTTAAATTAAGTAGTATAATTTCTCCACGCTTTTAATTTAAAATTGTTTTACTTATTTTAGTACCTTTCTTTAGGAACACATAAATACTTGATTCAGTTCTTCTGTATGTATTGAAAAAAATCCTTTTGGTATTTTGATAGGCATCGTACATTGTTAGTAGTTGTTTTGCAGATCACATCATACATATGTAATTTATCACTGTTGGCTTATGTCAGCATTTCAACCCTTCAAGAGAATATAAAAACCTGACCAGCACTTAGGTTCCTTTACCTATGCTCTGACATTTTATGATAATAGTTGTCTTAACATGTCCCTCCCAATATTGAGAAAGTACATCAGACAAAGCTATAATTTTGCTTCCAGCATTCAACATAATTTTTTTAAAATTCCAGAGAGATTAGTATATTATAATAACTAAAATGATTTTGGTGTCCTTTGCCTTTTTTTAAATTCCAGGTGTCCCAAATTCCCCTACATTGTCATTTTTATCTATCTGGGTGATACTATTTAGCAATTATATTAGAGTAGTCTTATGGCAACATGTTCCCTTAGTCTTCCTTCACTTATGAATGTCTCTTTTTCATCTTCATTTCTGAAGAATATTTTCCAACACATAGAATTCTAGGTTGGCAGTTTTCTCTCGAAGTGTGATAAATTATGTCCAACTTCCTTTTGACCTCAATGACATGATGAAAGAGTCTGTTGTCATCTGAATATTTGTTCCTCTGTAGGTAATGCTTCATATGATGGCTGCTTTTAGGAATTTTTCCCTTTTAAAAAAGTTTTTAAAATTTGATTACGAAATATCTATATACAAATTTTTTTCTATTTGTATTTCTGAGATTTTCTCAACTTCTTGAATCTGCAGTTTTATGTATTTCACCTATATCATGAAGTTTTTAGCTGTTGTCTCTTTTAAACATTTTTTTCTACCATCACTTTGCCTTTCCTCCCTCTGGAATTTCTCTGGCACTAGTATTAGTTCTCTTGATTTGTCTCATTGAGATCTTTTAGTTTTATTATTGATTTTTTTCATTCCTGTTCAGATTAGAAAGCTTCTAATCTCTCTTTGAGTTCATTTGTTTCTTCCTCTGTCTTTTCCACTTTGATTGTTATCCCATCTATTGAGTGTTTTATTTCAGTTAATGCATTTTTTAATTCTGAATTTTAATTAGTTCTTTTATGTATCATCTGTTTATTTTCTGAGATTTTTAATTTTCTCACATTTAAAGGGCATTTATAATTACTTATTGAAGCATTTTTTGAGCATTGCCTTACAATCCCTGTTTGATAAGCCCATCCTGTGTGTTCTCTTGATGTTGATGTTGGCTGATCATTTCTAATTCCAATGTGATTGTCCTGATTTTTGTTTGCTTACTTTTGCTTCTTTTTAATAACATGAGTACTTTTAGATTGTATCTGGGATATTTTGAGTATAAAATTTTTACTCCAATGCTTATTTAAATTTCTTATTTTAGCAAGAAATAAATCTATTATTTTCCAAGTGTATTTTCTGGCTCACTCTCATGGGCTTCCATTTCAATTAATTTTATTTTCAGAGTCTATTCAACATTATTCTGGCCTGCCCTACTTTGTTTTGCCCAGAGGCCATTTGTAAATGGAGATTATTACATATTCTAGTTCATTTCATTTCTCAAGGGTCTTTTATGCTAATTCTGGTCAGTTTCATTCATAAAGCCTTTGGGTGTATATTCAGGACTTAAAATACATACATAAAGTATGGGATTTCCATCTTCCTTGTAGGGTGGAGGAGATAGTAATTGCAGAGAGACAGGAAGTGGACTCTGTGATTGTGTGTTTTGGCACAGTGAGATGGCTGGCTGACTTCTGTCCCACAGCTCCACAGGCTTTAGTGGAGAGGGGAGTGGCACCCCTCTGCTGGAGATAGTGAAGAGTTGGTGTCCTCTGCAGTGTTCTCCTCACAAACTCTGGTAAGAAGGGCAAGGAACATGGCTTCTTTCATGGTTTTCACCATGAAAAATGGGCACGTGTGGGTCACAAGTGTGCATCCTTCACAGTCTCTTCATTATCTTTTGAGTAAGTGGTAATCTTATCTCATGTTTCTGTTTGCACGTACATGTCTACACATGTGTGTGTACATGTATCTATCTATCTGACTTGAATTTCCAGGTTACAGTGTGCTTGATTTCCTAGCTACCCATATGACCAAGCTGTCTTTCCCCAAATGCCAAAGTCCCTAGCAAGTATGCCTTCTTTTCTCCACCTCTTGTGATAGTTTCTTTATTTATTGAACAGTTTTTGAATTGTGATCAGCAGAAGAATAAGTTGGAACATACTTACCCCATGTTGTCTGGATTTTCTTATGAACATTATTTCTTTTTTTTTCATTATTTTTATAAAAATACTAAAATGTGTTTTCTGTAGATGAACATTTAGGTTATTTCCAGATTAATTTTTTATGAACATTGTTGTTCACATTTTTGAGCATATACTTTCCTTTCTCTGAGATAAATACCTGAAATGAAGGCTGGGTCACAGGATAAATAAATAAATAAATCTACATATCATCTTTTTGTGGAGGTGGCACTAAGGTTGAACCCAGGGGCACTTTATCATTGACCAACATCCTTGGCCCTTTTTAGTTTTTAAGACAGGATCTCACTAAGTTGGTTAGGGCCTAATTTGATAAGAAGCTTAATTATGGCAGGGGTTCCTGGAGAAGCTTGGTGAGGGTCCCTGGAGATACTTGATTATGGTAAGCATCTTTTGGGGACTTCTTCAGAAGCAGGGAACATGGAGGCACCCAGAGTTGAGTGTGGAATCCAGTACACTCAGTGAAGATCACACCCACTAGAACACAAATAGATTAATGCACATAATGAAAACTGAGAATAATTAGTAATTGCAGAGAGACTTGAGAGGCTATTCCACCCCTGAAATAGTAGTGGTTTCTATCAAAGCAGATGAACAGATGTTTGGAGAATTTAATACATGGATGCCAAATTTTCAAAAATTAATGTTCATTAAAAGGACAAAATAGCAATTAGACAATACTGTGATGTGATGTGATAGATGAAGCTGAAGAATACTTTGAGAAACAAAGCAAACCATAGTGTTACCTGCAGGAAATAAAACTGAAATTCAAGAGAGAGACTTAGCTCAAGATGGAATAAAACATTGACCTCACACTTCAACTAACAAAGGTTTAGACATTAGAAAAGATTGAGAGCTCCTATCAATTAGTATTAAAAGATGGCATAATAGAAAACTGGTCAAAACATATGTTGGTCAGTTTCCCATCACTGAACCTGAGATAAATCAACCTAAGAAAGGAAAGGTTTATTTTGGTTCACAGTTTCAGAGGTTTCAATTCATGGTTGGCCCTGCTTTAATGAGGTACATTATAGCAATGAGTGTGTGTGAGAGGAAGCTGCTTACTTCATGGTGGCCAGAAACCAAGAAGCGAGAGAGAAAGGCCTGGGGCCCAATATCCCCATCAAGGACCTGCTTCCAATGACCTAACTTCTTTCCACTAGGACCCACCTCCCAACAGTACCACAAGCTGGGGACTAAGCCTTTAGCACATGACCTTGAAGGATAGATACTGCCACACCGAAGAAAAAGATGTGAACAAGTATAAGGCTCATACTTACCAATCATTTTTCTTATTCTCTTATCACTAAAGCTAAACAATGTTTCTCATGAAAAACGACGGCGAACAGCACCTCTTACCATATAAATATTTACATAAGGACTGTTTAATTCCAGAGATATTGGGTCTACCTTTATCACCTTATGGAGAGAGGTTGTCCCATGAAGGAAAGAAAACTGAGAAATGAAGGAGAAAGAAGGAAGGGAGAGAGAAAGAAGTAGAGATAGAGAGAGGAAACACCCAGATTCATTCTCTTCTTGAGCCATTCCTGGCTCTGATTTTTCTAGTTAGAAAATCTAGTAAATTATCTTTTTTTAAATATATTTTACTTAAGTTAATTTGCATTTGATTTTGTTTTATACCTGAAAAAATTCTGACTCATATCTCTTAAACAAAGCAGTCCCACAAATCAGTACCTGAAACACAAATCAATAAAACACACAATGGATTAGAGAAGCATGTTTATATTTGTACATATATGTATTTTATATATGTGTATATATACACACATCTACACATCTGCTTTTTGTGGGAGTGGCACTAGAGTTGGAAATTCACATAGAAATAAGAAAATCACCTAGAAAATCAGATATGCTGACAGACATTTAACATAAAAAATAAATTTGACCTCACTAAAATAGAAAATATAAATGAAAGCAACAGTGAATTGGCATTTTAAACTGTAAGATTAGAAAAATTAAATTATTTAAAAATATCCAATGGTGAATTTATGTAGAGCCAGGCATGGTGGTGCACATCTGTAATCCCATCAATTCAGGAGGCTGAGACAGAAGGATCACAAATGCAAACCCAGCCTTAGCAACTTAGCTAAGTCCTAAACAACTTAAAGAGACACTGCCTCAAAATAAAAAATAAAAAGGACCAGGGATGTGGCTTAGTGATTAAGTGCCCTGGGTTCAATACCTGGTTCAAAAACAAAAACAAAAATCAAAACAAAACCAAAAGAGTATATGTGGAAAGGGGCAGTTTTACAATACCTCAATCCATTCAGTCATCTCAAAAGTAACTTGGTATTCAATGCAGGATTCATTTAAACCTGCAATCTCACTTCTAGTGGGAAAAATTTCCCTGTATCACAGAGAATAGACCAGATACTCATCCATCCAAGTTTTGTACCAATGCAACTAATATTATCTGAAGTCAAATGAGTTATTTTCATAAAAACTATGCATTAGTTGGGAGCAATGGCACATGCCTGTAATCCCAGTGGCTTGGGAGGATGACATGGGAGGATTGTGAGTTCAAAGCCAGCCTTAACAATGGCAAGGTACTAAGCAACTCAGTGAGACCCTGTCTCTAAATAAAATATAAAATAGGACTGGAGATGTGGCTCAGTAGTTGAGTGCACAAAAACCACCCCCCCAAAAAAAAAAGATACCACATTATTGGCACCTGTGTATTCCTCAGGAAAAAAAAATGGTCTCCACTACCCACATTTTATCACTTACCACATATGTCCAACTTTTTTTTTTTTTTTTTTTGGTACTGGGGATTAAATCAAGGAAACTTAACCACTGAGCTACATCTTTAGTCCATTTTTATTTTGAGACAGGATCTCACTAAGTTCCCCAGGCTGGTCTTGAGCCTATGATCCTCCTGTCTCAACCTTCTGAGTTGCTGGAATCATAAGCATATGCCAGCACACCTGGCTGCCTGATCTTCTAAAATACGTCTTTTTGCTTCTGACCCATCTCACAATCTAACTCTGACTGGTAAAATATACATACAAATTACTCCTTAAGGATTTACAGTCACATGATTTAAGAACAAGGTATTCAAATGACACCTTGCTTTAACAAGTTGAATTATATTTGGTATCCTCAAGCTAACATGTTGAATTAAATTTGGTATAAAATGCTTAACAAACAACCAAACATTTGGTTTCCATCTTTTCCTTCAATAAACATAAAATAGTAAAACAATCAAAAAGAACATGTTGTGATGTATCCTTCTTTATGGTTGAATTTAAAAGCAGTACAAAGTACAGAAGCATAAAACTGCCCAGAGGGCATAAAAAAATTGTCACAAAGTTAAGGAAATAGGGAAATAATTATTATAGAACAAAGAATGTAATCTATCTCGCCTCTTATGCTAACTTTACAAACATAAATGTCAATGTTAAAATTTAAATTTACCATGATGCTCTAAGGGAGGTGTTTGCTACTTTTATTGTTGTAACTTTTTAAAAAGTCACATGCACATTTTGATAAAATCAGATAGGAAAAACATTGAGTAATAAATCTCTCAATGAATAATGCTTCACAAAACAATGTCTCACATTGATTTTGCTTATTTGACACATTATACCATTGAAAATTGTAAAATGAAGCCAATATTGTTATTGTTAGCATTTGTTGCTCTGTGGAAATTATACTTTACTTCACTAGAACTGCATTATAAACAGTGAACAGTTTACAATCTGTAATATGCACATTACAAATTACAAACCAAAACATGAGGTTTGGTAGTTTTTCTCCTTTGAAGCACAGACTTCAAACAGCTGACATGATTTTACTTGTTTTGATGCAGCAAATATAGGCTTAGTACAATATTATTTAAAACCATGGTACTCCCCATGACTAAGATAAAGACATAATATCCAGCAATAGACATGCCGTTTGTGAACTGTGGGCAGCCCCTCCCTCATCGGCCTCCTGCTGACATTGGTGAGTCCTGGTGACTCTGATGTGCCTGGTGTTTTTCCTCCTGACTTCACGTGTTCCTGTTCACCTTGTTGGTGCACTGTGGTGATGGAGATCAGAGCCCAAGGTCGCCTCATCTTCTATCTTATGGCTATGCCAAGAAAATGAGATGAGGAAATTCTGTGTCAGGCCCTTAAGGTCTGTCTGAGGAGTTTCTCACCACTTCTAGAAAGTCTAAGGTATTCTAATTAAAATCCACTGTCAGAAATCTCTCTGATAACAAAAAACACCTACCGTAGAAGTGAGACCAAATGTTCACACAACTTCTCAACAGTGTTTGTAAAAAAGAAAAATAACTTCACTTTTCATACTCACAGGAATTGCTTTAAGATTTTTGTTTAAAACAGAATATAATCCAAATCTTTTCATTTGGCAATGTTGTTCATTAACTATATGACAACCAGAATGAACTTGGGGGAGGAAAGGAGGAGAAACAAGACAGTGCCCAAGACTTGCTCCACACACTCAGTAGAAGCTTGAAGAAGAATAATGTGCTTGAAATTTGATGTGACAATTAATTCCCAGGTCTGGTACCTATGCTGTGAAATGTAATATTTTTTTTTATTTTAAATAATCTTTTTATTCTAGAACAGTTTTCAATTCACAGAAACATTGTACAGATACTGCAGAGTCTTCATACACCTAATCCTTAGTACCTCTATTATTAACTTACATTTAATGTCATGCATTTATTAAAATTAACAAACCAATATTGATGTATTATTATTAACTAAGGTCCACACTTTATTTATATTCTTATAGTTTCTTACCTCCCTTCCTTTCTCAGTTCCAGGACCCCAGCTAGAGTGCCACATTATAACGAGTGATCCTATTTCCTTATGTTCTGCCAGCAGATGGCTTTTTCTCAGACTCACATTGTTTTTGATGAATCTGACATTTGTAGGGAGTCCTTGTCAAGCATTTTTTAGAACATGCCTCCATTGGAACTTGTAGAATATTTTTTTCATCATTAGGCTAAGGCTATGGGGTTTTGAGAGGAAGATCGCATGGGAAAAGTACATTTCTAATTGCATCATATGCTCAACACACCTTAATTGTTGACATTGATCTTGATTCCCTGGTTGAGGTCCTGTCTGTTGGGTTTCTTCACTATGAAGTTGCTCTCTTGAGGATGTGAAAACTCTCCAGAAGGAAATCACTACACCCAGGTCACACTAAGGAGCCTTGGAGTTATGCAGTAACACCTCTATGAGGGAAAAATATGTTAAGTATCTTATGAAAGGGAAAAGTATCTCTACTTTCTCATTTGTTGATTCAATCATTTGATTAAATCAGTATACACTCAGAAATATTTGTTTTATACTTTGGGTTATAACCCAATACTACTTTATCTTGTTACTCAAATTGTTCTAGCTTTGTCTATTAGGAGCATTTTTAGTTATCCCTTTGATTCTTTGACATACTCAATATTTTTACTTTAAGCACTTTCTTTCATACTTTTTTGGAACTCTATGATACTCTAGGGTCATCTAATGGGTTCCCATGCCAACCCTAGAAGTAGCCACTTCTCAAAGAGCCCTGATTGTTTTTATGAGAGAATTGGTTTACAAATCAAGATCAGAATGTGAAGAAGTGTTCTCATCTGTACAGGGGTGTGGTTTTTAAGCCCTCCCTGATGTCCGAACAAGAAAATATATGTGTGTATAAAAACCAATGTATATATCCATATCTATAAATATTTTTATATCTCTATTAAGCTAAACATGTATCACACAGAGTTCTCCAATTCTAATCATTGCATCCTTAGAACCTGTTACCTTTGCTGATCTACAAACTCTCACTTCAACAGGTAGAATGTTGGCTACTGCCATCTAACATTCATTTGTTCAATTCCAGTATATGTGTGCAGTGGTTTCAGAATTGTTACCCTATCCCCACATGGAAACAACTTTATCAACTATTGATGGTAGTCTGGTTCCCCTTCCCTTTTAATTTACAGGCTTCACTCACACCCAAATTTACATAAGTCAATGCATTTGTTCCCGTCTCTTTCATGCTTTTGCAATATAGTTAGATTATTTTGTTAAATTCTGTATTCCTTCCCAAGATCTTTTTACCTAAGTGATTTTTTTTTAAATTTGCATTTATGGTGGTCCACTCAGTGCTAAAAGGTTCTGTAGGTTTTCATGAGTACATAAAATCATGTATTTTTATACAATATCATAAAAATAGTTTTATCATCCTAAAAAATTAATCTGTCCTTCCTTTATTTAGTCCTATTACCCTACCCCCCACCCCAAATACCTGGCCATCTGTAAAGAAATCTCTTTACATTCTATAAAGAAAGAAGTTTGTAAAAGAAAAAAAAAATTGGATCCCCTACCACTTCACCCCAAATGTCATCTAAATGGAAATGTATAGTATGCAGCTCTTTTTTTAAAACATAGGATTCTTTAGTTGAATTGTGTGCATTTAAAATTAATCTATGCCTACATGAGGTTTGATAACTCATGTTTTCTTGTCACCAGAAAATATTCTACCATGTTATTGTACCATTATTTATTGATTCACCTGTTCAAGGCTATATTGGTGGCTTCCAAATGTTAATACCTATGATTCAACTGCTATAAACATTCAAGTTCTGGTTGCCTGTCTGATCTAATGGTTACTAACAGAGGGGTGATAAAGCACAGAGGTTCAGTTCTGTAATCTCTATTTTGGTCTCATGCAGTTTGATGCTTTCTATTAAAATACATGCATATAATTCCTAGTCTTTTTGAAGAATTTGTTTTCTATCATTATGTAATGTCCCTTGTAATCCTTGATAAAACTTCTTCTGAAGTCTGATTTTTCTAAAACTAATGAAGATATTCCAGCATTTCATCTTTTTTGAGCAATGTAATCATGGTTTATCTTTCTCCATCCCCTCAACCTATTTAAGTTGTGATGTGGAAAGTGGATTTCTCATATGCAACATATAGATTGTTATTTTAAAAATCTGCTCTGACACACTTTTGCAGTTTAAAGAATATAGGCTATTAAAATAATTGTTGGTATAGCTGGATTACTAATATGTGACTATTGTCTATTCAAAAATTGTTTATTTCTCTTTTCACTTTTCTGTTTCCCTTGGTTTTAATTTAGCAATTCATATGATTCCATATTCCATGTTCTCTTTATGTATCAGTTATATTTTTAAGAAATATTAATGATAGCTCTGAAGTTTGCAACATGCATTTCAAATGGATGTTAAGTACATTTTCACATAACAATGCTGTGCCCCATTATAAGTGCACTACAGCTGCTTAACATGGTATGCCCACATGCATGCTTTTGTCCCTAAGAAATCAATGTCATATGTTTCATTAATTTATATATTACAATCGCCCAGCAAATTATTACCATTATTCTCAATAATTATTTTAGGTTAAGAATTAGAAAAATACCTTTATCTTTGTGCACTTATTTCTACACCATGTTCTTCTTTCATTCCCTACAACCAAGTTTCTGACTTCAATCATTTTCCTTCTGCTTGAAGAATTTCTTCTTAACATTGCTGGGTAAGGAGGTCTGCTGTTAGTAAAATTCCTTAGTTTTTGTTTATCTGTGAAAGTGTTTATTCTTCATTTTTGAAGGTTAAGTTCTTGATACATAGACTTCTACGATGGTATGGGTTTTCCCCAATAATTTAAATATCTCACTCTATTCTCTTGTTTGAATGGCTTATCAGAAGTCTGTTACGATTCTTATCCATATTTGTCTACATATGGATAAGACTTCCCCCATCCCAGCTTATTTCAATATTTCTTTCTCATTCTGGTTCTCTGAATTTTGAATATGATATGTCTACATATTTTTTTTTTCATTCTGCACAATATTCTCTGGGTTTCATGGATCTGTTGTTTAGTGTTGGTCAATAATTAGTTCTCAGCCCTCATCATGTCAAATATTTCTTCTGATCTTCTCTCTTTCATTTTTATTTGTGTTCCTATTACATCTATTTACACCTTTTGAAATGGGCTTATAATTCTTGGATATCCTGTCATGATTATTTTCATTTTTTTCCTCTGCTTTTCAATTTAGTTTTTATTGATCTCTCTTCATCCGCACTTCTTTCCGTGGCCGGGTTTAGTTTTTTTATTGAATCTACTAAAGACATTCTTCCTTTGTATTTCTGTGGTTTGGATTTCTAGTATTGCCTTTTCTTTTTAGAGGTTCCTTTCCTCTGTCTGCATTTTCATCTGTGCTTATGTTTCTTCTTTATTAGATCCCTTAACATGTCAGTCATAGTTACTTTAAGTTTCATGACTCTAATTCCAACATTTGTGTCATATCTGAGTCTTGTTCTAATAATTGCTTTATCTCTTCAGACTGTATTTTTTTCCCTTACCTTTTGGAATGCTTTGCAGTATCTTTGTGGAAAGTCAGAGGAAGTGAGTTTAAAAGGCCTTTTTAACTCACTTCCTCTGATGACTCACATGAGATCAGAGGAAGTGAGTTAAAAAGGCCTTTGTATGAATGGTTGTTATATGTATTTATGTTAATCTGGCCAGGAGTTGTGCTGTGTTTACTGTTCATTGTAGTGTAAGTGCCAAAGGCTTCAATGTTTTATCTCCCTCTTGACTCTGAACTTCCCCATTACTGATCCTGAGAAATGTCCATTTCTTGCAGCAATTTCAGCCATAACCTGCTGTTATTATACTGTGAAATGGTAAAATGTGGGTAAAGGAAGGCTTTGTGTAACCTTCCCTCTGGTAGTATTTTGGTGGGTGTCTGTCTCCAAACTGCGAAGGTCACAAGTGTTGGTGTAGCTCTTTTGCCCCTCCCCCTGTTTCCTCACAGGCTTCAGTGTTCCCTTGTGTGTTTCCTTGAATCCTGGGTCTGGTTGACTGTCTTCACAAGTCCCTGTTGTGATATAGGAAGGCTAGAGGTGACTGAGGCTATTCTTATCCTGAAGAGTTGGTCTTTGTTATGGAGAAGATTCTGAGAATATTTCCACAATGATCACAATGATTATTTCAACCCACCTCTCATTGCCCCATCCCAAAGCCAAATGGAATGAATCTTGGATTTTCATGATGAGTACCTGTGGAGTCCTTGCAGGAAAATCCACAGAGTAGAAATCTCTAATACTGGATTTCCACTACAGTAGGAGTTAGAAAGTCATGGTATTCAGTGTTAGGGTATCCAACATTTGGTGGATTTTTTCCCTCGAGGACCCTACAGGTTCGAGGAAAATACAAGAACTATCCCATCTTGTCTTTGGGATGGAGCAGTGGGTATCATCATCGCAAACCCATTAGTAAGGGATGAGTTTACCACTTTTATTTTCCTAATATATGATGTGCATTAATATAAAAGATGTATAAATGAAGATCCATGTGTGAAAATGCCCCCCTTCAATTGCCTAAGCAATGCGGAAGACCCTAACTCATATTATGTTAGGGGTCTATCATTAAAGCAGAGAAGGTTGTTTGGAAGAGACATGTTTTTAGGAGTGACTTAGTACATTCATCTTGAATTGTTGAATTTGGAGCCAATATGTTTAAAACAAAGATGTCTAGAGAGATTTTTCATGTTACAGAACAAGCATTCTTAATACTTGAAATCTGAAATACTCCAAAAGCAGAAACTTTTTGTCTACTAACATGACACCACAAGTTGAACATGTCACACTTGATGTCATACCATGAATCAGTCAAAATGCAGGTGCACTAAAAGTATCATATGAAATTGGTTTTATGCATAAGAAACATAAATGAATTTTGTGTTCAGACTTGCATCTCATCCCCAAAATATTTCATTATGTATATGCAAGTATTCCAAAATTTATAAAAAAGAAAGAAAGAAAAAGAAAATCCTTATTCTGAAACCCTTCTGGTTCTAAACACTTTGGCAAAGGGAGCTGCACCCTGAAGTACATTAGTACCATTTGGCCAGAATATATTAACATTATGAAAATATACTTCAAGTATCCTCAGAGGATTCAAAGGCCAGAAGCCATGAGCATTTCTTGATTTCTTGTGATAACATTGAGTAAGAACTTGGACATCAGACTCTTTCAAGTCCCTGAGCAGTGAGCAAGGTGGGAGTGCTGTTATCCAAGCCAGTTAGAGAAAGCATCTGAGTCTTTTCTCTCATACTTTAGACACCCTATTTCACAATCCCCAGAGACTTATTTGCAGAAACAAAGATGGTTGCTTAGGCCAATAGCAAAGAAAAAGACTCAATTTTGTTTTGACTTTTTATATAAAGGCATCTTTGGTTTTAATTTCTCATATGTTTATCCTTATTGAAAGAAAAGAATGATAAGCATTCCTTTATATTTTATTTTTTCATTATTTTAATTGTACAAATTTGTGAGGTACAGGTAGTAATTTCATGTATGTACTCAGAAAGAAAACCAGACTCTGCCATGAAAATGCAGGTCTGGAATGATTTGTTTCAAATGGGATAAAAATGCAGATTCTCATCTACATATGTGTTTTAGGGCTATAAAAAGATGTATTTATTTCTTTTTATATTAAAGGAGAAAGATATAAAGTTGTGCATAGTTTTATATCTAATGATAAGAGAATATTACATAGTATCAAAGCGATAGGTGGTCTGGATTTTCTTTGTCTGGCAGAACATTATCCACACCTCTAGATTCGGTCATAACAAGAATGATCCAATCAAATTGATGCTATCAGGAAATAAAATCCAATTGTATTACTTGAGTTTAAATGCCAGTAAATTTGGAGAACACTTTATTATTTTGGTTTTGGTTTCTTAGGTTTATCTCTACTAACAAGCAGCAGTGGATATGAAATGGCCTATCCGCAGATCTGTTAATCAATGGACAGTCTTCAAAATAAACATCATGGCTTCTGCAGTGCGACTCAGTTATGAATATGCATGACTTAGAGCCCTCAAGCATTATCTGCTCACTGTGCCTTTTTCGTTTATCTGATTAATACATTTCACATCCAAATTAGACACTTGAGGGGATAAAATTCCCATTTACTCAGAGAAAGATAGCTATATGAATGTAAAATTAAATAATTTTGATGTTTTCTCCCAAAGTTTTGTCTGGAAGTTTCCAGTTTTTCGTGGAAATTGCTATGGTTAGTTATTTTAGGTATTTTTATGTTTTATAAAGGAAATAAATTTCTTTTAATTTTCCTCAGTATAGATGCTGGAATACATTTAGTCTATTGAGCATAGAGCTCCTGTGTAAAGCCTCATATTTTATTTAGAAAAGTACGTGCTGTGAAAAAAAATGCCTGGAAATTAAGGACTTCTAAGAAAATAATGGTTGATATTTTCTGCCATGTCTTTCTACTGTGAATGGAAGTAAGAGCAAACTAAGGACCAACCACCAATATCAACAATAAGATGGCTGATCAAACTATTCTTTTCTGCAGTTGGAGATATGTATGTTTGTCCTTCACATTCTAAAAGCTACCTTTTATTTAGAATGATAAAGATATCCCCAATTTAATTGTTTTATTCATTTAAGTATTTTATCTTTTTCATGAGTATTCCGGAGGAAGTATATAAAATTATCTTACTGATACTACTCATCAAAAACTTGAGTAGTTTCTTCAATTTGAATAGAGTATGTACATAGAACAAGTAATAAAAATGTATGTGTAGATGATATGAGTTTATCCATATAATTCCATTTTTGGACACAGGTCCTCCCAAGGAGCAAAATAGTATTTTATGTTGAGCACTTACCACATGACTGGTGCTGAACATGGAATACATTGTCCACCAGGAACCTACATTTCAGTCACATAACACAAAGTGCATTAAAAACAGCAGATTAATATGTTTGATTGTGTATGCATATTAGAAAACTGCACTTTTAATTTGCTTAAAAGAACTTTCCTGAGTTAGTACAAAGTTCTTTGAGTAAATTACCCCTAGTTGCCATCAGTTCTCCCAACGTGGATGGGGCAGCAAGCCTTGTTGGAAATCAACTCAGATGCCCATCATAGATGCCAGCCACTTGAATTTACACTGTATCATACTTCCCAGAAAGAACCACACTCATTTCTGTTTATTCTTCAGGAATTTTCCTGATTTTATTGTTTGTTTTTTTTAAAGAGAGTGAGAGAGGGGGAGAGAGAGAGAGAGAGAGAGAGAGAATTTTTAATATTTATTTTTTTAGTTCTCGGCGGACACAACATCTTTGTTTGTTTGTGGTGCTGAGGATCGAACCCGGGCCGCATGCACGCCAGGCGAGCGCGCTACCGCTTGAGCCATATCCCCAGCCCGATTTTATTGAATCTAAAATAATCACCGTTAATTCTCTGGTGCAATTACAAATTATACTTCCTTCTAGTGATTTCTTTGCTTTATGGTATGGAGACTTTTGTGTGCTGTCTATCTGGGTATGCACCACTGTATCTATCTTTCCCAGGCTGCAAGTCTGTACATAGAAGACACAGTGAACATTTTTTTTGCTTTAAGTACCATGTTTGATATAATAGGGATACTGAGCCCATCTTCTTCTGTAGCTTAAAATAATTGGTAATTTCCTCCTAAATTCAACAGTAAGAACTTTCCCAAATTCCTGGAAAAAAAAGCCAAATATGTACATCCTTGAGAATATAGTCCAAATACACAGTGTTTATGAAGCACACTAATGGAAAGGAATGCTGACACCAGCTTTCAAATATTAACAGCTCAAAGAATGGGAATATTTTTAAATGAAATGATGATTGATAAAATAAACTGACATCAAGACCTTTGTTCTCAGCAGCCATATCACCAGGAACAACTCTTGCCTAGCCAGTGAGAAAATACTGTTGGGGTTGAGATACTATGAAGCAGCTTTCCCAGGCAGAGAACACCACTAACACAGGATTGTTCTGCATGAATTTCTGGAATCTCTGGGGTTGGAGGATGGCAAAGAGGGGAGTGGCGTTGGGGCCAAGAACCTTATCACCTATGGGAAAATCTAATGTCAAATGTTATATGTTTGTAATGATCTATTGTTATTTTGTCAATTGAAAATATATAATGAGGCCTCACACACAATATGCTCCAAACTACTGTTAAAATAAGACTTGTTTTACTAGAAAATACCACATTGCTTTTGCATGAAATACTATTGATGATGCTTATTTAGCTCTGAGAAATTTTGCATTGTTGTACTGCAAAACAAAACAATACAAAAAAGCTAAAAGTAAAACTAGTAAGCTATTTCATTAGTGTAGTTAATAGGAATCCACACACATGAAGGCATTATTTTCTGCATGTATCATTATCATTCTCAAAAACTAAAGAGGTAAACCTTGATTTGTTGTGATCTAAAGATAAAAAAGACAGGTAGAAGCACTCATAGGTGCTAGGTTTCAGAATATATTACTGAACTCGGATGGGATTTTGCTGTCATGTTCATTAACAATACTTTATGGAGCTTATCAACTGAAGGGTTTCATGTAAAGCAGCTAAGTTTCCTTTGACCAAGCATTCATTTGGACAACTTGGATTCCAAGTTCACTCTCACTGGCACTGGCTCTAATTTTATCAAGTGGAGCATAAAAACAGACAGTGAGGGGTCTCTTGTCAGTATTGATAATTATCCAATACTTTGGATAAAATGAGTCAGGGTCAGAAAATAAGATTTTCTGTGGACTCTTGGAAACAAAAACAGACTCACAACTGACTGGCTCAACCATCTTACAAAACTGTTTGGCACTATTTTCTAAACCTAATAAATATGCTACCACCCTGTAATCTAGCAATCTCATTCTATGTATTCAAGGGCATTGAGAGCACTGCCCACTAAGAATGCTCACTGCAACTTGGATTATAAAAGTCCTTAATGCACATCAACCAGAAGAATGAATAAATGAACTGTAATCCATTCACATAATTAAATCCTGTTCAACAATAAAACAAAGAATGAACTATTTATAAATTCAACAGTATGATAGATCTTACAGATTATGTTGTATCAAAGGCATTAGACACATAAAAATGTGCAGACTGATAATTCTAATTTCATGATATTTAAGGCCAGGATAAAGTTATGTATACTAATAGATAATGTGCACTGCAATATGTCAGGTAGAATATAATTGTATTTCAGAAAAAACTGTGAAAATAGCCAAGTAATTTGGATTTTCCTGCTTATTTCCCATGTCATGACAAATATCTTAAAAATTCTATTATTGCTTAAACAGGAAAATGCTAACCACAAAGCTGACTTTCTCTAATATTTTTTGTTAACTTTGGCTTCAACTTCTTTATATATATATATATATATATATATATATATATATATATATATAAAGAATATATATATATATAATCTCACAATGGCTTACAAATAAATTTCACACATATTCCCATGTAGAAATTATATGAAATTTTCTAAATAGGAAGTCATTTGCTAAGTTTACCTCTTCTCAGGTGCTTATTTTATTTGTGGTCCTCAAAAAATAGCTTGCAAATATCAAAAGCTGAAAGCTGCGATTTTCATCCAACATTAGAGAAAGCTCCCACACCGAGACATTTGTTCTTATACTGTTTTTTAAAGATCTTTAGCCATGTTTCTTAAGCATACCAATATTTACTGAAAAAGAAAAGCACTTTAATTTGTTACCAAATAGTTTTCCAGATATTATGTCAGCTGCTTCATAGATGCAGAAAGAACAAGTTTTCCAAAACAGTATGGGGCTACTTCTGTACCAAATAGGCATAGTCTGGATTCCTAGGGCTCCTGGTTCCCTAATGTTGCCTACTCTGAAAAGGATGATTCTAACCTGCACCCACACGATAGTTCATTTTAGGTGTTTATTGAAATAAAATTATACTCAGCTCAAGATATGTGGAATGACACTGGTACAGCCAGGTATTAACAAGCCCAAAACCATATTAATGAAAAGGGATGAAACATAAATGGGTTTGAGTATCTTTTAACTTAAAAGGTGATAATATAAAATATATACATAAAGGGTGCACATGTCTTAAGAGAAAAAGTTGAGGAATTGTCTCATATATATGCACCATATATCCTCCACTTGAGTCTGCTGAGTCCTTTCCCATCAACATTATCCCATTCTCTACTGTCCCCCAAATTTAAGTAACTAGCATTCTGACTTCTATCTTAATTGATTACTCTTACCTGTTCTTAAAGTCCTTATACATTGTATCTTTTTTTTTAAAGAGAGAGAGAGGGAGGGAGGGAGGGAGGGAGGGAGAGAGAGAGAGAGAGAGAGAGAGAGAGAGAGAGAATGAATATTTTAATATTTATTTTTTAGTTTTTGGCAGACACAACATCTTTGTATGTGGTGCTGAGGATCGAACCCGGGCCGCACGCATGCCAGGCAGCGCACTACCGCTTGAGCCACATCCCCAGCCCCCATTGTATCATTTTTCACAGACTATTTTTAGATACTTTCTATCTCAGTTAGCTCCTGCTGCTATATTAAAAAAAAAAAAAAACATAGACTGGGTGATTTAAACAACTAACATTTATTTCCCATAGTGCTAGGTGGAAGCCCAAGATCAAGGCACCTGCTATTTAGGTTCCTGGAGGTAGGGGCTTGCTTACTGGTTTTCAGTCTTCTTGCTGTGTCTACACATGATGGAGAGAGAGAAAGATCATCTCTCATATCTGTCCTTATAGGGGCATGAATCCTGTCATGAAGCATCCATCATGAAATCCCAAAGAGCCCACCTTCAAGAAGCCATGCAATGAAGCTTAGGACTTCAACATATGAATGGGTGTGGGGGGGCACACTGTCCCTCTCATACCTCAAATGTGTTCATTTTACCCCAACAAACCCCCAAATCTTAGCTTATGCCAGCATCGACTCTCAACTCTGAAATTCAAAGTCTCATCTAAATCAGGGGCAGGGCATGTGGCACAATGGTAGCGTGCTTGCCTAGTGTGCGTGAGGCACTGGGTTTCGTTCTCAGCACTACTTAAATGTGAAATAAAGATACTTTGTCCACCTAAAAACTAAAGAAATAAATATGTTTTTAAAAATAAATATCATCTAAATCAGATATAGGTGGGACCCAAGTTGGGATTCCTCCTGAGACAAAATTTCTTTCCAACCCCAAGCAAATTTTATGCTTCCAAAATACAATTTTTCAGACAAACATAAGATAAACATTCCAATTTCAAAAGGAATTAATGTCATAAGCCAGATTTTACTCTTGAAGACATACCTTTGGACATTGTGAGATGTTTTTTCTCTTGTTTCTTTGAAGATTGATTCTTTGTCATTGTCTTCTGTCAGTTTGAATATGAGCTATTGAGTTTTTATTTTCTGAAATCCAAATTCAGTTGGAAATTTTCAAGCTTCTTAGATTTTTCAGATTAATGTTTTGCATCATATTTGAAGCGTTTTAGGTAATTGTTTCTTCAAGCCATCTTTCCTTTTTCCTCTCTTCCCTTCTTATGGGGTTCCCATTGTGCATAGGTTGGTGCACCTAATGGTGTCTCACTCACTATCTCTGAGACTTTGCTCAATTTTCTTCATTTCTTTCTATTCTCAGACAGGATAATCTCAATTAACCTATATTAAATTTTAGATTTCCTCCATCCTTTATTCTGCTAACTCAGATTTGCTATTGAACCCCCTTTTGTGTATGGTTCATTCAAATATTCTTCAATCCTGGATTGTCTATTTGTTTCTTGCAATATAAATTGTATCTCTTTTTTATTATCCTCCATTTGGTAAGATTTGGAGACTTGTAGATACAAGATAATTCTAATTTAGATGGAAAGGCAAAGGAACTATAATATCTCAAATGATTTTTGGAAAAGATGGCATACAGATGTCAAATATTCATATGAAAATATATACAGGATAAATCACTATAGAATTCTGAATTGAAACTATATTGAGTTACTAATTGGAAGCCATTTTTTAAAATGACAGAATGACTACTTGGGTAGATGTGGAGCAATGAGAACTTTCGACCATTTCTTCTGATAAGCAAAGTGATACAGCCAGTTTAGAAAAGTTTATTTGTTTACATAAAGGTAAATATAGACCAACCATATAACTAGTATTCACACTTCTAGGACATGAAAACACACACACACACACACACACACACACACACACACACACATACACACCATGCATGAAAAGTTAGAGCTTCTGTATTCATAATTGCCAAAATTTAAAAGCAACTGTAATTTCCTGTAAGTGGCTAAATGGTAAACTGATATGTATCCATTTAGTGAGATACTACTCAGGAACTTTTAAAATAAAGCTTCACTATTGTTTCATATACAAGATATTCAAATCTTAAAGTGACAGAAGTCAAATTGCAATGATACCTATTGTATGATTTCATTTATATTTCTCTTGGAAAGGCATATAAGGAAAAGGAACCAGTTGTTGCCAGGGGCTAGAAACTGGGGGTGAGGTATTTTCAGTTGAATGATAGCAAGGGAAGGTTGGGGGTGTGTTTGAATTCTGGTGGTGGGCATAAGATTATGTATTTGTCAAATTCAATAGAATTGTGCACCAAAATGTATATTTTTAATATATATAATTATAATGATTTTATTAGTGCATTATAAATTTTACACAAAAGTGGAATTCATGGTACTGGATCCATACATACAGAGAGCATGATTTGGTTGATTTCATTCCCTGTACATTTCCTTTCCCTCCTCTATTTCCTCTTCCTTTGTCCTTTTCTTCTACTATACTGTTCTCACTTCTGTTTTTGTAAGATGGCTTTTTTAAATTCCTGAGGTTTTTTTTTTTCCCTCCCCAGCTTCCACATATAAGAATGAATATTAGACCCTGAACTTTTCAAGTCTGGCGTATTTCACTTAGCAGGATATTCTCCAGTTCCATTTATTTACCAACAAATTACAAAATTTAAATTTAATTTTCTTTATGGGTGACTAGGATTACACACACACACTGTCACACACACACACACACACACACACACACACACACACATATATATTTCTTTACTATTGATCTGTTGATGGACATCTAGGATATGTTGGTTTTAGGACTTCACTATTATGAATTGCGCTGCTATAAGCATTGGAATGCACATAACACTATAGTACGCTAATTTTTTATCTTTTGGTTAAATACCAAGGACTGGAGTAGCTGGGTTATATGTGGTCCCATTCCTAGTATTTTGAAGAATCTTCATACCAATTTCTTGCAATTTCTACAGTAATTATCTAGTTTGCAGTCTGCCAACAATGCGCAAATACACCTTTTTTCTTACACCCTCACCAGCATTTATTGTTACTTATATTCTTAATGCCAGCCATTCAAACTGAAGTGAAATGAAATCTTAATATAGTTTTGATTTGCATTTCCCTGATGCTAAAGATGTTGAACATGTTTTAATACATATGTTGACTATATGTATTTCTTCTGAGAAATGTCTGTTTAGTTCATTTGCCCACTTAACTGATTGGGTGGTATTATTATTATTATTATTTAGTTTGGTGTTAATTGTTTTTAGTTCTTTATGTTTTCTGTATATTAATACTGTTTCAGAAGAGTAGCTAGCAAAGGTTTTCTCACATTCTATAAGGGTCTGTTTTTACACTCACTTCCTTTGCTATGCTTTGCTGTTGCCATTCCACTTATAGATTCTTGGTTTTATTTCTTCTAAGTTGGAGTGTTGACTCTGTTTTCTTCTAGCAGTTGCATCAGCCCTGACAAATGGAAAGATGAAATTGATACTCTGGCAAATGAATGTGATTTCAGTACAAGTGAAACATACACCTTCACTAAAAGGGATAAAGGAGCAAAGAGCTCACCCCAATAACAGTGTGTTGACATGATTCTCTAAAACTAAAGACACAAACAATTGCAATTTTAATTTTGGCTAGCATGCATTCTTCTACAGTTTCTGCAGTTCCAACCCTGTTACATAAGAAAATGATGACTATGAGGGCTTATAATTCTAGCAATCAGTTATTATATCTAGAACCTGTAATTTCTCCATATTTTCTGGCTCATCAAAGCCAGTATTCTCCACGTGGCTTTTTGGGCAATATTCAGCACCATCACATTCCACCCTACATATTTAAATTTGGTTTAATCTCTCTATTAACACCTCTCCCTTATTCTACTCACTGGAGTCTCTTGAGATACCACATACACTTTTTCTGGCACAGAGAGGACATATTTTTCCTAATTTTTAATGTGCCTTGTTCTCAAATTTTCCTTTGCTTTTGCTTGTCCATCCCTTTCCCATTCTAATTCCTACATTCCCCTCCAACCTCCTAATACAGCTGGTAGTGATTGGCACATAGCTAATATGAATACAGAATTTTTATAACAGGTATTTTCTTTTGGTGTTTGCAATATCACAGTTCTCATCTCATTATCAAATGCATTTCCTTTCCCGAAATTTTACTATGTATTAATACATTATCCATTGCTCCAATGAAATATTAAAGCTATGTATTAATACATTACTATGTATTAATACATTATCCATTGCTCCAATGAAATATTAAAGCTGGATGCAATTATTTAGCTCACAGTTTTGGATGTTCAAGGGCAAGCAAGGGCTTCTGCTTAGTTTCAAGAGAGGACCTCTTGATAGATGGCATCACAACTGTGGGATGCATGCAAAAGGGAGATATTAATGGGTGAGAAAGGAAGCCAGAGAGTGAGTTGGGGTCAGGTTTGCTGCTTCACAATCCTGAGGACTCACAGGGGTTCCACGAGAACCACTTGATCCCTTCTGGGGGCGATGCATACTCCCAAGATCTCCCACTTGGCTCCACCTCTTAAAAGTTCTGCTCCCTCTTGACATCACCATGTTGACAATCAAACTTCTAACACACGAACCCATGGGGGACACACCACATTTAAACCACAGCAATATTTACCATCTATACCATCCATAAATGAAAATCAAACCCTTTTATATCTGCTTTGCTTATAATTACAAAACAAAGCCATCTGAGGAAAGGCCTTGGACTGTCCTTTATGAATAGCATTTTCTTGAAGGCAAGGCCTTACATAGTACCTAATATTTAAGATGAATTATTTTTAAGATGATATGTTTCAAGTTGTATAGATGTCTTCTGTTGTAAATTTTTAGAGATTAGAGTTGAAAGAACAAGTGATATTTTATTGCCCTTCTCAAAACCATACTCATTAAATTGATTCATCTTCTTTCTTATATTGTGTATAACTTTTTAAATTTATAAATATTTATTGTTTATAAATATTTATTCATAATTCCCATCATGAATATATGCATTTGAATGTATTTTCTGTGTATGTGAGTGCAAATTATGGTAAGAGAAACAAAGAAAATATTTATTTTAACTAGTTTATTTTTTTAATTAGGTCTGGAAATAACTTATAAGACTAGTTTTATACAAGTATGGTATAGTGGAAGTGCATAAAATAGGAATCCTGAATTCAAAATGTTTTGTCATCATACACATGCCTGTTATAAGCACAAGGCAAGACACTATACAATTAAATAATTTTTGAATTCAGAAAATGGCTTACTGATTCGTCCTGACTATTTACTGAATTTGACAGAAGACAGAACACAGGACTCTTTGAATTACAAATAAAGTCTGCATAGTCAGAGGTAAATACAAATACAGACCAGACAGGGAAGATACTACAGGTAAAAGCTAAGAAGCAGCATTAGAAAGGCAAGGACAGAGCCTCATTTGCTCACTTTACAGTTAGGTAGGAATTTGTTTGCTCCATGGTGAGGGAAACCTTCCCATCATCACAGCAATAGTTTATAAATTTAGTTCTAACTTTGAACATTTGAAAGGGAGGGTCTTGCTGGGTACAGTGATTCATACTTGTAATCCCAGAAATTTGGGATGCTGAGGCAGAAGGATTGCAAGTTCAAAGCGAGGCTCTGTAATTTAGTAAGGCCTTAAGCAACTTAAAGAGACTCTGTCTTAAAAAAGGGAGGAAGGGGAGGGTCTTTCCTCCCATTTACATATCTATGAGAATATTAGGAGAATAAATTCAAAAGCTAAGTGAATGGCACAGTGTCTGTTTAGCTAAACTTTGTTATTTATTACCCTCAACTGCAGGAAGTTGAGTTAGTAATAGAGGACTTTCTACTGGACACTTGCATTGAGTTCATTCTGAAGCTGTTTGAGAAAACCCTGAAAACAAAATAAGAATGGTTAAGATAAAAATGGAAAAATAAATGGCTGTCAATTCTGTGCAAAGAAACACAGGAAAGAAAGGGCCCTTAGTTCCTGTAGAGATGAACAAGTGCTCTTTCTGCTGGTCTCAAACCTATGCTTAACATGCTTAATAATGGTTTCTAATCTCTATGGTTAATCAATATTCAAGTGCCTTATTTAATTACATAGCAACAGTTTCTTCATAATACCTTCACCTTCCCTAGACATACCTAGTAACCTTTGTTCAAACCATAGTGCATTTTCAATTAATATATCAAAATACACAAGCTGCAGCTCTGACATCTGTAGAAACCCTTAACTTAGGAGTTTTTTTTTTGTTGTTGTTGTTGTTGTTTTCCAAAAGAGACTGACGCCTGTGCTTGACCTCAGGACTCTTGGGGAGGACGGAGAGTATTTTATTTTAGAGTTGACTTAAAGCATCATCTTGTACTTGATATTTGAGGTTGACTCTGAGCATTTGGTCCATTTTCTTAAAATGTCTTCAATTTTCTGCCTCGAGACTATTAAGGTTATTTCCTCTGAGTGATGACAGTACTTCCAGATCTTCACACAAAGACAGAAAAGGTCAGAGTTGAGTCAGAAGTTAAATACCCATTTTACTAAGATGCTCTTTGTACAGAATGACATGACGGAGCTGGGCTGTTTTTTGGTGAAAAGAGAAATGAGAGTTACATATTTATGTATAAGAGTCTATTTTTTGTAAGTAATTAAAACCCATGTTTATTGGATGTACATTTTTATTTTATTTTCATTCTATGTTTTCCAGGCCATATATAAAATTTAAATTTCTTATTATTTTATTATCATCAAAGGGCATTTTGAAGTTAGCTTATATTTCTCACATAATATTTTTCTTCTGTAAAAGAGTTGATATTGAGAACGTTAATGTTGGTTTCTCCTTCTCCTGACAATGGTAATACTAGAAAGTCATCAGTAGTTAGAATATTAAAGAGTCATCAGTAGTGATCATCATATTTAAAAGTATCTTTTCAGGGCTTTTTTTTCTTAATCTATAGTATGGTAATTAATACATTTATTTCATGAGTTTGCAATTTAATATGTTTAACCAGATTCTTCACTTTCTTATTCACTTGGCCATGATTTTTCAAAGCACTTTGCAATTATTTAGGAATTTTTAAATTTAATTTATTTACTTTAAAATACAATTAAAATGTGGCCTTCCTTATACATTGCCAAGATGCTTCTTTTATATCAAGAATTGACCGGTTCTTTTCCCTTTGCTACCTCTCCATTCATGTGTTTATAGTTTTAAATGATATTTAGGAAAAAAACAAGTTTTTTTAGAACTAAATCATGAAGGGAAGATATGCAGAATTTTAAATGATTTATAAGTGTATAATTTCATTATTTTCCATCATTTGATGATAATGTGCCCATTTTGTGCTCTTTCAAAAAAACAACACATGAAGTTTCCAAATTCCCAATGAACTTATTGGACTGAGAAGAAATAGGTTGATTCAAAGAGAACTTCCCTCTCTTGAGGTCATTAGTATCAGTGTCATTGTATGGGGTTGGTTGGTCATTGTGCAGTTAGTGAGAACTATGTCCTGTACTCACTAAACAGAAAGAGATTTGGTCTCATAGATACCTAACCTACGTACAGAATGTCTGGCAGCATAGATAAGATTCAACTTTAGCCTTTCTCTTTGGAGTCTCATCCTTAGGATAAGTACTGTGTCCAAGGGCAAATTAAAGCTCTTCTTTCTTTCTCCATATTTCGATGGTTGTTCACAGAAGACTTATGGTGATTTTATTATTGTGAAAAATGCACAGTCCAAACAACCAGGTCTGCATAACTCCTTACTGCTAAAGAAACTCAAGCACTGTGGTTCTTCAGCATTCACTTTGCCACCTGGGTTAGACCTTTAGAGAACAGGATTGTTGAAGTCACCAGAAGGGTTTAGTTGCCTGAAGGTTACTGACAAATTATTGAATGGGGGGGAAAAGGTTTTAGATGGATAATATGGAGATGTGTCAGTTATTGAAAAGATCCATGTGTAAATCACTGGGCTTTCCTACTCAGGTATGGGGCAGAGACTGGCAGGTAACATCTGCTGTCAGAAAGTGACACTGAAATGAGACTTCACCCATCAGAAAACTTGTTACTGAGTCCTTATCCCCATTAGTAACCCAGTGCTCCTGCTGTCCTTCTGTTCTGACCTGTTTGTTCTCATAGATACATACAAAGTTTTCCCGTGGGGACGTGACCTTACCCTGCTCGTGCCTCCTGTCTCTTTGCTACCTCTTTGTTGGCACAGACTTTTCATCCATCCTCCTAGAATAAATACTCTTGTTAACCTTAGTTCATTTACCTGTTTTTGTTCTTTACTCAGTTACCTACCTTTTCTCCTCAGCTTCTAATAGTGACCAGATGAACATTTCTGAAAGTATATTTTATTACAAAGAGTTACAAAACCCTGTCTTTGTGGAACAGTTTGGAATTTTTAAAGGCTATACTAAAGTTTTACTCTAAGCTGCTATAAAAGTAGTTTATTTATCAAGCTTGAAATATGTGGCCTTTGAATAGATATCAACTTGTTTTCAGATGAACAAAACCAAGAACAAAATTCTTGGATCCACATATTGTAATAAAACACCTGGATCTAATCCTCTTCATAAAATGAAATCTTTTGTAGATACTGCCTTCACTTCTAGAGTCAGAGCATTCTATAAACCTCCAGTGCTATTTCCCAGGACTCGAAACATGACTAACTTCCTTAACTTCACCCAAATGACCTGAGTGCTGTTTGTTTAATCCTGGGTAATGGCTCAATTCACCTTCTATAGATTTGTGCTGGCCTCACTAGCCATTGGCAGATACTTCAGTGAAGCGTGGATACCCCGAACAGAAGGATGATTTGTGTCCCAGGCAGGACCCAAGATTTCATCACACTGTTGGGAATGACCCACAACTTAAAACATCAATTATTTCTGGAATTTGCTTTTTTAGTATTGTCAGTCTGCAGTTGGCTTCAGGTAACTGAAAGCATGGAAAGTGAAACACAAACGAGGGAAGGGTCTACTCTACCTGAGTGCTGTAGCACCTATAATCCCAGCAACTGGGGAGGCTGAGACAGGAGAATCGCAAGTTCAAGGCTAACCTCAGCAACTTGGCAAGACCCTGTCTCAAAAATAAAAATAAATTAAAAATCCTGGGAATGTAGTTACATTGTAAAGCATCTCTGGGCTCAATCCCCAATACCAAAAAAAGGGAAGACACTACTGTATTTGTGCTCATTATCCATCAAATTAGTAACCCAGTGCTCCTGCCGTCCTTCTGTTCTGACCTGTTTGTTCTCATAGATACATACAAAGTTTTCCCGTGGGGACCTGACCTTGCCCTGCTCGTGCCTCCTGTCTCTTTGCTACCTCTTTGTTGGCACAGACTTCAAAAGATAAGAGTAAATTGTTAACTAAAGAAGAATATCATGTCTTTTAACATGAGGTTAACCTTAAAAATAAGTCTGTATTCATTTCATCAAATGAAATTCTAACATATTGGTGTTTGCCTTCACTCAAATGATTGGTCCCTAGCCCAAACACTGACAGGAAAGAATTTTGACACTATAAGGGAACTTTTAAACATAGCTAGCGACTCCATTTTTATTCTGGTCATTTTATTTTAAAAAATCTAGTACAGAAAAGGGCAATCCTTCAAAAAGAACAAAAATATGAAATAGCAGTATTTCAGGCATTCGTTGCTTACTATTGAATTAATAATATTAGAGTTAATTTCTCTTCCCATGTATTTACAGAAACCATCCAATCAGAGGGGAAAAATTATACATGTGATGAGAATTTTAAGACTGGTAATAGCAGACTGTATCATTCAAGTTAACCTGAATGATAAACTTAAAAAGTTCAAAACAGTGCTGAAACATTTTGGTGAGCTAACAAGAGAATAAGGATTTCAGGGACCAACTTCAGAAAAAGGGAAAAAATTAGAAAGATGATCACCTGGGGTTAGTCTTCTTCTATGAGCGAATCTAAAAGACAAAATGGGTCTTAGGTGCACCAAGGGATCATCCTGCAAACATCCTCCATTTGGGGTATGGATCCCAAATACATCTATCCTAGGAGTAAGAATGAATGAGAGTCTAACTCTTCTAAGGAATGAGCCCAGGAAATCATGTAATCCTAAAATCATATTAAGTGGTACAGGACTGTTTGAGCTTCTAATCACTCAGAATCAAATGCAAATCCTCTCTGATGTACTTCTGTCATAGGTCCTGAATTATGTTTACAAGTTTTCATATTCAATGTCTGGGTGAATAGAAAATGAGCAGACATAAAAGGAGATCTATTTTCCATTCACAGACAACAAACAGGAGGAATGCAGGAAATAAAAACAGATGCACAGAAGATTTAGATAAATTACCAGACTTTCAAAGGACTATTTCTACAATGTTCAAATAATTAAAAGATAAAATATATAATTGGAACAGTACACTAGAAAAATAAAAAGAAAGTAAATTCTGAAAGAATAATCCTAACTGTAATTTCAGAGCACTGATAAGAGAATTGCTAAATAAAATAGATCAGAAGAAAAGTTTTAAAATAAAATGTTGAAAAGACAAAAAAATGGAAAATACAGAAACAAAAGTAGAAACCAAGTTATGCAGTATAAATCCATATATATATATATATATATATATACACACACACATATATATGCATATGTATATATTATATATGTATAGAGTTCAATAAACAAGGGAAAATGAAACCAAAGCAGTGTTTGAAGCTCTAATAAGAGCTGAGAAATTTTCAAAATGGATGAAAGACATCAAATCAAAAATTCAAAAACCCCTGTGAACTCTAATCATGTTGAATATGGAAGTGATTAAAAAATACTTAGACTCACCAAGGTAATCAACTGAAAACCAGAGCAAACAGGAAAATCTTGAAAGCACCCAGAGCAAAAACACTCATTTCCATCAAAGGTGCACTCATTATATTGAGAGTTAGCTTCTCAACAGAGAAGATGGAATTCAGAAGACAATGATGTGAACTAAAAATGCTTTTAAATAACTAACATCTAGGCTTTATGCCTCAGAAGTCCTCATACTTTAGAGTTCTTTCAAAAATTTAAGTCTCTCTCTTGTACCTGGGATGGCTGAGGCTGGCCATACCAAACATGCAGGTCACCCAGGGCACAAAACAGGTCCTGCTTGGATCCCAGTTGCTGGAGATGCCCTCTTTGAATTGTCCAAGTCCCTCTGTGGTAGCTGTGACCAGCAGGATCATCAGTGCTTCTTAGCTGGGCTCCCTGATGCTAGGGTGCACAAACTTGGTCCCTAGCTCAGCTTCCTTCCTTGAGGTGCTTTCTGATTTCCCTTCATATATGGTCAACCCAAACGCACCACATATCTTAGAACTTGTGTATATTGTGTCAGCCCAGGGTTTTGTCGTCAAACTTGGACTGGGGAGGGCTGTGTGGTTAATAGATGGTTTTCCTGCTTACTGGTGCATGTGTTTGAACAATAAAAGTGTTGAAACAGTGATGTTCAGTGACTCTTACTCATGTTGAACACAAGAGGAGTTCAGAAATCTGTGTTATCATCAGGCTTGGACTAGATCCCTATGTGTGTTCTGATCACGTGTCAATGTATAATAACCGAGGGTAGTAGGCATTCTTTACTCTGTACACCCACTGCCTCTGGCCCTCAGGGTGACTGATCACCAGCTCTACCATGACAACTCTTTCCTCACACCAGAAGTATTCTTGGAAGTCAAGAGTGTGGTCTGTATCAAAACAGAGCCAGATAACTAATACATATTTGGAGCAAAGAAGAAAGCGTGATATTGGTAGGAAAATAAAATGGAAGAGAGATCACAAAGATGGATTGTTGCTTGCATGGAAACCTAATATGTGAAGTGCTGAAAGAATATTAAGTATATAATAGTAGGACATTACATTTTCCACATTAAACCTAAAATAAGATCCCTGTATATTCAAACTTTAATGTTGATTGTAAGACTTGGGCAGGGAAAATACAGGAACACCCTGGAGCACTTTTTAGAATCAGAAGGTAATAAACTGCTAAAAATGTAAGTGGTAGAAGCACATCAAAGGATTACAAGAGCCAATCAAGAGAGTTTCCAGTGGTCAAACAATTTCAACAACCAAATAAGTAATTGGATTTGAGTTTTATTCCAAATAATAAAATACATACAAGTCTATATTGATACAAGTGATTAAACGCACACACAAAAATAAGGATAAAAATAAAATCTTCCTCATAGAGGGATTCAAAATAATTTATGTAGATAATCTTTGCCAGTAGAAGGAGCTTAATACTACCCCATCCCTGCTTGAATGCAAGCTGGATTTGATGGCTTTCTTTCAAAGAGGAGAGAAGGGGAAGGTAACAGTAAAGTAAGCACAATACAGAAACCCAAAAAGCATTATCTCTTCCAGTTGATCAAAGCTTCGCCAGTGGTAAGTCCTGCTGAGAATATGATAACATGTTGAGACAATTTCCTCATCTCTGAGGGAGTCCTCAAATACTCATGACCCCATTGTAACCAAATTGATGGATATTTAATGAAATCCTTGACTAGTACTCCTCAAAACTCTCAAGGTCATCACAGACAAGAAAAGACAGAGAAACTCACAAATTGGAGGAACAAGGAAGGTATTGTACAATGGGATTTGGAACGGAAAATGGATACTAGGAGAAACTAGATAAGTATACTGATAGCTTTATCAATGAACCATGGTAATATAAGATTAACCAAAAGAGAGAAAAAAAAGGTGACAGGTGACGGGCATAAGGATATTTCCCCTTACTATCTTTGAAACTTTTCTGTAAATCTAAAATTATTCTTAAGTACTTGTTTATTTAAAAGATCATATGCAATCACTGCACACCCATTAGAATGGCCAAAATCCAGAACACTGATTCCACCAAATGCTGCCGAGGTATACTCATTCATTGCTGGTAGGAATACAAAAAAGGACAACCACTTTGGAGGACATATTAGCAGTTTTTTACAGAATTAACATACTTCTACCATACCATCTAGAAATTACACTCTTTAGACTTATCTAAAGGAACTAGAATCTTCTTTCTGTACAAAAAGAAAAAAACCTGAGCACAGAAGTTCATATCAGCTTTATTATTAATTATCAAATCTTGGAGTCAACCAAGATGTCCTTCAGTAGGTGAACTGATGAATAAGCTGGGGTATAACCAGACAATGAAATATTATTCAGCACTAAAAGGATATGAGCTATCAAACTTTGAAAAGACATGGAGAAACTGTAGAAGCATATAACTAATATTACATAGTGCATGAATCCAACTACATGGAATTCCAGAAAAAGCAAAACTATGGAGACATAAAAAGACCATTGACTGCCACGGCTTAGAGAGTGGGAAAGATGAACTTTTAAGTGAGACAAGTCTGTGTATTATGGAGGATGCATAAAGATTGCTTAAGAACTTTTTAACAAGTTATAATTTTGTCCAGTATGAAAAGTGCAACACCATGAGCCAACACCATTTATTGCAAAGACTATGGATTCATAGGATGATGGTCCATGTATACTCAATTGTGACAAGTATACCAATTTAATGGAAAATGTTGGTATTGGGGGAGGTTATGCTTGGGATAGGGACAGGGGCTACCTTGGGTGGTGCAGCCGTATTTTTTTTCCATTGATCAAGCTCTAGAACATTTTAAGTTTTCATAAAACATCTTGAACAATTAGGTATTATACAGCTTTTCAGAACAAAGCTTAAGATATTAAGGCAATTCAAAGAATTTCCACACATTGGAAACTTTTATGGACTAACCTTCCAAAAGACCCTTTCTCTGCAAGGGCAAGGTTCACACTCTTTTTAGATGGATTCGGTCTAGGCCACCAGACCAATTTCCTCTGTGTTTTGTTACCCAAACCACTTGGGGCTTCAGGGGCTCCTCTCTGCCCTGTCTGCAGTTGTCTGTTCTTTCTCTTCCTCTTATGGACCGACCATGCCCCAGTTAGGGAGCCCTTTTTTTAGCACACTCATGCAGAACCAGCTTGTGCCTTTCCCATATAAAATGCTCTCTATACACTTACCTCTTGCCCAATGATAGGTCTGTTCATCCCAGAATCATAGAGCTTTCAAATCAACATATTACAAACTCCATTCGTGATCACTGACCAGCTCCATCCTCCCATTATAAAACTTCTCCCTCTCTTTTGATCAGGTGATTTTCAAACCTGTGGATATTACTTGGAAGTTTCTTGTCTGTTGCAACATTGGGAAAGTGTGAGATAAGTATTTTTTATACAGAAGTTCTAGTCTTAGGGAGATAGCAAAAACATAGAAACTCCTAGGCTATAAATCATTTTGTCTTACAATTTTTGCATAAGGACAATCTAACATAAATCATTTGGCTTTAAATTTCTTTCTACTTAATTTCCAGATGTTGCCAAATGACATTGTTGTCTAAGTATTCATTTAGTCTATGAGAGAAGCATTAAGTAAACAAAAACAGTTTCAGACACTACATTAGGCACCTGAAATTTTTAAAATGCAAGTTTCCTGCTGTCTAAGTCAAATCTAACCATCAGAAAGGTGAACTACTGAGGGGGCTCTGTGCCCCACCCAGAGGGCCTTGTGGATGGAAGTGGAGTCTGTTCCTTATGTTTCCAGCTAGGCTCCACTTGGCCATTGTCTAACATCTTAACTTTGGGCAATGTTTTATATTTTTAAAGACTCTTTGATGGGACACATACCTGATACTTGGATAGAGGAAGGGTAGAATTCTGTTACTTACAGTTCCAAACTAGAGAAGGCTACCAGGTAGGCTCACAGAATAACAGCATGTCCAAAGCTGTAATGGCAAGTGGGTGTTAGGAGGTTTACAGCCCCTCAGTGGATTGGCTTATTTGTGTAATTTCTCAGTCTTGAGAGCACAGGTACATCCCAGGTTGTCTGGTACCTAGCTGGGGCAATTAGGAATGAGGTATAGTAGACCTGGAGTTTTCAGATCGAAATAAGGGAAATGCTCTGAGTGTGAATTTAAGCAGCTATTCAAGAAGGCCACTGGTTGAACTGTAGCTAGAACCTCAAAACTTGAATCAATACAACCTTAAAAAAAATTAAAAGCAAGCCATCCCTTATTCTGATTTTCAACTTTCCTCTTCTGTATTCCTGATGATGCTTACAATCTCCACAGTTCTATCATTTTCCCCCAACTTTTAAAATGGTGTCCTTTGACTTAGCTGCCTTGAGTGACAAGCACATGATCATTTAGGAGTTATTATTATGGTTTTGAGAGCCTTTACCGATTGCCTTCCCATAAGCCCTCTCCAATGGGTGAGTGCCATTTTATCTTCTCCTTCAGTTCTGAAACAGTGACTCTCCCGGGTGGCAGCAATGGCCCCAGCTGATGACATGATCTTTGCTGAGCACTGATGTTCCATGTTCTGTTGACTCAGCATGTGTATTCCAAGTCTCTGGTCAGTTTGCTTTCTGCTAATTTCCATTATAAATGTGCACATACCACCAAGATTCTCATACAGCTTTCACCCAGCTTCTGTAAATAGTGAGCAAAGATGAGGGAGAGTGAAATTTACTGTTGGCTTCTATCTCTCTGGGCCACATTGTTTAATTTGGCTATTTCTGGATACAGCACTACTCAGAGTCAAGTTATTCCTTAAAATGCAGAATCATCTTCAGTAGTAAATGAATAATATGGAGTTGAGCGTACCCAGGGCCCACAGGGAGATGAAGTCAACAACTCTGTGAAGACTTGAAGACATCCTAAATCCCCTCTTTTTCCCAAACCTCCCCTATTAACTTCTATCTGAATTGACTGCATTTCTTAAACAGTAGCAAGGGAAGTATATTTAGTTTTATGGATAATTAGTTAAGTGGAGAATTCTGCTTCAATCAAGCCCTTAAAAAAAATAAAAGACAACGACATATGTTTTGCTAGATAAAGAGGAAGAATTGCTTAGTTTCTCGTCTGTTCTCATGTTATCAGCATGAAGTCTCTTTCTTTGGGCAGGGTGAATATTTTCAGTCTTTTCTGACAGATCTGGGGCTCAGAGAATCTAGTATAACCAGACTAGAGAGTGTAAGAAAAAAAAGAATTTGAAGGCCCATCCCTCATCAATGCTCCACACTCAATGTACAAAATTAATATACCAAATTGTCATTTATCATATTAGAGACTACAAAACCCAGAATCCTGGATGCATGAGGGGTGGGATATGCCATGGTTGAGGGTAGACAGGGTGGATAATGGGCAACAATTTGCTAATAAGACAGGAGAAAACACAGGTCCTCAAAAACGTGGGGCAATGGGGATGCACCATGGCCCATGGAGTGGACATGAGGACAGCATGTCTCTGATAGGTAGAAGGAAGTAGTAACAACAATCAGATTTGGACATTGTTCCCATCCCATTTTCAGAAATTTATATTTTGAAGAAATTCAGGTTCTTTACAACCTTGCCAGTATTTGGAATTATCACTAGTTTTTACATTGGTTTGTAGTAATAGGTCATCATATATTTACTTTGCCATGACAGAAAATTATTTCAAACATCTTACCATATGTTTATTTGCCATACATACTTTCTCTTTGGTGAAATGTCTCTTTGTGTCTTTTGCCCAAACTCTAATTGGATTGTTTGGATTTTTTGTTTTGGTTTGGTTTTGGTGCTAAACCTAGGATAGAAGTGGATTTTTTTTACTAACAAGTTTTACATGATCTTTATACATTCTAGGCATAAGGGTTTTATCAGTCATGTGGATTTCAAATATTTTATCTAAGTCTGTAGCCTATATTTCATCCTATAGATAGGGTTTCTGATAGAGCAAGGTTTTCATTTTGATAAATTCAATTTATCTTTTTTTCTTTTGTGGATCTTGCTTTGGTATGACATCCTAAAACTTGCCATGTAGACTTTGGACTGAAAGCTCTCCTTTGTTTTCTTCTATAAAGAAAAAAGATTAATATTTAAATTTATTTAGAGTTAAGTTCTGCATATGATATGAAAATTAGATCAAAGTTTTTTACTTCCCATAAAAGTCTAATTGCTCCAAATTGCTCCAGTGCCATGTGTCAAAAGGTCATATTTCTTCTGTTGATTTGATTTTTACCCTTTGTAAAAAGAAAATCACTTGGATGTATTTTAGGGTCTTTATTCCACTTCATCAATCTATGTCTACCTTCCAATAGTCTTGGTTATAGTAGCTACATAGTAAAACTTGACTTGGGTAGAGTGCTTCCCTCAACTTTAATTCCTCTACTTTGAAATTACCGCGGTTATTCAAGTTCCTCTAGCTTTCTGTATAGTTTTAAGAATAAGCCTGTCCAAATGTCCAACACAATCTTGTTGGGATTTTGGAAGGCACTGGGGATAAGTGACATCTTCCTTGCACTGAGTCTTCCAGACAAAGGACATATGTCTTTCCATTATTTCAATCTTTTATTTTTATCACATTGTTTAAATATTCTTTTATTTCAACAGTGTTTTGTAACTTTTAGCACAGAAATTACACACAATCTGCTAGGCTTATACCTAGCTAAATAACTTTTTTGGAGTGATTGCAAATGCTATTTTGTTTTTAACTTTTGTTGCCCATATGTTCATCACCAGTATTTAAAAATAATTACTTTTTATATGTTGATCTTATAACCTATGGCATTGTCCAACTCACTCATACCTCTAAAAGTTGTTTTTCTAATATAGATTCATTGGGATTTTGTATATAAATGATTAGGGAGACTTTTCCATCTGTATGACTTAGATTTTATTTTTGTGCCTCAATTTGGGGAGAAAGCATTTATTCTTCTACCATAATGTGTTATGTTAGATGAAAGATTTTATAAATGGTATTTATTAACATCAGGGTGTTTTCCTCTATGCCTAATTTTCTGATTTTTTGGTCACAAATGGGTGTCAAATTTGTCTAATGTGTTTTCTGCATCAATTGAAATTATGTGATGTTTCTCCATCAACCTGTTGATATGGTGAATAACTGATTGATAATTTGATTGAATTTTACATGTTGAATTATTGCTAGGATAAACTTAGCATTTTTTTAATTCAATCTTTTGGATTCAATTTGCTATTTTTAAAAATTATTTTGCATTTGTGTTCATGAAAAATATTGGTATTTTTAACTTTCTTACTGTGTTTGTCTGATTTGATATTTAAGTAGTATTGGCCACATAAAATATTCTCAGAACAGTTCCATTTTTATGGGGTTTTTTTGAATGATATTATTAGAATATCATTCTAATATCTGGTAGAATTTCTATTAAATTCATCATGGCATGGGGTTTTCTTTCTCAGATGCTATTGCAATTGTAGGTTTAATTTTGGCAACAAAGTACTATTCAGATTTCTTACTATTTTTCAAAAGTCTTTTCTCATCTTAATTATAATTATTAATACTTGTTAATTATACAGATTAATGGGTTTCACTGTGACATTTCCAAATATGCATTTATCATGCCTTGATCACGTCCACCTTCTCTCCTGCTTCTCTTGTCCTCTCCTTGGTCCCCTTGGTCCCGTTCCCCTTCCTTCCTTAATAGTCTCACTACTATTTTCAGGTCTTCTTTTTTTAGCTTCTACATATGAGAAAAAAAAATGTGCTTTCTTCCCATGTCTGACTTCTTTTAACATGATAGTCTCCAGTTCCATCTATTTCCCTGCAAGTGCCAAAACTTCATTCTTCTTTATGTCTAAATGCTACTCCACTGTAGCCAGATATATTTACTTCAACCACCATCTGTTGACAGGGCCTATGCTGATTCCATATCTTGGCTATTGTGAATATTGCCTCAGTGAACATGGGTGTACAGGTATTCCCTTTATAATGTTGACTTAATTTCCTTCAGATATATACCCAGGAATGGTATTCTATTTCTAGTTTTTTTGAGGAACTGTTTTCTATGGTGACTTTTAACAGTGTCTTTTTGTGAATTCTAGCCTTTACTAATTCTTTTTTTTTTCTCTTCTTTTCTTTTGTGGGGAGGAGGTGGTACTGAGGATTGAACTCAGGGGTACTCTACCACTGAGCTATGTCCCCAACCCTTTTTATTTTCTATTTTGAGATAGGGTCTCAATAAGTGGCACTATGAATATGCCTTCCCATTTCATCTGGCCTTCATAGCTTCTCATGAGAAGTCGGGCATAGTCTGATTTAGGGATCTCTTTCACTAATCTCTTGATTTTCTTTTTCTGCTTTCAAGATTTTCTCTTGGTCTTTAACGTTTACCAATTTGACTTTGATGCATCTAGTTATGATCTCTGAGTTTATCCTACTTGAGTTTCATTTATCTCATTTCAAGCTCATGAAGCTTAGGATGTGTCAATTAAGACTGTGTCAAACTAGGTAAGTTTTTGGAATTTGTCACAAATTCTTATTGTTTCTTTTCATTCTAGGACTCAGATTATGCATGTTTTGATATGTTTGATGGTGTTCCACTAGGCTCTAAGGCTCCAAACATTGTCATTTTTTTTCTTTAATCCCTTTTGTTCTTCAGATTAGATTATTTCAATAGAGCTATCATCAAATCCAATGGTTTTTCCAATAAACTTAAATCTTCTATTATGCTCCTATATTGATTTTGTTTTCATTTCAGTTTGTACTTTTCAGATACAGAATTTCATCCCCATGCCCTCTTTCTGATTCCGAACCCTTTATTGATAGCCTCTCTTGTGGTGAAACTTCTTGGTCATTCTTTCCTTAAAGGTCTATCTAGTGAGTTCATCTCCTGAGCTGCACCAAAACAGTTTCTGTTGACATTTCTCCCCTTAAATATGGAACACACTTGTTTATTTCTTTACTTTTGTTGGCATTCATTATCTCTCCTTTTTTTTTGAGAATTGAAAGTTTAAGTATTTAAATATGGCATATGTGAATATTAGATCCCCTTTGTCATTACCCCTACTTGCTTTTTTCCATTTTTACCTGGCAACCATAGAATTTACAGCACACTATTAAATAATCTAAATTCACCTACAAGTACCATCATACAATTTAACATATAGTAAAGGGACTTTTAATAAAGAGTCTTCCCAATTTCTCTCTTATTGCTTATGCCATTGATGCCTAATCACTCAGTATATTGCTTCTATTATTACTTTGAACAGTTATTGTTTAGATCAATTAAGAATTAAAAAATAAAATAAATATTTCCCCAACTTTCCTTATATTACAATTCCCTTTATAGGTAGGTACAATTTTATCAATATTATTTTTCTTATGTGACTTCTTTTAACATATTTTTCTGAGCAGGTCCCTTAATTTTCTCTTTATGTTTTCTGTCATACAACTTTTTACTGATTTTTTTTACTTGAAATTACTGTAGATTCATAAGCAATTTCAAGAAATAATGAAGCTTCCATGTACCTTTTACTCATTTCCCTCAACAATTACCATCTTGCAGTTGTACAATGCAATATCAAACCATTGACATTGGTGCAGTCAAGACTCAGAACACCCGCGCATTCTCAAGGTCCCTCATGTCACATGTTTATAGCCATATTCACTTCCCCTTTCCTTAAACACTGAATACCTCTCATTCATTCTTTTATTCTATAATTTCTTTATTTCATGGGTATGTCAGTGGTAACATACAGAACGTCATTGTTTTGTATTGGCTTATTTTCAATCAGCATTAACTCTATCCTTAAGAAAGTATGTTAAGTATGTTTGCATTGTTTTGTTCATTCACAGCACAAATCAATGAACTAAGCTAATGCATTTGAAGTAGGTTGTACAGAGAACGGGGAGTGAGACGTTCTTTCATCCTCTCATACAAGTGAACGTGGAAAAGACAGGACTGGGCTCTGGGTTTTTTTTTTTGTTGTTGTTGAGCATTCTGCAAATCAATTTTATAGTGCTCTGTATTTGATGTAGCTTTCACCTTTACTCATGTACCACTCCATTAAGGACTAGGACTTTGTATCATATATCACTTCTTGGAAGGAAAAGGCAAATATTATGACTTCCCTTGAGAAAGTAAAAATTAAAGTTTTCTTTTTTTTTCAGTATTTATTATTCTGAATTCAACCTTTCATGTCAAGTTACAAATGATATATTTGCTTCCTTAAAAAAAAATTCAGAGGAGGGAAACCATTTCCTTTGTACTGTGTTTATTGCAAGTCACTGTGAAAATGAATATAATTAATTGCATAATGCATTAATTACATTTTTATATTTTGTCCAAATTTGCTTTGCATTAATGCTTTTCAAGTCAAAGCAACCCCAAAGGGAAAAGATCCATAATCCCTTGAGAACAAACAGCCCATGAACCAAAAATAGATTATAAATGATACCTTATCCATCTGAGCAACTTTCAGAGAAATTAGCAGATAATACTATACGTTTAAAGGAGATTTGTATTTACAACAAGTCATGATTAAAATATTTCAGTGAAATAATTAGAAAAGTCTGACATATCATTTTATGTTATTCCTACACATAAATTTGCTATTAATTCAGGCAAAAGAAATAGGAGAAGAGTTTGACAAATAAAGTCAGTCGGCCAACTCTTACAATTTAGAGGCAATAGAAAGCAATTTCCAATTATTTGGGAAATTTCATAATTTAAGAAAAATGGATTTTTTAGAAAAAATCATGTGTATGTTCTAACATTAGAGAGGAGTTTTTACCTATAGTTAATATAGCACAAATAATTCATATGTTCAAAATATGGTTAGAGTTTAAGTTGTATTTGAATGAGTAACTTAATTACACACTTTATTAGTAGGATCTGTACTTTTAAAATTATGTTCAGTATTTCTGACCACCATGTCTTATTCATACCTTATTTTTCATTTATCTGTAATTAGAATAGAGCAAGAATTCTTATAAAATCAGGCCATTGTGTATGAATAGTCATGATTCTATTTACCTTTTGAAACATGCTGAAAGCTCCCATATCATAGTTTCTGAATATTACAGATTTGGGGTTTGTTTTGATGGAGAAAATAAAATAGGACCCTATGGAGTTACTAATTGCATACAGGCAAATTATTAAAGTTGGACATTTGGGGGGTTGTTTTTAACTTTTTACTTTGGCCTAGATCCACACAAAGTTGCAAATATAATAGAGAGGGATACTCTGTACCCTTAAGATCCATACAAGTTGTTTATTGCCATGTTATAGATACACTGGTTTGTTTAATATTTACCTACTGATAACTATTTTGGTTTCCAGTTTTGGGTTATTACAAATAAAGCTGCTATGAACATTTAAAAAATGAAATAAAATTATGCTCTGATCAGTGTGCAACTTGCAGTCAATTTTAAAATGGAGAATTACAGAGGGAGTTGAGAAAGTGAGTCTCAGCTGCTGAAGCTAGCTGACAGAATCAAATTATTTCTTCATCCAATGCTGTAATTTTGCACTTATGTGTAACTAAAGATGTCTAGTTTTTATCTATTCAACAAGTATTTTAGGGGGAGGTGGAAAGAGGGAATAAGATACCAATTTTTCTACATTCTGATTTTTCTCCCAAATATTTTCAGCTAATGTTCATGCTTAGAAGGAATAATTTGAATGAAGTGCTCTACCAGGCGCTGATAGGTCTCTGTTTTCTTCTTGGAAATTAAATTTGTATGGATGAAATATGCAAGGTGGATCGTTGTGAAATTGTAATGGTCAGAGTCTTCTTATTAATTTTTAAAGAATTACAGATATTTCAATACTTATATGAAATTGTGTGACTCAAATACTGTGTAACAACACTGAATCAAAGTTTTATTGTCAAGCTGTCTACAGTTTGTCAAGTAAATGTGTGAAATAATTATTTTAAAGGCAAATAATCTAAACATTTCATCTCTACCTTTCTTTCCCCTTGAGATAAGTTCATAACATCTTTCTAACTCTTGTGTTTCCCTAAACCCTCTTGATTTCTCCCTTCCTAGTTGTTTCTTGTTATTACCTCACTCTTTCTCCCATATGTTAGGATCTTCTGGAGCCATCTCTGTGAACAACTCACTCCTCAGTCTGATGAGTAATGATATTCTGAACAGCCCAGAAGGAGTTTCCATCTGAAAAAGAGCTCCTTCCAAGTCTAAAAGAGGCCATGAAGCTGCCTACAATGATGCCTTGAGTGAGGGGAACCTGCTACTTATATTAAGCACAAAAACATTTAGAGATGGGAAATGCAAAGGAAATCCAGGAATTAGAGGGTACTAAGGAAGGGAGTTATTCATTTAATCCCATTATACCTTGAATTCATTGGCATGTTCTGCACAGCACGGCTTAACTGGATAGTTCCAACCCAGTTATCTGGCATGATAGAGACAACATGCTCATGAACAGGCGTCAGACTTTGGATATACACCATACAGAGTGGTTTGGACATTCCAAAGTTCAAATTCATTTGCTTTCAAGTCATTTTCTTGCTTTCCTGTTTTTCAGAACCATGGACAACCTCTTCAATTGAACCCTGCCCTTTTAGCTTTTTGGAGATAGATAGCAAAGCCTTTAAAATGACAGCAATTCCCTCTCCTCTTGCTTCTTTCAAGATTTTTCTTTATCTTTGATTTGTTGCAGTTTGAAAATAATATGCCCATGTGTATTTTTTTGCATTTATTTTATCTTACAGCTATCTGAACTTCCTATATTTGTGGCATTGTGGTTTGTCCTTTCTGATCATCATGTTGGAATCTATTCCCCAATGTAAGGTGTTAAGAGAGCTATTTGTAGTGGAGTCTTTGGGTTTGGTTAGGATTAGATAAAGGTCATGAGTGTGGAGCCCATCCCCTTACCTGTCAACTCCAGGTGGTGCTTAAAAAGAGGGAGAACAGAGTGTATACACCTGCACACGTGTGCATACACACGTACATTGTTCTCAGTGCTGTTCCATCTGATATCCTGTGATACCTTGGGACTTAGCCAGAGAGATGGCCATCACCCCTAAAACTTGTACTGCCAGAACTGGGAGCTGATAAACCTCTTTTCTTTATAATTCACCCAATCTGTGTTATTGTGTTATTAGCAACAGGTTAATTAATACATGTGACTTTGTGCCTAATATTAATTTTGGAGAAATTCTTAGTCATTTTTGTTTCAAAAAATTTCTTTTTTTTTGCTTTTCTTCTCATGTTCCCATTATAAATAAATTACACCTTTTGCAGATATCCCATAATTTGGGGACATTCTATTCTATTATTCTGGCTGGTTTCTTTTTGCTTTTCCATTTCAGAACTTTCTTTGACATAAACTCAGTCTCACAGAGGTTTCCTCAGTATTGTCCGATCTACTAACAAGTCCATCAAAGGCATTTTCATTTCTGTTATAGTGGGGCCTTTTATCTATAGAATTTCTTTTTGGTTATTTCTTAGAATTTCCATTTCTCTTCCTGCAATGCCCATCTGTTCTTACATGTTGTCCATTGGAACGCTTTGCTTATTAATCATAGTTGTTTTAAATTCCTAGTCTAATAATTCCAAAGGCTTGCTATATCTGATTCAGTTCTGATACTTTCTCTGTCCTGTCAGGCCGTGCTTTTTCCCTGCTAGTATGTCTTTTATTTTTTTATTAATAACATGATATACTGGAGGGGAAAAAACTGGTAAACAGGATTTTCATAATGTGGTGGTAGAGTGTGGGGGAGGTAACCCTTCCCTAGTCCTGGGATTAGGTCTGTATGTCTGAATGGTAAACTTCATATGTGTTGCTCATTCTCCTCACCCTCACCTGTCTTAGGTGGAACACACTGGCCACAGTAGACTGGTTTTGGGTATTTCCCTTCCTTCAGGTCAGGGAGACTCTGATAAGACCCAAGCAGGTGAAGCTGTAGTTAGCTTCCACTGAAAGCAAACTTTGTTATGAAGAACAGAGTGCCCTGGGATATTTCAGAATGGTTCCTTTTCCTCTCTTCCTGCTGAAACCATGAGGGAATAGTTCTCTGGTATTCACTGCATGAGTTTGGTAGAGCTTCAGAAGTTGAAACTCATAAAGGAAATACACTGTAGTATGGGTATACATGTACATAGTGTAATTTTGTCAAATTGGTTCTATATTCCTCCCCTTTGCTGTCCCTCCTTCATCCTGGTCAGACTCCTTAATGTATTTTTCTTCCCTCTATTTTTATGAAATATGACCATCCTTCCTTTTTCCCCATACTTTGCTTTCATTTCCACATATGACAGAAAACATTCAACTCTTCATTTACTGAGTCGAGCTTATTTCACTTAGCATTATGTTCTCCAGTTCCATCTGTTTACTTGCAAATACTTTCGTTCTTATGAAACTCAATTGTATATGTATTTCATTTTCTTAATCTATCATCTGTCACTGAGTACCTTGGCTGGTTCCATAACTTGACTATTGTGAATTGTGCTGCTATGAGCATTGATGTGCCAGTATACTACAGTATACTAATGCTAATTCTTTTGGATAAATACTGAGGAGTGGGATAGCTGGTGGTTTTATTCCTGTTCTTTTGAGAAATCTCCATACTATTTTCCAGAGTGATTGTATTAATATGCAGTCCCACCAACAATATGTGAGTGTACCTTTCCCCCACATTTTCACTAGAATTATTACTTGTATTCTTCATAATTGCCATTCTAAATAGAGTGAGATGCAATCTCAATGTAGTTTTGATTTGCATTTCCCTGACTGCCCAGGATGTTGAACACTTTTTCATGTTTTATTGGCCAATTGCATTTCTTCTTTTGAAAGAATGTCTGTATAGTTTGTTTGTCCAATATTTATTTGGTTCCTTTTTTTTCAGTTCTTTATGTATTCTGGACATGAATCCACTTTCAGAGAAGTAACTGGCAAAGAATTTTCCCATTCTCTAGGCTCTCCCTTCACACTTTAAATAATTCCCTTTGCTATGCAGAAGTTTTTAACTCAGTATTATCTCACTTATTGATTTTGGATTTTATTTCTTCAGCTTCAGGTTCTTGTTAAGGCAGTCAGTGCCTGTGCTAATATGTTTGAGTGATGACTCTTTTTTTTCTTCTAGCAGTTGCAAAGTTTCTGATCTAATTCCTGAATATATCACAGTGAATTCCACCTTTATGAATACTATAAAGTATCAATTAAAAGTAATTAAATATGAGTGAAACTTTTTCCCCACATCCTTGCCAATATTTATTGTTGCTTGTATTCTTGATAATTGTCATTCTGACTGGAATGAGATGGAATCTCAGCATAGTTTTAATTTGCATTTCTCTAATTGCTAGAGATGTTGAACTTTTTTACCATTTGAATATATTTTTGACCATTCACATTTCTTCTTGCATGAAGTGCCTGTTCTGTTTAATTGCCCCTTTATTTTCTGATTTCTTTGTATATTCTAGAGATTAATGCTCTATCTGAGGTAAGGGAGGGTAGGGAGAAGAAGTGTTGAAATTCATTGGATTGGACAAAGGGGAATGAAGGGAAGGAAGGGGGAATAGGCATAGGAAAGACAGTAAAATGAATTAAACATAACTTTCCTGTACTCATATATGAATACATGACCAGCATACTCCACATCATGTACAACCACAAGAATGGGAACAAAATTGTAAGGAGTTGCACCCCCTGTATGTATAATATGTCAAAATACACCCTACTCTCATATATGTCCCAAAACAACAAATTTTAAAAATTAAATAAAAGGAGGATCAGTAGAATTAAGAAAGGTGAATGGGGAAGGGAGAAGGGGGAGTGAAAGAGTAGGCATTAAGGATTCAAATAGAGCAAATTAAATTCCATTCATATATGATTATGTCAAAATGAATCAAACTATTATCTGTAACTATAATGCACTAATAAAAGAACTTTAAAAATTAAAGGATTAAGGATCCCCAGTGATCAGGACACCTTGGATTTTGATTTCAAATAATCTTCCACATTGAGCCTCCCACAATGCCATCACTTCTAGTTCAATTTTCCCTACCTGAGTGCAGATCCTTACAGAGTCGGACTGAGTTTTTAGTTTCCTGTCACAGTAAATCTCACTCTCTGTATTTACCAGTAAGTATCTCCATTTTGAGACACCAGACTTTCCTGTCATCTCACTTCTCTCATAGATCCAACAAGAGTTGTCAATTTTTGTTTTTACTTTTTTTTTATAATTTGACTTTTTTTTCCACAATTTTCTTTCTAGGAATTTATATTAATAAGAGACCTGTATATTAAAACTGGTAACCATAGGGAAACATTGAAAATGGCTTAAATTTATTATAAATTTAACAATCACCTTTTATAATAAATTTAAATGAAAATTTAAATGAAATATTGGCTTAGTCACTTACTAGAATTCTCTTGTTGTCAGCTAGAGGAAATGTTGCTGTCCCAGGTGACCTATGGAAAAATCTGGAGACAGTTCTGGTTGCTACAACTGGGAAGAGAAGTGCTAATGTGTCTAGAAGAAAAGCCAAAGGATCCTGCTAGTCATTCTAAAATTGGGTTTTCTGACCTCACCAGGAAATTTCTCCCTAGTTTATGTTCTCAATGTCTATTAGTTAGATTTTTCTCACTGTGACCAAAAGACCTGACAAGAACAATTTAGAGGACAAACATTTATTTTGGTTCACAGTTTTAGAAGTTTAGCCCATGGTCATCCAATTCAATAGCTCTAGGCCTGAGGTTAGGCAGCACATCATGGTTAAAGGGCATGGTAGAGGAAAGCTGTTTAGTTGATGAAAAGACAGGAACCAGAAAGAGCCTGAGTGCAATGAGCCAGGGATAATAAAATAAAATACCCAGGGACATGCTCCTAGTGATCTACTCCCTCAAGCCATGCCCTACCTGTCTATAGTTACCATCTATTAATCTATTCAAAATATTAATCCACTAATGGGTTAATGCACTGGTTAAGTTACATTTTTCATAAACTAATCATTTTGCCTGTAAACATTCCTAAATTGTCTTACATGTAAGCTTTCAGGGGATACCTCATATCCAAAAAGTAGTAGTGGCTTAGTCTTTGGTGACACCAATCCTCTAAAAATAGTCTCTCTCTCATACATTCTGAATAATCTTTAGTTGACCAACAACTCACAAATCTACTTCTGCTGCCTCTGCTTTTAATTCTGACTCCAAAGTTTTGGCTTGGTGCTGGATGTAGTGTTCTGCTAGAAAGTAATATTGTCCGTCACTAAAAGCCACTTTTACTCTTCCTCATACAAGGACCAGCTTCCTGTCAGTTCCCCAGGCTACTGACCTTCGCAAGGTGTATGTCTTTTGTGTTCATCTATCCACATTCAATTGGTCATAAATATTCACAATGTCTTTTCTTGGCAGTCCCTTTCTTCCTTTTCCCTGTCGACCTCCACCGGTGCTCCCTGAACATTCCTTCACTAGAGTTACTGCTAGTATCTCTAATGGCATCTCTACCTCTGCACTCTCAGACACATGATATTCTCGAGTCAAGTGAATTATTTTTTCTTTTTTTCTTCTTGTCCTAGGACTTTGCAGTGGTTTTCTATCAGGCCTAACAGCTGCTTATCACTAAAGCACTGAGGCTGATGGGTCAGGTGCAAATTTGAAAAGCTGCAAACATGGGTTAATATCTATCATTTCTTATGTAATGTTGTTTGGATATGAGGTGTCCCAAAAAACTTTTGTGTTGAAGACTTTGTTTCCAATGCAGCAACATTTCGGGGGGGGGGGGGGTTGTAAAATGATTGTATGTGATGGTTCTGATTTCGTTAATGAATTAATCCATTGACAGCTGAATGGACTATTAAAAGGTGGTGGAGACTGTGGGAGGTGGGGCCTTGTGATAGGAAGTAGATAACTGGAGGTATGCCCTAGAAGGTTATTTCTTGTCCTTGACCCCTTCTCATCTCACTCTGCTTCCTGGCTCCAAAACTGGGCATCTTTCCTCTGCCACACCTTTCCACTATGGTCCTCTGCCTCACCTTCGGTCTACAACAATAGAGCTGGCCGACCATGGACTGACACATCTGATACCATGAGCCAAAATACATCTTTCTTCCTTTAAGTTGTTCATGTCAGGCATTTAGATCACACCAGTAAAAAGTTAATAATACACTATGTGTCTGCCCTTGGTCGAGTTCTGTGGCTTCCTGGAAACTTAGTTCTTACTAGTCTTAGTTCTCAGACTCCATTTATCCTATTTCCTGTTGGACAACTTGGCAAGTAGGAAAGATCTTCATGTTCTAGACGCTCAGAAGGTGCACTGGGTCACTTTTCCTCCCTTCTGCTCAACCTCCACCTTATTTCTTGCTGTTCGTTAAAATTTGGCTATCTTTAGCAGGCAATGGACTTACTTTCCACCCCTCATGAGTCACTCCTCATCTTATCATTGATTTTAAGGTCATTTTTATGTCCATAAGGAGTGTCCTTTGGTCCTATCACTGACAAACTTCATTTATTAAGTTAATGGATTTCAAGTTCCCAACACCCAGTCTTCTTGGAATCCCCCTTATTCCTAACATACTCTACTGCAATATCATGCATGTCCCCCAACAAGGAATATTCAAAATCATTAGCGAGAGGTAGTACTCTTGACAAGAAAGACCTTAAATAATAGGGAAGAAAATGAGTTGGAGTAGTACCAACTGTTTATAATATTTTCTTCTCCACCATTGGCCAAGAACCCTCCCAGGAAGGCTACCTAAGATTTCCTTTTCCCTACCACAACCTAGGTCCAAATCTGTACTCTAGGCAACCTTGGACACTGTCCCCTTCTCCATCATGACTCATTCTTTATATTCTGGTGGAGTCTTATCATATCTCAACTTGCATATGGCAGTCAAAAGCAGTAGGGACCAGCAACTTTGATACTAAATATGAGTTCAAATCCTGCCTCCTCTCTTTCTTCTCTGAATCTCTTTTTATAAGTGCAAAATTGGATAATGAACCTATCTCATGTGATTGAAATCAGTTAACTGAAAGGACTGTACTATCAGTGTCTGGTTCCTAGATATGAGCAGCCTGAGTTCCAACCAAAATTCAGTGAAGAGACCCTACTGGGACCTTAGGCTCAGTACATGAAACAACTCTAAATAAATTTAGCCTGAGATAGCTTCAACTGAAGGTCAACTTTGTGAGCAAAAATGACTGTTTTCTACAAAGCATTGCATACTACATGAAGAAGCAGAGGAAGTGCAGCAGCCTTACTATATATATGTGGATTTAGGGGGCCTCAAGGTCAGGAGAAGGTATGAGTCCAGCACTGGAACCAACATGAGACACTCCTGGGCCATGGAAGATGGTGCTGCTACCCATGGTTTTACTCTGATATAGTGAGGGAAAAATAGAAATGGAAGGAGCAGTCTACTAGGGAACCAATTTCACACCAACCCACAGAGCACAGAAAAGAAGGTGCATAGCTTCAAGAAGCAAGCTTGGACACAGAAGGCTTTTCCTTGACCACTTTGGAACTTGTCTGTTCACAGTATGATGAAGGGAATTACCTAAAAGGAACAAGGGCATGCCCTGCCCTCTGAAGATGTGGATGGTAGAACCAACTTCCATTCACCTCCTGAACACCAAGTGAATTCTGATGGCCCCTACGATAAGATCTTCACTTGCATGTCACAGCAAGCCCCAAAGATTTCTATGTCCCTATCTATCATGTAGAGAAGGAGTATATTAAGGAATAAGTGAACAAATACATGAATAGTAATGTTTAAAACATAGTTCTTACCAAAAATGAAACATTTTTTTGCCACCTGGAGAAAGTGGGGAGTAATTATTGCACAAATTGGAACAACTGTAAAACAAGCTTTATTGCACTATAAATTTATGTTTTAAAAAAATCAAACCATTTAAGTCTGAAGCCATAGATGTTGCCTCTCCAGAAGTGGTTGCCATGACAACTTGGGGCTTTACCAGAAGCTGGGAGGGCTGGCAGCTCAGGTTCATTGGACTATTGTTTCTACTAACACAAGGGTCACACTGCAGTTCCAGTTCTGAATGCAAAAATACTGTACTTCTCTCTCATAATGTGCATAGATCTCTTTGTGTTGCAGTTAATTTTTCAACCACCACAGAGTATGGTGGGTCTTCATCCTTGGAAATGAAAAATAATTCATTTAATCATGAGCTTATTTGCTTTCTATCTAAACACCAAATAAGTGCCTTTACACCCTGTATACCCTCTAGCTATACCCCAACAGTCCCCACAGCCTTTTTTATTGGTCCAGACACCTGACCAATCTCTTCCTTTCCAGAGCCTCACAATGACAGCATCTTTTTCAGCCACATTGACATATTGATGTTTGCTGCTTCTTACTTTGTTTTTTACACTATCTCAACACAGCTTTTTAAGTTGTCCTGCATAATCTTTTCCTGTGAAACTGATGAATCTTAAGGAATAAATGGTTCAACATAGCCTCTGCCACTTCTGAGAATTCTTTGCACTTACAAAAAGAAATTCACATTGCTGTTATAAAAGAATGGAACCTCTAGGTATACCATTGTAAACGAGGTGGCAAACCAGGTTGAAGCAATTTAGAATTTCGGTAACTCCTCCTTAGCCAAATGATGGTCCTACATAGGCAAATTTGTCTAGTTTACTTATACCTAAGACTGCTCCATTATTATTTGTACTGAAAGGAATATACAAGTTTAAGTTAAGAAGAGATGGTTGGCAGATAGCCAGCAAGGTTTCAGTCTCATTTTATAACCATGTGACACAAGAGTGGTTCAAAATCATATTGAACTTTGATCACTGGCGTTCAGAATCGCAAGATGTCAAGTTACTTTCAATTCTGACAAATAGGTTGGAAACTTGCTGACAAAAATTCATAGGAGACACTTGAAGAACAAAGTGTTCTTGAAGTATTTAAAACACTCAAAGAGTCATACATTTTAAAGTGTTTGAATTTTTTTTAAAAAGTTCTTGAGGATAATTTATTTTCCAGTTAACTTAAACACTAGGGTGATACTATTCTGGATATAAGAGCTGAAGCTGTCAAGAATATTGAATGTGGGGTTTTGCCCCTGAAAACTTTCATTTTCACAAAAATTAATAATACACTTCTTCAACACAGTATTCTATAAGTTTTACACACCATCTTATGAGTCCTTATGTTTCTCTCTTCAAGTATTCATTTTTCTCAAATTCTTTCTCAGCTTTCCTTTGAATACCTTTTTAGCTAAATTAGTGAGGTTAAGTAAAAAGACATAATGTCTTGAATTATTAAAAATAAGATAAATCTCACTTTAAAAATGAACAAGGAAAAGAAGAAAATATGATGTTAAAAAAGGTCCAAATGAGTAAGTCAGACCAGAAGGATAAATACTGTATGACTTCACTTCTATGTGGATCCAAATTAGTTACACTTAAAACAGAATAGAATAGTGGTTATGAGAGGCCTGGGGGGTGGGGGGGGAGATGTTGGTCAGAATATAAAATTTCAATTCTGTTAGGATAAGTTCTTGTGTATAGTGTGGTGATTGTAGTTAATAATACTATATTTCACACCTGGAATTTGTGAACAGATAGATCTTAAATGTGTTCAACATTACACAGATAAAAAGGTATCTGTGTGAAATGATGGATATGCTAATTAGCTTGATTATGGCAATCATTTCACAATGCATTCAGATTGTACTCCTTACTTATATGTAATTTATATTTTTCAATTGTATCTCAATAAAACTGAGAAAAGTTATAAAATGAGGTCAAAGGTAAGAAATCAGTGAATATAAAGTTATGCAAGCATAATAGTTTAACTATATTGACAGTTTTTCATATTTTCCTTGACAAGGCTATATAACTATAATAAACCAAAATCTTTATATTTTTTAAAGCAGTGCCAAATAAATGCATAAGGAAGAAACAGTTATGCAATAAGTGAATAGCTGCGGGTCTTATTGATGTTTGAGGGTCTTTATGCTGTTTGCTCATTCAGACAATTTAAGGAGCCTTTTTCTTCTTTCTTTGTTCTACTTTAATTAAAACAAATAAAACATGATTATTATGGAGCAGGAAAGAAAACTCTACATTCAGGTTTCAGCATTCATCTGAGACCCTTAAGTAGGGCACACACTGTGGATAATGGAGGGTTTTTCATAGAGGCTGATTCCTCAGTAGACAGCAAGTAGATGGATCTTGTTCATTACTGCTGAATTGGTTGTAAACCCTAAGCAGAACATCTCAGTTTTCTGGCGTTCATAGTAAAGAACACCACACTTCAAATTAGAAGTAAATCTGGATGAGGAAAAGGGACTAGTTGTTATTTATAGTCAAATGACAGTTTGCCCCATTCTGTTTCCATCATTTAAAAATGTTCTGAAAGAGAAAATGGTAAGCTGTCCAATTTTCTCCAAAAGGGTTAGTCATCCATGTGAATGGTTGTGTGTGTATGTATATGTAAGGAGGGGACAGGTATATGCACACGTGCATGAGTATGTATGTATGTAAACCAATACCATGTTCTAAGAACACTTAAATTGACTAATATTGTCCTCCTTAATACTATTGGTCTTTATCAGTCACACCTTAACTCCTTTGAGGCAGAAAATGTACAACATTGGATTCAATAATGTGATAGATGTTGGTAACGTTAAAGAGAAGACAATGTATGAATTTGGTCCTGTTTGGAGTGAGGAGGTCTCAAGACCACCTTCAGTTTTGCTGATTCACTAGAAGGACTCCCAAGACAAAAGATCAGATACACTCATGGCTATCGATTATTACAGCAAAAAGATACAAAATAAGAGCAGCAGGAGAAACAGATGCATTTAGCAGAGTTCAAGCAGTAAGGCATAGGTTTCTAAGTCCTTCCCTTTCCTGGGTTTCTTGCTAGCATGAGTGAAATATCCCTGGGGAACCATTGTGAATTGAGGGGGTCTGAATTTTTCATGGAGGACTGGCCAGGAAAACAGATCCTGCTCCATGAGCAGCTGTGGTGATTCAGATCAGACTTCAACAGTGAGATCAGGCTTTCTTGATCAATCGTGATGTTTGCTCAAAGCAGACCTGGAAAACTGGTATGCTCGTTGTCCCAGGTGTAATAAAGAAATCATTATTCATTGTGTTGATAAAATGTTCCAGAAAGCTATATCCACAGGACCTGACCATGGGTCAATTCAATGATGGTTTCAGTTTCCCTTGAAGGCATACAAATATAGATCCATCAGACCTGCTGTGTTCTTTTTCCCTGTGTTTCTGTGGTCACACTGGAATGGTTTGTACATAAGTATGCAGGAAGAGTATTGTGCAATTTCTGGTTTCAAATCTATATTTTTATTAGCTGTAAGACTTTGAGCAATTAATTTATTACATTTACACTCCATTCTCTTATCTATAAGATGGAGGCCATCATGGTCATCAGTATATGGAGTTAGGTATCATTTGTGCTACTATAGCAAAATATGCGAGACTGGGTAATTTATAAACATCACATTTACTTCTCACAGTTCTGGAGACTGGGAAGTTCAATGTCAAGGTATCAATGTGTCCAGTGTCTGATAAGGGCTTCTCAATTTGTTTCCAAAAAGGATCTTAGAATTTCTTGGGAGGGAAAAAAAAAGTATGATCCAAACTTGAGAATCCATCACCAAATACATCCTCCCCAGAGAAAGAGGGTAGTAATCATGAAAATGAGGGTTAGAAAAAAAGAAGCAAAGCCATCTCTCTTGACCTCACATACCTAAGAAATCAGGTCTTGTTTTGTGACAACTAGTTGTCAAATGCTTTTAGCTTGGTTGACCCAAAAAGGATACTTCAGTATTTTAACAAATTTGCCCTTCAGGAGTCTGGTGGCCAAGCTTAGAGCTTATGATTCAGAAGTCCCAGGGGATATTGAATCACAGCTTCCAACTCAACCACATGAGGAAATGCAAACACAAGATTTGAATTATAGAGAATACAGCAAACAAAGCCTTCCCCAAGGGCCCTCTGGTGCTTCTCTGGGTGTGGCTTGCTCTGATGGATGTTTTGGTCCCATAGACTTTCCAGGCAATCTGTAGCCAGGCCTGTCACATTAGCATTTAGAAGCATCACATTTTCTGAAGAACTCTAATGACAACCACACATCTGATGTTTGGACTCCACCAGCAGAAGGAAATAAAATTTTATTATTTCAACACTTTTTTTCTGGGAAATAATCCAAATATGTCATACAAAATATGTTAGTCAATATAAGATTTATGATGCTGTTATACAACAATATCATTTTATAATTGTAGTTTATAGTAAATTAGTTTTAATCCTTTAATATTTAATGTGCAATAATTTTAAATGTGTCATCTTAATTCATCCTCATTTTTGCTCTCTATATAATCTTCTCTGATCTATATATTTAAAAAATTTAGGTATTTATTTTCCAGTTTATTTTTGAAGATAAGGAACCTGTTTTAGTTTCTTTTGTGTTATAGAACAAAACATCTGTTGTGGATAATCTATAAAGAAAAGAGTTTTATTTGGCTCACAATTCAATGGCTGGATCCAAAAACTATGACATTGGCATCTGGTGAGGGCCTCTCTGACTGCAACACAACATGACAGCATCAAATGGTGAGAAAGAGCAAGCAAGCTGGATCACATGGTGAGCGCGGAACCAAAAGAATGGTAAAGGGCCAGGACCACTTTTATAAAAACCTTCTTTTGCAGGAACTAATCTACTCCTCAAGATCCACCCAACTCCATGAGATCAGCATTAATTGCTTCTGAACATCACAACACAAACACCTTTCTCTTGGACCCACCTCTTAAAGGTCTCACACCCTATCAATATCATTGCACTGGGCCAAGTCTCTGGAAAACGAATTTTTGGGAGACAAACCACATTCAAACCACAGCAGAACCTAAAGCTCAACATGATTAACAACAGAGAGTGCAGTGTGGCAGCCAAGACTTTGCCATTAGATAGTCCATGCTCAAGTTCTGCCTTTCCCATTTGGGTCAGAGATACACCTCTTCTAAATCATTTGTAGATTAGCAGTAATATGTTAATTACCTTTGCATCATTATAATGCAATGTCTGAGATGATTATCTTATGAAGACAAAAGTTTTATTTTGGCTCATTGTTTTGAGATTCCAACCTAAGCTTAGACAGACCTATTGTTTTGGGACTATAGCGGGCATGTCAGATGACAATGGTGTGGAGCACATGATAGAGTAAACTGTTCACCTACTTAGTATCTGGGAAGCAAAAGAGACACAGAAAGGGAGGAACCAATCCCCTTGGAGGGCACAACCCCAGTGTCCTAAGGAACTCCCATTGGGCCTCATCTCCTAAAGGCACCAAAAACTCTCACCAGGACCACCTGAGGACCAGGTGTTTGATACATGGATCATGGTTCCAAACCATAACAGATAATGAGACTACCTTCTGCATAGGGCTATGATGAGTTTTAAATAAAAATACATTATAAAAATAGCTTCTCATAGGCCTAAAACAGAAGATGTAATTAATGTTTATATTATTTTCCTTGTTATTATTAGTAGCCATATCAAAGTGACTAGCCACAGATCTTTATCTAACAGAAATCATTTCCAAGATTAAGATTCAAAACCCTAACTTTATGTCCAATTATCATTTCATTGTTCCAGAAAACAAGTCCTTACATGTACAAACTGGGACTAAGTACAGTGACTCAGGAGTTGATTTAATTTATTTTGTCTCTTCAATATATGGAAGAGAAATTTCACTCCCCTCATTCACTTTTGATTTCCTCCATTCTTAATCTTTATATGCAAATGTAAAGTCTGAATATTTTCATAAATCAAGATGTAATCATCCGATCTTTGAATAGCTTGTCAAATTCAACTTCTCTAAAATTTTAAAGAGTTGAATAAACAAACTCTTAAAAGTGAATGTTTGAGGATAGGGGAGTGGGGTTTCAGTTTGCAGACCAATACTAATAATGTGGCATTACAACATGAATGGCTTTCACTAGATATGAAAATGTAGCAGCTATGTATGATGGAGGGTAGTTCTATGTAAATCATAGAGTTACTGAACCCTAGTCCTAAATTTCATCCCATAGAAATACACATGGGAAGTAAAGACAGGCTCTATTCAGTGGGCAAAGAATGGAAAAGTGGGATCCTGTGCTGGCATGTGCACTTATCAGCTCCAGGGGGTTCAGGAGTTATAAATATAGCTTAACAATAATGCAGGAGATGGATAGGCTAATAAAGGGAAGCAATATTCATGTCTTTCCTGAGAATAGAGGAGTTCTTCCACGACTTTGTGTGTCACCTCTTTTCACTTTATTCATGGTCTGGTATTTCTGATCATAGCAGCTAGTGGGCGTCTTTAGCTTTGGAAGGGGAGGAAAGAGACTAGGCAAGACTAGATCAAACTAACATTGTATTTATAGTTCTGAGTGAAGTTTTCCTCAAATGTTCAGCATGTCTACATGTAGAACAGAGTAGAATCTGACCCAAAGGTTAAGGCAGCAAAGGAGACAGACACCATGTGGAGACAGAGATGCTAAGCCTTTCATCCTATTCCAGTCACCCAGGGAACAGCTGCAGGTCCAAGTGAAGAGTCTGTATTTTCAGTAACAGTGACTTTTGGTCCCTAAAGAGTAATCTAGGCAAACAATAGCAGCATATCCCACCTATCAGAGGTGCAATCTACAGAAAAGCAGGAGAGAGGGTCATAATATATTGCCCAGCTGTGTCACCTCTGAAGTAGTGAGTTTTAAGTCAACTAAGAGCAAGTGAAGCCAGCAGGTTTTCTTGAGTTTTTCCTTTGTAACACCACCAGAAATATATTGCCAATGTTTACTTTCACACTGGTTGTATTATGTTCCTCCACTGGAACTTTCAATAAAATGAAAGTTGAGGATTGTTCCCCATCTATTGTCATGTGAATGGTTAATTAGGAGAACAAAGGAAGAGGGTAACCTTAAAATGAAACCAAGAATGATCTATTATTGACTCTTTTTTGTTATTTATGAGATGTGCACAATTTTCAAGAATAAAATATATGAGCACATTCATTATCATGTGGGTGGACCCACTAATTTAATCTACAGTTTCCTCATTGGACCACAAGGTGGGAATGAAGCAATCAGACAAACATGTGAGGAGGAAGGCTTGCTTCACCACATCCATAGTGGATTTTTGTGGTTAACAAGTAGGAGGCTATGGTCAGTCATCTTGACTGAATAAGCAAAAAAGAAACTAAGGAATCTGAAACTGAAGAAAAATAATGCCAATTTGCATTTGGGTAAAAGCCATTTTCAAATATCTTTCCTATAACTAAAGTGTCTACATGCTTATACCTTATCTAAACCACTCAGTTTTTACAGTACAAGGAGGAAATTAGAACGTTTTCATGAATGAACAAAACAGATTTAGTCTCACAAACATAAGTAAGATTCAACTATTTTTTTACAATATAAAGTGACATCTCACCATGTTTCCTAATACATTTAGTTTCATCATTTAGAAATCAAGGGGTAAGAATCGCTTGATCATATAAGCAGTTTCAAAGCAAAACTTTAAATATTTGGAGGTAAATTATTCATATTATTCAGAACTGATAGGAATGGAAATCATTGTCATTTTCTAGATAAAGACTGTTTATCCAAGTTTGACCTTGGGTAGGAGGCTTAGGTGGCAGTTAACCCTACAGAGTTAGTAGCTGGGCTTGTACTAAGATCCAGGTCTTAGTGTTAGACTTGCAACCTACTGTTCTCATGATGGCTCATTTAAATAAAGCAAATGAGAAATAATTTGTATATAATAAATTTCATCATTTTAATGCATGCAGTCCAGTAGGGTTTTTTAGTGATGGAAATATATCATTGTCACTATTTTCTAATTTTAGAATATTTTTATCATTTCCAAAATAAACACTATACACATCTCCAGTTGCTTCCATTCTCTTTCCCCAGCTTCTAACAACCACTTTCTGTGCTTGTATTGGCTTCTTCTGAATATTTCATATAGCATGTGGCCATTTGTGTTGATTTCTACTGAGGATAATATTTTCACAGTTTGTACATATTATGGTATGTGTCAGCATTACATTACTTTCTATTGCTGAGTAAATTTCCATTGTATGGATACACCACAATTTTATTATGCATTCTTTGATCAATGGACTTTGTATTAATCAACATTTTATGATTATATCAACCTACCTGAGCCAGGGTACTTATAAAGAAAAAAGATTGAATGAGCTTACAGTTTTGGAGGCTTAAAGCAAACAGCACAGCACTAGCCCTTGTGAAGGACCCCAGGCTGCATTACCTCATTGTGGATGGCACCAAAATAGTGGGATCACATAGGAGAAGGAGAGATCACAATATCAGACAAGAAGCCAGAGAGGGATTGAGCAATCAGGCTTAGATCTTTATCACAGTCTTCTCACAGGAACTACCTAAGGGATCCCACAAGAATTACCTTAATCCCTATTAAGGGCACTTCCCCAATGATGTAAGGACCACCCATGAAGTCCTCCCTCTTAAAGGTCCCACACGACCTCCCCATATTGCCACTCTGGAGATTGAGTCTCCAAACACATGGACTTTCCGGGGACAACCACATCCAGACCATAGCAGACATTTATATTATTTTCACTATTTATCTATCAAGAATAATTCTATTATGTCCATGTTTTGATGTGTTCTCAGTGTTTTGGACATATATCTAATATTGGAACCACTAGGTCAGAGAGTAACTCCATGGTCGTATTTTAGGAACTTTGAGACACTTTCCTGTGGTAGCTTCACCAGTCCACAGTCTCACCAGCAGTGCAGGAAAGTTCCGATTACTTCACATTTTCACCAACCTTTTAGTACTGTCATGTTTATTTTAGCCATCCCATTGTGTGCTTAGTGGTATTGGCTGTTTAATTCTCATGATGCCCTTTTCAAAAACTAACCATTAAGAGTAGGGTTTGTTTATGGACTCTCATTCCATTCCACTTGTCCACATGTCTGTCTGATGATAGTACACTAGACTGAGTACTGAAGCTTTCTAGTAAGTTTTGGGATTGGTATGTGTGAATCCTCCAACTTTTTTCTGTTTTCAAGATTGTTTTGTCTATCTTGGGTTGTTCTTTGCATTTCCATATTAATTTCAGAACAGGTTTGGCAATTTCTACAATATACCACCTGGGATTTTTAAAAGTAAATTTGGTTTTGTAATTTCCCTTTCATATCCTTCATTGTTAGTATATGGAATTACAACCATCTTGGTATATGGATTTTTTATGCTGGAACTTTACTGAACTTTGTCACTTCTTATAGTATTCCTGTGGATTCCCTGTAATTTTCTATATATTATATCATGCTAGCTAAAAATAGAGATAGTTTTGTTGATTTGTTTCCAGTTTGGATGTCTTATTTCATTCTCATGCTTAACTGCTGTATGTAGAACCTTCTCTTTCATCTTGTATAGAAGTGGTTGAGAAAGTGACTTTTTGTTTTGTTCAAAGAGAGAAAGCATTCGTTTTTTCATTTTTTAGTAAGCAGTAAATTTTTTTGTAGCAGACTTTATCTGTTTGAAGAAGGTATTTCCTTTTCCACGTTAACTGTCTTTAACATAAAAGCATTTTGCTAAGTACTTTTCCTGAACCTATTGAGATGGTGTTATTTTTATCGTTTTGTTAATGTGTTTTCATTGTATTAAATCAACTAGCATTACTGCACTCACTGCAGAGAATTTTCTTTTTTCTCTTGATTTTTTCTTTGAACTTTTTGATATTTATAAACATGTTATTTAATTTCTACATATTTGTGAAATCTCAAATTTGTCCCTGTTTTTAATCTCTAACATTATTCCATTTTATTTGGAGAACATATTTTGCATGATTTTAATATTTTTAAAATTTATTGAAGTTTATTTTATTACTAATCCATTACTCATCCTGGAGAGTGTTCCATGTGGGCTTAAGAAAGATGTGCAGTGTCTTAGTGTATGGGATGATTTCTGTAGAGGTCTATTAAGTTGATTTAACATCTTAAAACAATATAAGTTAGATAAATACCGATTTAATTTCAGTAGTGTATGAAAGTGTTACTCCAAAAGCGCTCACTTCCCTTACCCCATCTTATGTACTTACCTATGCATTATGAATTAGATTGCCTTATGTAGTTGCCTTTTAACTTAGTTGAACAAAAGTGTTATAAACAAAAAAATATATACTGTCTTTTTATATTTACCCATGTGGTTAACTCCTTTGGCAATTTGTTTTTCTTTGTGGGGGTTCAAATTATCCTCTGATATTCTTTAATCTGCCGAGATGGCTAAGTGAATGAATGCAAGAGTCATATGCCTCATCTTCTCAAAAAGCATTCTGTGTGACTGAATCATTTACACTTGATTCTCTGAAGGTTCAAAGGGTAATTTGGTCACATTATTTGCTTTTTTTTCCAGAACATCATTTCCCAATATTAAATTTCCTAAATTTAGTATCTTTTGCAATTTAGGTATGGTGAGAGTTTTTTTTTTATATCATGAAATCCTGGTTTCATTTTGTTTAGCCATTTATCTCTTAAATATATCTCTTTTTAAAAATCACATTTTACTATTGGCAACCAGAAAACCATATTGTACTTTCCATGCTGCTTGGAAATCTCCTTACCTAAATATACAATTCATCCTCTACAAATTCTTTGTTCCAGATAACTGTAGAAAATGATTCTGCTAAGCTTTCTGCCACTCTATAAGAAGTGCCTTTTCTCCAATTTCAATAACACATTTTTAATTTCCTTCTGAGTCCTCACCACCACCAATGGGGTGCTTATGATGATTTAAGTTTTCTCTCAGATGACATAGGTGTTCCCTACCACGCTGCTCACTTCCTCTGAGTCATTAGGAGAATTGTTAATAAACCCATTTGTACTTATAATCTTTTCTGGGAAGTCTAGACTTTTTCTCTTGTGACCCTAAAAATGCTTCCAGCCTCTACCTACTCCCCAAAGCCAGAGTTCCACTTCCTGCAATATGCCACCTAGAATTTTTAAAAATAAATTTGGTTTTGTAATTTCCCTTTCATATCCTTCATTGTTAGTATATGTAATTACAACTCATCTTGGTATATGGATCTTTTATGTTGGAACTTTACTGAACTTTATCACTTCTTTTAGTTTTCCTGTGGAAACACCAAATTGGGTGTTTTCTATCACAGTTGTTACAAACTACCCAAAACAATGATTTAAAGGAACTCAAATTTACTATGTTGTAGCTCTGGGGGTTAGAAGTCTAAAATGGGTCTTACTAGGCTGAAAACCAAGTGCTAGAAGACCTCTGTTCCTTCCACAGATTTCATTCCTTTTTTTTTCCTTAGCTTTCAGAAGATGTCCGCATTCCTTGGCTCATGACTGTATCACCACAATCTTTGCTGCAGGTATGACATCTTTCTCTGAGTCTCACCCTCTTGCCTCCTTAAAAGGATCATTATGTTTACATTGGGCCCACCTAGTCCATCCAAGCTCTTCTCCCCACCTTAGGACCCCTGAGCACAGCAGCAAAGCTCTTTCACCATGTAAGGTAATATAGATACACTGGAAATTCAGATGTGGGCATACTTTAGGGCCACTATTCTTCCTACCCAAACTGCCATATTGGATAAACTGAATTTGGGGGTCTAGGAATTATTTGGGGATCTCACAACATGTTCCATCCCCTTCCATGTGGGCTAAGGTGCTGTTTTTCATGGCTAATGGGATTGGGAAGTTCTTGGTTTTCAAAGCCATAGATATCTGGGGAGACACATGATGAAGCTCTGTGTTCTTATTGGCTTTACATTCTCCTTGGATTCTTGCAAGTCTTTGGTTAATGCCAAAGGTTAATTTTCATTTTAATTGTGTTTTTTTGTTGTTGTTTGTTTGTTTGTTTGGTTGGTTGGTTGGTTTTACCAATGGTTTTTTTTTGCCTTTAAAAGGGAATGGATTTTCAGAAGTCCTTACTCTATCATTCTGGAAAAGATTCCTCTTTGATGAGTATTTTTAAATCTAATTAATTAAGCTTAACAAAATGATTCCCCAATTCAACAGATGCTATGTCATAGCCCTCCTTAACTTCTAGGGTACCATTACATGTGTTTGGGTGCAGTTCACTGGGCAAAAATCTGCCCTATCATTATGGAAAGTGGCTATTAAATGAAGCCGAGCAGGGTACATGGAAATCCTGAAGTGCTTCCTGCACTTGTGCATACTGATCCAGAACTTCTTGGGGAACAATGATCATAGATCAATTGCCAGACTTCCAAATCTCCTGAAGGAGGTGAATTCCAAGATGGCCTTGTGCCTTCTGTAAAACACTAAGAAGCTAAAATTAATTTTTTAGCAGCTGTTTATTTTTCCCCAAATGACACAATTTTTATAGTACTTTACACTGGCCTATAGCATTTTCTTCATTACTTATCCATGTCAATGCTGCTATATGAAGCTGTGATCTTTCCCAGGAAATATATTTGTATAGCAAATTGCATGCGGTTGATTTTTGGCTTGACTAAATAAGCATGAAAATTGCTAGTGTGACACTATAGTTCACACACATTAGAAGCAGCTCAGAATAATGCTTGGCATATTTATGCAGATGTTAATGGCAGATTCATTTAGATTGGTTTAAATTTGTGTTTTTGGCTATGAAAAAGATTGGAACAATGAGCACTTATGGATAATAAGAGTGTTGGAGAAAATGATAAGAAATAACTTCTCCTTTGAGTACCAGTAGAATTCAAGCACAAAGCAAAAAAAAAAAAAAATTGAATTATACAGGGAGGTTTGCAATGTACTACCTATCACTTGGGTCCCATCTTGTCAACCTTTTTAATATGCAGTTCACAGCAATGGATTGGAAAATTCCATTATTTACATGAAATAATTTATGATAAATAACACATGCTATAAATAACACAATTGTAACTAGCAAACAAAATCAATCATGACAAATATACTTGACCAGCAAATCCAGAATGGAAAATTAATCTTGTTCATGTTGAATATACCTTAAAATTAAAACAAATGAGAACACATAATTTGACTTAACCCATCTAAGTATAAGCCTGCATAAATAACAGCAGTTCCATCAGAGCCAATGTCACTTGTATTTGAGGGTGGTGGACACCCATCCAGAGCAGTAGGATGAGGCTCCTGATGAGAGCAGATAGAGACTATGGTTGAGAAGTTATTTAATATTGAGCAGGTGGAGGGGAATCTTCTTCTCTTCTGTCTTACATTATCCTTCTTTGGGAGTACCTGTAGTCCAGTTGAGTTTTAGCCATGTGTCCATTTGTACACTTGAGTTTCCTTCATTCCTTTGTGTTCTCATGTCTTTCTATTTCTCCCTGGTCCTCCAACCCAGAATCAACATACCAAGTTTGCTTACTGTCAGGCCATTGTACTCACTTCCCTATTTGCCTGGACCACATTTCCCATTCTCATGTGTGTGTGTCCCTGCTTTAGCAGGTCTATAGTATACTATATCAATATCCTGACATGACCCCACCTAGATTCTCTTTCCCCTCTTATGCTGCTTTATTTTTCTCTCTGGTAGTTTGATAGACTTCTTCTGTAAATGGTAAAATAGTCAGGGTTGGGAGGAAAACTTAGAGCCACAGTCTCATTTGAACATCAGTAACGATATTTGTTTCCATGTTCCATTTGCTTAGATGTGGGTTATCATCAAGCATATTTTAAATTTGTCACACACAGGCTAGACTGTTCTAAAATCTTACCTACTTGAAATGTTGAAAGAACAATCAATTTTTAAACTAATTTTCTCACATGATGCAATTTATTCAGCTTTTAAGGTAAAAAGAGATTGTATGTTTCAGAGCTACTGTACACAAAAACCTCTGAGTGTTTCTCTGCTTAATAAAAGGAAATAAATTTTAGCTCTTATTGGATTTGGGGGTAGAGAAATAATTTTTCTTTACTATTTGGGAAACAGACTGATGGGAATGCTACCTGACTTAGATTGGAGGAAAATAGCTTTTGTTTTTTCTTTTTTTGCAAATTTTTTCTACTTTCAACTTCCCACTTATCCTTATCTCACTTTTCACTTCCAATAGAAGCATTTTATTGCATTGGTTCCTTCATTTTGCAAGTATCTGTTCAGTACTCATTGTGCCTAGGCCTGCAACAAAAACTAGATATGCAGTGGAAAGAAATCCTAGGTGCCACTGTCCTGTGATGGGCATCAGCATTGGGGAAAGGTAAACCAAGGGAAGGCAAAAGTTTGGGGGACCCAAGAAAGACCACAAAAGGAGGAATCCTCTTATATACATAGGACATTATCTTGTTCAGGACATTTAGTCAAAAGTCATTTAAATTCTATGAACCTTTAAATAATGTCAGGATTACTTTTAATAGATTTTATCACTTCCTGGAAACCTGTTCAATGTTCTCTCAATAGATAAATTCAAAGTTCCTTGCTAATAATTTTTATGTGCATTTCCCATTTTTACTAAGGCTAATACTTCAAAGTCCTATGCTCACTGTCTAAAGACACAATGTGAGGCCCACATTGCCTGTGAAGTCCACCTGGGAATCCTATAAATGTATCAAGCTCTAGGACTATTACACCTTTCTGATGGAAGGCAGGGCATCACTCCTGTCTGCTCGGAGTCCACATGTGTGAAAACATGTCTCTACATTCCAGCCCAGACACCTAGGAGCAGGAAACTATCTAAAGAGCCAGCCTCCTGCTCCGTCTGAGTGGGCTCCTGCCTCAGAAGTAACTTTTGCTGCCTTATAAACACTCACAAAAGACAAATCACCACAGAAAGCAGAGCTCTACATCTTTTCAAATTACAGGCAGTCCCAAGGTATGATATTTCAGTTTTACCATGGTGCAGAAGCAATACACAATCAGTAAGAAATCATACTTTGAAGTTTGAATTGGAATCCTTTTACAGGCTAGTGATATGTGCTATTATACTCTCGTGATTCAGGACAGTGACAGTCAACCACAACTCTCGGTCAGCCACAAGATCATGAGGGAAACAACCAATAGAGTACAGGGGTACAGTGTGGTTAAGGTAAGATGTCTGGTAGGTTAGGTGTGTTCAATGAATTCTCAAATTAGGATAGTTTTAACTTCAAATGAGTTTGTCAGGATGTGACCCCACCAAGAAGCACCTGTATTCCTACTGAACCTTAAAAATCATCAGCAGCATGTGATCACTTTCTCTAACTGTGGACCATGGCACACAGCCGGGATGCTCAGCACAATGCACTCAGCAGCTTTCACAGCCTCACCTGGAAGAGTCTTGTGTCTGTCTTCTCCTTGGTGGCCATTGGCTCTGCCCTGGAAGAGGGGGCACTTCCCAGCAGAGTGCTAGAATTACAGACCAAGTGCTTAGAGCGTTCAGAATGCACACAGAATCAGGTGGAGAAACCCCAGGAAGATCTTAATACACTGGGGTGGGGGTGATAAACAGGAAAAGCCTCATTTGTGCTTGTTAACTCTCTCCCCTGCTCCTAATGAAAGGGCCCTCCTCCAGGGTCAGAGCCAGCTGCTGCCATCCCCTCCCAGGGATCTCAATCCAACAGGAAGTCACTCATCCAAACAGGAGATGAATCACAACCCCTTTCCAAGTCAGGGCTCTAGGATGTAAAGCCAGAGGACAGGCTGAGGACAGACTGAGAAGGAAATTGCCTTTTGTGGTTGACAAGCAAAGCTGGACAAAGGAGAGATGAGGGCAGTGAGTGGTGCTAGAGAAAAGCATCATTGAAAACACTCTGTTTCATGATTAAATTGGACTAGCAGCTAAGGCATAGAAGTCTCATTTTCCAGTATATGGTATACTGTTTGAAATAATAAAATAAGGATCATTTAACCACAAATTGATGTTGAGAGCCCGTCCCACTGTACCCAGACAGGACATCAGAATCATTCCCTACACAGTTTTCCAGACAAACACTGTCACTGTTAAAGCATGTGTACCAAAATGGCATATGTTTATTCATTGACACTGAAAATGATATTATGTGATCAGTAAAAAAAAAATACTTGGGAAAATATACCAATGATATGTTAAATAAACTGCTTGTTTGTGTTACATTTAATAGTGATAAGTTAGAGAAGACAACTTTGTTTCTATTAAACCTATATTAGTAAAACAAAACAAAATCAAACAAAAAGAGGAAATGGTATTATCCCTCGGCTCATATTGGTGGCCCATGATCCTCTCAGAAACTGGACAGTACTGGATGGGCAATGGTAGAGTTCTGCTGTAGGACTCAGCTTTCTCTAAATCCTCCACTGACCATAAGCCTCCAGCATGGTCTTCCTCAAGAGAGCACACATAGTATTTGGGTTCCACATTCCCCTTTACAGTCACATTCCTTGTTTTTCTGAGATTTCAACTTCAATTTAAGATCTCCCCGTTTTTATTTCCAGACAGATGGTTGGATTATTATTCAAGACAACGAATCTCATCATTTAAGTGCAGAATGTACCTGTGTAATTCCCAGGGCATAATCTGATTCCCCAAGTCTTTTATGTTTATGGCCAAACACCAGGAACCTTTTCACATTCCCACACCTCTACGTCCCCCACTGCATTGAGGGCTACATTGAGGGACATGACATGTGTAAGAACTTTGCTGCATATAAATCATACATTCTGTGACCTGTTTGCAAATTGGTAAATTGTGAACTCTGTGACCAAACTGTCTCTTTCTGTCCCTCTTTTCTCATAATCCCAGCCCCATCCTGGGCATCCACACACCTCAGTTCTTCAAACTGCAGATCTTTTATGGCACCATCTCTATCTACCCTTTCATCCACCCCCAACAATCTCATGAATTTATGACAGATCAATGCCTTATGTTCTCTGGAAAACTAACCATGAAGGACCTTCCAACATTAAAATGGAAATAAATAAATAGTGGAAGATATTCTTGAGCCATCATCATTGTTCATTTTTAAGAATCTATTTCTATTTAGGAAATGTTTCCATGACTTCTGAGGTTCACATGCATGGGTTTGAGGTTGTCAGTAGTGTACCTTTTTCTCCACCAAGATAGGCATATTGGTAAACTACTCTTGCTTTTGGTTCCACAATTCATTTTTGCTAGCACTCATCCCTAGCTATGCCTCTGCATTGGAGTACACCTGATTCCAACAGAGGATCTTTTGATGTCACTTGTCTCTGCTAGATATTAACAGACCCATGCTAATCTGTACTAATGTAGCTACTCATGTTAATGCAGGGCTCTTCCTATGCCACACATGATTAAGCACGCTTACCATCCATTGTCCACTCATTCTTATATCAAACCCAGGCACTAGGCATTTGTAATATTCACTCCTAATGTTTCAGTAAAATAAACTGAGATAAGAGATCCAGTATTTTGCCCAAAGTAAGTATGCTACAGTTATTCCTTAAATCAAATATAAATGAAACATGGTTAAGAACAGACCTAGATCATTTGATTAACTGCTCAGTTAAGAAAGATCATAAAAAAGAAGTTCATCAACAATGTAAATAGTGCAATCATAGTGTAAACTGTGGACTTTACTACAATGAATGCACGAGGTTAGATCATTCTGTCCTTCTGGGAAGGAACATAGATTTAAGTTGTTATTTGTCAACAGGAGCTGCACTTCCACCTACTATATCAGTTCAAAACATACCACCTTCCCCACTCCAACATCCCACCTGAGAAGCCCACATGAGAGAGGAAGATTAGGGGTTTGGTTTTGTTTCATTTTTGTTTTATGAAGTCATGACACAAAGGTACGGCAAAAATAAGGCAGATACTTTTTTGTTTTGAACATTTAATTCAAGTATCCATTTTACATGGCTTCTGAAATATTGCTGCAATTTTCTTTTTCAAAGGAATAGAATACTTTAGGACATTTTTACAATGTGAATTTCCTGTGCCCATGGCAGACTTAAACCTCTTGTGGGGGATATACTGTGTCACCCTAAGTTTATCATGTTAAGTTATTGATCCTTGTGAGCCATATGGCAAGTATTTCATTGTTGTGCTCTAGATTTAGTAGTTAAAGTACTTAGATGTTTTGCTTCTTTGTGCTTCATGTGGAGAGCAGCCTTGGAAAGGTTCCCAACTATTCTATGTCCCTGAACTTCCAACCACAAAGCAATCAGGTATTCACAATGCATACTCCCTGAATGAGCACAGCAATAAATCATGTCTCTTTTTCTCTCCTGGCATCACAGAACAATTTCCTTAAGAACTTGCCTTTGATTTCATTCATTTTGATGAAAATCCAAACCTGAACTGAAAAATCTAGGAAAGTTCCCAAACTACCCTAAGAGCAGGTATGAGTTGGAGAAGGCCCAGGTTAACCAAAGTCACCACTGATTCTTTTCCCCTTGTATCTCCTACTCTGTGCCTCTGACTTCCTGGGAAGAAACAGACATATCCATCCAGCCTTAATCATTGTTCCCATAAGACATAATGTATTTAATATTATTTTTTTTTACTTGTGACCAAGCTTGGATGTCACTGGATTGAACACATTTCAACACAATTGCTACTACAGGATTACAGTAGTCTCTCCTAATTCACATGGGATCCATTCTGAGACCTCAGTGGATGGCTGAAACCACAGATAGTACCAAACTCTGTAAATGCTGTTTTTCCCATTTACATACAGATCTATGATAAACTTTAATCTTTTCACTTAAAGGAAGCATTTCATGGCTTCTCTTTGGCTTATCTATAATTGTCAGCATTACTATTTTTTACTTTGGAGATGTTATTAAGTAATGTAAGTGTTGAACACAACCACTGTGATACTGAGACAGTTGATGTGATAACCAGGACAACCATTAAGTGTCTTATTAGTGGGTGGAGCATATAGTGTGGATCTGATGGACAAAAGGATATTTCACATCCTAGGGGGGATGGGGCAAGGTTTCATCATGTTACTCACATAGGGCAACAAGTTAAAACTTATGAGTTGTTTATTTTTGAAGTTTCCCATTTAACATTTTTAGACTAAGGTTGTTTGTAGGTAACTGAAACCATGGAAAGCAAAACCTTGGATAAGAAAGAGCTACTATACTCACACCAACTCTAAATGTCAAGTAGAGAAGATAATATGCAGTTTTTTCCAAATTATTTTGCCATAAACTCCCCATTCACTCTTGGATCAAAGAGTGAATCCCACAACAACAAGGCCAGACCCGGAAAACCCATTCCCCATTACTTCCTCCCAACATAACTTAGAGCAACCTGGGAAAGAGTGACTCCCCTCCCAGTTTTGGGAAGCTCCCAGATGATGTACTAGGTCATGTTCTTTGTTCAGCTTCTACCCCAGTCCATTGGTCCCCAAAGTGCAGGCTCAACCAGGTCAAATCTCCTTCATGTCATGGGGCTTCATGATCATCATTGTCCTGTGCATACCCCACAAAAACAAACAAACAAACAACAACAACAACAACAAAAAACTCTTTATAGCCACAGGTCAGAAAGATGGCCAATGCACAGGGAGTACCAAGGAGATAGTGGCTGGAAGATGAACCACATGAGCAATGGAACACTTTCTTGTATACACATCTACTTTATAGCCATGTGAATGTGTGTACCACAGCTCTGCTTCACCTGGCAGCAGCACCACTGGAAAGGGGAGTTCACTAAGGGAGACCTGCACAGCAACACACAGTCTCCTAACCAGGTGTCTAACTGAGTCATCTTGGACACATTCAGACACCCTAAAAAAGAGACCACACTGGAGTTTCCTTATGTAGAGTACACTTTGGAAGCCAACTGAGTTAGCTCTTCCACATATTCAGCATTGGTTTCTCATTTTTTTCCTCCTCCAAGAACCATCCAAATCACTCTTTTCATCCTCCTTTCCTGCAACGTGGTCCCTTATACAGGTAATTTTAAATGGTGAGACTATAAATGCTAATAGTATCTTACGCTTCAGAGAAACAGGACAATATTTCATAAACGCAACCACTTCCTTCTAAATGGTAAACTGCCTAAAGTCAGTGGGTCAGTTCATCCAAGCAAATAATAACTGTCAAACATCAAAGCCATGAGGCTTCTCTGCATGCTGTAGAAAGGACAGTGCCTTCTGCGCTGACCAGAGCCTGGCTCTCCCCAGATGAAATCTGTTAAGATCTGAATTGTGCCTCCTACTCCAAATTCACATGTCAAAGTCCTAACCCCAGTGCTTCAGAATGTGTTTAAGGTACAACCTTCAAAAAAGTAATTTAGACTGCATGAGATCATGAGGGTGGGCTATAATCCCCTAAAACTGGTTTCCTTATAAGGAGAGAAGATTGAGACATAAATACACACAAAAGGAAGACCCCACTGGCCATCTACAAACAAGTCAAGGAAAGAAGCCTCCGTAGAAATCAACCCTGTGGATACCTTGATCTCCAACTTCCACGCTCCAGAACCATGAGGAAATAAATGTCTGTTGTTCAAGTAACCGCACTGCAGTACTTTCTTAGGGCAGCAGTAGCCAATTAGTACGAAGTCCTTTCTCATGGTGTCCAGTGAAGTGATTTTGGATTGTCTCAGGTGTTAGTTTTTAATCTTTGCAGTGTTTATAAACTTCATATGTGAGATTATTCTTGCTTTCAATTTTAATTTCTTCCCCTTGCAAAAAATTTAGAGTAAAACCAGTGAATCCCACTGATGCATTTGTCCTTATTCACTCTCCAAAGAGTTATGAAATAGAAATACAGTTTTAATCACAACCATATAAATTTTGGTTGTAAAACCAGAAAACCTTCTCAAGTGACTGGAATTTTGGGTAACTATTAAAGTCAGCTTTGTTTCCTCTTTCTTACCTTTTTTAAAATAGCTAGGCACTCTGGGGAGAAGTCTGGGCGTGTACCCACTTGTTCTGCATAAACACCTGATAGTGGTAAGAATGGTTAGGATTATGGCAAGCATGATCATTGTAGCCCACTATTCTCAGGTCTCACCCACCAAACTTACAATCATTAATCAGGTGATCAAATATCTGACATTAAACCACCAGCTTTCAAAAGAGAAATGGATTCTCTTGCCTCAGTGAGAGGTCAAGCCTTTCTACAACTAATCTTCAAGAGCAATTTATTGAGAACCTACAAGATTGGAGGAATCTAGTAGATACTTACTTGTTATCTCATTTAATACTCTGAGAAAACTTGTGATACAGATACAGGAACATTTCAGGAACAGTGCTGGTTGTGTTGCAAACCACCACAATAAATAAATACTGTAATGAAGTGAGTCACATGAATTGTTTTGGTTTTCCAGTGTACATAGAAGTTACATTTGAGTCTAGACTATATAGTAGTCTACAAAGTATGCAAAAGCATTATTTCCAAAAATAAAGTGTATACCTTAATTTTAATGCTTTATTTATGAAAATGCTATCGGCTGAGTCTTCAGTGAAGTGTAGTTTTGTGCTGATGGTGGGGGTCTCACCTGGATATCAGTGGCTGCTAACTGAGCAGAGGCTGGTTTCTCAAAATTGGGTGGCAGTGGTGATTCCTTAACATAAGACAAGAATGAAGTTTGCCACAGATTGTTTCTTTCTTTCATGAAAGTTTTCTTATCAGTGTGAAATGTTATTTGATAGCATTTTACCTACTTGCAAGTAGTTGCAGAAAATCCTCTTAAACCCTGCCTCTGTTTTATCAACTAAGTGTATGTAATATTTAGTAATATCCTGAATTCTTATGTCATTTCAACCAACAGTGTTCACTGTATATGCACCATGAGTAGATTCTAGCTCAATAAATCACTTTCTTTGCTCATCCATGAAAAACAACTCCTCATTCCATATAGTTTTGTCACAAGATTGCACCAGTTTGGTCCCCTCTTCAGGCTCCACATTTAGGTCTAGTACTCTTGTGATTTCTTTCTTTCTATCTTTTTTGGACTGGAGATTGAACCACTGAACCACATCCTCAGCAACCCCCCTCCCCTTTTTTTTTCAATATTGAGACAGGGGCTTGTTAAGTTGCTTGGGGGCTTCAATAAATTGCTGTCTTGCTCTCCCCACTACATCTATAATTATTTCCTCCATTGAATTCTTGAATCCCTCAGAGTCACCTACAAAGTTTGGAGTCACCTTCCTTCAAACTCTTAAGTTGATATTTTGACCTTCTCCTGCTGGGAGCCATCAGCCAAGTAGGTATGACAAATTCCTTGCCAGCTTACTCCCATGCTGTCTAGTGGAAGGACTTCTGAGAGGTGACCTTGCTCAAGGACCAGGGCAGGATCCGTGTTTAGGGTGTTCCCCCTTTAGAATAGGGTGGTTTAGCATAATAGGAGATTAGGTGTTCCCCCTTTAGAATAGGGCAGTTTAGCATAATAGGAGATTAGGGTGTTCCCCCTTTAGAATTGGGCTATCCTGCTACTGAGTTCCTCTTGAGTGCTTAGGGTCAGACAGTATATTTCGGGAGACAGAAGCCCATGCGAAGTGGATTTGGGCAGAGAACGTGGATTCCCCTAGAACGTGTTTGTAGACGGCCGGTGTGAGATCGGGAATAAAGAATTGCTGTTTGAATCTACAAGCTGTGTGGAGACTCGTGATTTGTGCCCAGCCAGGGACTGTGGCATTCTCCCATGGTTCATGAATGTTCTTATGAAACATCTAGAATGGTGAATTCTTCTCCGAAGGTTTTCAATTTACCCAAATACAACAGGGGAATCACTATGCATGGCAGCTATATTAGTCTTATAAAATAAATATCTTAAATAATAGAAATTGGGAAGAAGAAATTTCTTTAATTCATGGACCACAGGAATGAAAACAACATTAATCTCATTGTATATCTCCCATCTGAGCTCATGGATGACCGGTGTGCTATCAACAAATAGTAATATTTTGAAAGAAATCTTTTTTTCTGGAGGTAGTTTTCAATGGTGGAGTTGAAATACTCAACAGACAATGCTATACTGTCATCCAGGCTTTGGTCTTCCAGAATAGAGCACAGGCAAAGTAGACTTAGTATAATTATTAAGGGCCTTAGAATTTTTGGAATGTTGAATGAGCAGTGTGTCTTCAACTTGATGCCACCAACGATGAACCTCTAAGAAGAGTTGTCCTGTGCTTTGAATCTTTGAAGCCAGGCATTGACTTCTCCTGTCCAGCTACAAAAGTCCTAGATGGTGTCTTCTTTCAGTCAAAGGCTATTTTGTCAACCTTGGAAATCTGTTGTTTAGTGTATCCCACTTTCATCGGTTATCTTAACTAGATCTTCTGGATGGTATATAGCTGTCAATATATTGTCACTTGCTGCTCACATTACTCTTTTATGTCACAGGGATGGCTTCTTTCCTTAAACCACATGAACCAGGCTCTGTTAGCTTCAAACTTTGGTTCTCTAGCCTCCCCACCTCTCAGAGCCCTCACAGGATTGAAGACAGGGAGGACCTGCCCTGGGCTTGTCTTGGGATTAAGAGATCACTGTGGCTAGTTTGTTCTTCTATTCACACCTAAAATTTTATTCATATCAGCTTAAGGCTATTTCTTTTCTTATCATTTGTGTGTTCAGTGATGTAGCACTTTTAATTTTCTTCAAGAACTTTGCATTCACAATTTGACTGATTGGTGTAAGAGGCTTAGCTTTCAGCCTCCTTTTTTGTTTGTTTTTTTTAAAACACATCTTCGTTACTAAGCTTAATCATTTCTAGCTTTTGATTTAAAAGGAGAGCCTTGTGACTCTTTCTTTTTTGCTTGAAAATTTAGAGGCCCTTGCAGGGTTATTACTTGGCCTAATTTCACTGTTATGTCTCAAGGAGGAGGGAGGCCAAAGTGAAAGAAAGAGAGAAATAAGACTGATCATTGGAGTGATCAAAAACACACACAACAGTTACTATTATGGTATTATGTAAAAATGTGATGTGTAACCGATGTGATTCTGCAATCTTTGTAATGTTTTGAATAACCAATAAAAAAAAAAAAAAAAACCACACACAACATTTATCAATTAATGGCAGTACCCCAGCTCCTGCCTCTCAACTTGGGAGTGGTCCAGCATCCCCCAACACAATAGTAACATGAAAGGTCACAGATCACAGGCTACCATAGCAGATATAATAATGAAAATGTTTGAAATATCGTGAGAATTACCAAAATGTGACACAGAGATGTGAAATGAGCACATGATTTTGGAAAAGTGAAGCCTGTGGACTGACTTATTCAATGTAGTATTGCCACAACTTTCAATTTATAAAAAACTCAATATCCTCAAAATGCAATGAAGTGAGGCGCACTTATATGAGGTATGTTTCTACTGACAATCTCTTAACCTTAAAATAAACTGGGGCTTAGTTGGTTTCAGTGATATGGTCGTGGTTCAGAGCTACATATACCAAGTTGCAACTTCACCCCCAAACCAAGGGACATTTAGAGTGGCCTCTGATAAATCGGACACTAGGCCTCTGGATGGAACAGGTCTTGTGGATCAATGCGTCATCTGATGTGCCAGGCAGGGAGGCTCCAGGGACAGAGGCCTGCCAGCAATTATTTATGACAGCAGCTTTAGTAGATGCATTGTCTTTTTGGAAACACATCCTCCATTTGAAGTCCCTCGGGACAAGTTCTCCCTTTCTTCTGGTGGCCTGAGAACAGCTGTGTGAAGTGAGGGTTTCTGGTATCAGCCCTGAGATTTTGGTCAGTGGCATCTCCCAGGGAGAAGGCGTCTGTATCCACTAAATTCCTCTAACTACAGTGCATACTGTGTGTGCTCCCCTGTGCCTCTCTGGTCCTACAGACATGATTTCACTCTGACAGCCAGGGCTGAAACCTCTAGGAAAGCTGCCAGAGCCTACCGCATGGCCTCCAAACACGAGCCCCATGGTGATGAGAAAGCATATGTCCTCCCAGGGCCACCCTCCCTGTGAACTGACTAATGCAGAAGCATCAGAACCCAGCTCCTGCCTCTCAACTTTGAACATGGTCCACACTATCTCTGAAGTGATCTGCTGGGTTAAGCTAATGTTCCTTCTAGCAGAAATGTGCTTGACAGTGCACTCATAATTGTTTCCTTCCACCCAAAGCCCTGTCCTTACTTCCACTGGCTCATGTTTTATTTCCTAACATTTCCTTAAAAAAAAAAAAAAAAAAAAAAAAAAATTTCGGCTTCAACATTTGCTTCTGAAGAAACTGACAGGGTATCTTGGTATCTGGGTCTGAGTCGTCTTGTTGGTACACACACACACATACAGCATTTTGGTTCGAATGACTCAAATTAATAGGTCACCTTGGTGTGAACTGATCCCTTAGTTTAGGTTCATCCAGGTGCAAACCCAAGGATGGGTGCCAATAATATCGGGGACATGAAACACTAGCATAAGAATCGTGTTAGAGAAAAGGGAGGCAGCTGAGAAAGGGTATATATATAATCAAGCAAATCACCAACTTGCAGGGAAATTCAGGGAAACAGCATAGCCTACATGCCTCTGAATTCCCCATTGGAACATTAATGCAGCAGCTCCACAGTTATTGGTGGAGAGCTGTGTCCAGCAGCAATAACCCCTTAATCCTATGACTACCTCACAAACAAGCAAAGTGTGGTCTGATGTTCAGAGAAATAAGTAGGCAATGGGATAGGGGCAACTGGGTAGAGTGGGACACCCACACATAACTGAAATTGACATCTACACACAAGTAACTTTCTCAACCCTGAATATAAATTCCAGTATATGAGATGGTTAAATTCTCTTTTTTTCTTTCTCAATAAGTTTTATTTTTAATATCATCAATGAATTTAGTAGCCAAAAAAATTAAATTTAATTACCTTAAAGATTGTGCCTCTTAGGTTTTTCTCCTAAAACTGACCATGAGGACATAAAAAGAAAACACATTTACAAAGAAAATGTATTTTTTTAATTATCCATTTTTTCTATCTCCTCGGATTAGTTTTAATGTTCTAGAATTTTGTGCAAGTGGACAAATTAAATATCTACTATTTTGTCACTCCTCTCAATGTTTTTAAAATTTATCATGATATTGCATATAAAAGTACTCCATTTCCTTTTTATTACTGAATTGAATTCCCTCTGAACTATGAGGAATAAACCTACAAAGAGATGCATGTACAAGTATTTGCATGGGTATAATTCTGCAGTTCTCTTTGGTAAACACCTGGGAGTGAGATTGTTTGGTCTTCTATAAAAGTGTGCCTAACTTTATAAGAAATTGTCAAACAATTTTGCACAGTGACTTGCAATTTTTTGCATTCTCATCAGAAAAGTATGAAAATTTCAGTTGTTACACTTGGTTTTGTTAGTCATTTAAATTAGAGCCTTTGGAGTAGATGTGTGGTAGCTTTCCTTTTCAATTTTTACCAGTGTCTTTCAAAGAGCAGAAGTTTTTGATTTCAGGAAGTCCAATGTATCAAAATTTTTCTTCATGATTAGTAATTTTTTATTGTAATAAATAATCTTATCCTATCTCTGTATACTGTATTTTCATCTTGGAGATTTAAATCTTTTGTTTTTACATGGAAGCCTACATCAGATTATAATTTTTAAATTTCCAGTTTAATTTTGTATATTTTGTGAGATAAGAACTAAGGTTTGTTTTTGTTGAAAAGATTATTTATTTCTCCATTGACTTATCTTGGCCCCTTCTGTTGAAAATAAGTTGACTATGTAGGTGTGGGTATAGTCCTAGATTCTGTTCTGTTGCAATGATCCATTTTACTATTCTTCCTCCATTACTACATTGGTTTTGAAATCCAACTTTCCTCTCTATTTTTTTTTCAAAATTGTTTCAGCCACTCTATGTCCATTAAATATCCATATAACTTGTAATTAGCTTGATGGTGTCCACAAAAAATGTCTGCCAGTTTTTTGATTGTGATGACATTAAACTCTTAAACCAATTTTCAGACTATTGAGAATTTAAGAACAATGAGTCTTGTCATCTATTGGGTTGGTACATGTCTTCATTTAGTAAGCTATTCTTTAGTTTTTCTCAAAAATGCTTGGTAAACATGTCTTGCACCATATGTTTTGTTGAAACTATCCCTAATGATTTTATATTTATTTCAAGTGTAAATGATATTGCACAGTAAATCTCATTTTAATTGTTAATTCAAATATAGAAATATAATTGATTTCTGTTTACCAACCTTATATCTGTGACATTACTAAATTTTATAAATTTAAGTTTAGATTTTTGTAAATGGATTGATTTTTAAATTAGCCCAACTTTGCATTCCCTATACATGCTCATTTTTTCCTTCTTTTGTAAGCTGTATGATTTTTCTTCTATTTATTTGATCAGACTTGCTAGAATGTCCAGCATAATGTTGAATAAGTGTGGAATGAGATGCCCTTCCCTTGTTCATGATCTTAGAGGAAAAGTTTTTAGTCTTTCCCATGAAACGCAATGTTAGCTATAAGTATTTAATAGATGAGATGCCCTTTATCCAATTGAAGAGATTCCTTCAATTACAAATTTTATTGGGAATTTATGATAAATACATATTGGATTATATCAAATACTTTCCCTTATCTACTAAGATGAACATACTTTTCTGTTCTTTTTTTCCTATTAATAAGTTAAATCATGTCCATTGATCTTCAAATTAAAATCATTTGCTGGGATAAACTCTATTTGGCCATGATATATTAATATTTTCAGGTATTGCTATATTCAAATAACAAACATTTTATTGAGTTTTTCACAACAAACTTTTTTTCTTGAAATGTCTTTGTTTTTGGTGGTGTGGTAATGCTCCCTCACAAAATGAACTGAAAACAATTGATTTTTCCTAGTAGCCTTGTGGAAGGTTTACTGTTATTTTTCTGAAGTCTTAAGAGGTATATCAACCTCACCAATCATGTTGTTGAAATTCTCTTAACTATGTGGCAATCTATGTGTCTACTTATGCAAAGTAGCATATTAAAATTCCCCCAAATGATTGAGGATTTCTCTATTCCTACATTTGGTTCTAAGAATTGTGAGTCTTAATTACTAGGATTTTGCAAATTTAAAAATTTTATAACTCTACCCAACCAAAAATTGTTACTACTAGTAAATGGTCTTCATTTTTTCTTTAAAATATTTGTATTCTAGTGATAATTCATACACGCATGCTTTATTTTGGTTAATTAAGTCATGATATATATTTTACTAACATTGACTTCCAACTTTCTATATTTTTATGTTTCAGATATGCAACCTAAGAATGGTGTATGATTGATTTTCAGGTTTCTGAAAGGCCAGTCTGATAAGTACTCTGTCTTTTAAGAACAGCTATTAGTCCTTTATTATATATCTAGTGCCGATCTAGATTTAAATCTATCAATTAACTATTGATTTTTAAAATTAGCCAAACTTTGCATTCCCTGTGCCTTTATTATCTCATGGCATTTTTAAAATAGATTATATTCTACTGATACATTTCCCCCTTCTATTATCTTGGTAGTTACTCGATATCTTTTAGTAGTTTAGAAATGATCTCATGAATTACTAGGAACCTCATGGCTTATCAAGAATTGATGATAATTGGTGTGCTTTCTTCACTTACAGATAAAAAAAAGACCACAGAACACTTCAACCTCATTTACCTTGTTCACTTTGTATGGTATTATAGTCATGCATTTTAATTCTATGTACACTTAAATTTCCACAGTACATTAGTATTGATTTATATAATCATTGTCGATTATATTTCCCAGAATGCTTTCCCTTTTGCATAATCTTTATACTTTAATACATTTCACTGCTTCTCTCTGGGATAATTTCTTTCTGCATAGCCAAAAATATTTGCTTCAGGTACACAGATGACACATTTTCTTGGTTATTGTTTTCCTGGAAATGTCTTTCCTTCATTTCTGTAGAATTACTTGCTCTATGTAAAATTATAGATCTGCAGAAACTTTTTTTTTACTTTGAAGTTTTATGGTTGTTTTGTGATTTTTGTTTTTCTGTCAATAAGTTAGCAGTCAGTCTAGTTGCTGCTTTGAAAGCAGCTACCATTCTGTCTGACTGCTTTTAAGGTTTTCTCTGTCCTTTGCTTTTGACAAAAATATTATTATGTGTCTATGTGTGCGTTTATATTTGCTTTATTGTTTATTATTATTTTATCTGGGTACTGGGGATTGAACCCAGAGGTGCTTTAACACTGAGATACCTCCCCTGCCCTTTCTATTTTAATTTTAGGTAGTCTCACTAAGTTGCTGAGGCTGGCCATAAACTTGGGAATGCTTTATATTTATAAATCAATTTTACTTCTTGCTCACATAGCTTGTTTAGTCTATGATTTTATACATTTCTTAAAGTGTTAGAAAAATCAATGGCTGTCATTATTCCAATTATTCTGACCCACTATTCTACATTCCTTCTTATGCTCCAGTACATGCATAATAGACTTTTTCTACTGTATCCTAACTTAGTTCCACCTTGTTAATGAACTTGACTCTTGCTGATTCATTTGGGACATGTTTTTTTGTTTTTTTTTTTGGGGGGGGGGCGGAAGGGGTGGTAAGCTGTATTCCAGTTCAGCATTACTTCATTCAACTGTGTCCAACCTGTTATCAAGCTCATCTGCTGAGTTCTTAATTTGCCTTTTACACTTTTTCATTTTTACCACCTTGTATATGATTTACTGTTTCTTATCAAATTACTAACCCTTTTATCTGTTTCTTTTAATATATTAAAATAATTTTTAAATAGTTAAATTAACCATTTATTTTTTAAAGAAAGATAATTAGCAAGTCTATCGTTTTAATTCCCTGGGATGACTTTCTGTTGCCTGTAGTGTATTTTGGTTTCATAGCACTGTTTTTTCTTCTGTGTTTCCATTATTATTTTTATATATATATATAACAGCTTGGTTAAGATCTCATTCTAACTCATTTGATTCACATATTTTTGTTCTTATTTTTGCAGTACTGTGTATTGAACCCAGGCCTCATGTGTGGTAGGCAAGCACTGTATCATTGAGCTACATTCCCATCCCTTTTTAATTTTTTTGTGGCACAAGGTTTCACTAAATAGTCCATGCTGTTCTCAAACTTCTGATCTTTCTACATAGCCTTCTGAGTAGCTGGGATTGCAGCATACATCACCGTGCAGCACAATTCACTTATTTAATATGAACAATCCAGCAATTTTTAGCATCTTCATACATTTGCTAAAAATTTAGAACAATTTCATCATTCCCCCAAGTACCAATTCATTAAAAGTCACTTTCCATTAGCTCCAACTTCCTATCCTTAGTCAAACACTAATCTACTTTCATTTCCATATTTTTGCCTATTATGCATACCTCACATAAATATACACATGGTGTCTTATGTGACTAGTTTCTTTCTCTTAGCATGATGTTGCCCAAAGAGATCAATAAGAATCCTTACATCTTCACCTTATATACCCTTTTAAAGCACAGAAGAGCATGCAAATGGGATTCTGAAGACCATAATAGGATTGAATTAATCCCAAGTGAGGTAAAAGTGGGGAACAGATAACTAATTTTTAAATAATGCAATATAGTACCTCAGATTCACTAATTTTCATTATATACTTATTTATGTGTTTGTTCTCTCTACAACTGATAAGAATGTGGAAACGTTTCAAAGCTTTCTTACCTGGGTCAAAGCCAAAGCTGTATTTTCTGATGGTTTGCATTTGCCATCACAGTGGCATGGGGCTTATCTGTACTGAGTCCCACATGTAGCAATATCTTAGTAGAAATTTCGGGTGCATTTGATGCCTCTGGACTCCAAACAAGCTACACCTCAGCTGTGCCCTCTGTGGTCTTAATTCTCACACCGGATGCCTCAGGCAACGCCTGCTTCTGAGGCTGCAGGGGTGTTCTTGTCCTCATTTACTAAGGCAGAACAAGAGGGCCACTGGGAGAACATCTTGTACTGTGGAGTGGGGCATGACATTTCTCCCTCTGACCAAGGCTGATATACCCACTGTCTAAGGACAATCCCATTCAACAGGGTGTCTTACCCTCTGAGCTAGTAATCTAGCATGTGTCACAGGTGTGGGATGTTTAACAAGTCCTAGATGCAGATGCCAGTCAGCCATGCTGGGGCAGGTCTCCAGCCCCTTCCCAGCCGAGGAGCATGTCTTAAAGTTGCTGAATCATCAGAGTCCACAGAATTCCTGGGAAAGAACTGAAACATCTAGGATGATGGAAGGTCCCAGGAACTTGGTAGGTTGATTATCCAGGAAGAATACCTCAGTAACTAAAATAGAATCATTTAGAATTGTTTAGAAGTTGGTAGGATCCTGCCAGTGCATACTTGCCAAGCATCAGCCTAGGAAGGAGGAAAGGGAGAACTCAATAGGACCTACTCTCTTCCTGTATATTGTCTTCTGCCTATTTCAGTCCTATTTTCACTCTTCTTACTTTCATACAGATGGACATGTCTTTCTTTATTTCCTCTTAAAAGAATGTTGTTTTTCAGTGTAATTACATTTGCCTGTAGAAGCACTTAAAAGATATTAATTGGTACTCAGCTACAAGCTGTCCAGAAGAAAATGCAATGAGTATTTGGGAAAGGAAAGTGCTCTAAAAAGAGAAAATGTCAAGGTTAGAGAGTCTGAGGACTATAAAAGAGAATATTGACTTTTTGTCATGTTGCAAAAGGCAGTGAGAGTCACTTCAGGCAGCATGATGGCACATTTGGGCATAGAGTCATCATAGGTGCTTTCCCTTCCCTGTACCCAGGCTTCCTGTCCTTCCATGGTCTCAAGAAAGTGAGCTCTCAGATGTCTCTTCTTACAGAGTACTAATACCATCATGAGAACCCATCCTCATAACCTTACCTGAACCCAGTTACCTCTCAAAGACCTCCTTTCCAAGCACTATTACGTCAGGGAGAGAGGATTCCAAGTAAGCATTGGAGTGGGGCACAATTCAGTCTATAGCAATGTTGGGGGTCCCTGATTTCTAATAACATGTGATTCACCTGCTAAAGTAACTAAGTACCTTAGTTACCGGACTTGGTGACTCAAACAACGGAAATGTATTGTCTCCCAGTTCTGGAGCCTGCAATTATGAAAGTAAGGGGCTGGCAGACTTGGTTCCTTCTCAGGAAGGAATGTCTCTGCTCTAAGAGAAGGATCTGTTCCAGGCCTCTCTCCTCTGGTCACCTGTGGCTGTGTTCTCCTTGTGTTTCTTCATATTGTCCTTCTCCTTTGTATAGCTACATGTCCAACTTTCTCCTTTTTATAAGAATTCAAATCACATTGAGTGAGGGCCCATCCTAATGACCTCATTTTAACTTGATTTCTTTAAAAAAAAAAAAAAAAAAAAAAAAGCCCTACCTCTAAATGAGGTCACATTCACAGATATTAGAGGATAAGATCTCAGCATATAAAACCGTGGAGGAAACAAATCAATCTATAACACCTACAATATCCATGCCTCTTTTATACAATGAGTGCTTAATAATGCCTCTTCTTACCTAACTTAAATAAAAGCCTACAAATAGGATAGCCTACTTAAACACAAATTTTTACAAAATTTAAAAATCCAACATAATGCTGTGTCACATCAAGGGAAAAGAAAAAGAAGGCAACTCAAAATAAAATAATAAAGGTACTTCAGTTTGTAAATATTTGGCATGGTTTCATGAGGCATATAGGTACCTGGGATCCCAGTGAATATAGGTATGAACACAGCAATGCAGATGGGCTGACCTGGTGGATTAGGTACTACAAGCAACTTTTCCTCTGTGATGTGACTTGACAAAATGATGAAAAATTAATGATTAATCTCAAAACAGACAGAAATAGAATCTTACTTCAGTTTATACATCAGCTTTTTTTTCCCCTGAAAATTTTTGAAAATGTCAGTGTAAAATGATTTCGTATTGAGTTGCTTATAGATAAACAAAGATGGTGTGTTTTCTTGTTTTTGTTTTTGCTTGTTTTGAACACACAAGTTTCCTGTGAGCATTTAAAAGTTGTGTAGGAGGAAAGATAGTTTTCCTCTGCACTGAAGAATGTCCACCAACATTCCAGCAACGTCCTCCCCTCCTAATAAATAACAGTTGAGTCCCCAGTCATTGCAACAATCACATGGTCATTACAGAGCCCTGCCTCACTGAGGACCAGCATCTGCCACCTAATATAAAGTTTAAACTTTGGGAACTACTAGGCCCTTGTTGGAATGTTGAAGCACATTGAATTAGACTTTTTTTTTTCACTAGTGTCAAATTCATGCTATTTTAAAAGAAGAAGAAGTTATTATTGTCAACTTCTTGACACTTGTATTTATGACTTTAGAGTAGTTTAAAATAATGCTTAAAATAGTAACTTCTGTTCATCAAAGTGCAACCGAGCTGTCATTCTGGTTATTGCTCGTTATGGACATGAAAATGGAATGTAATTATGGGTGAGACTGATAGACCTGAGGTGGTCTCACCTGGTGGGGGTTTAATACAATGAGAAATGAGGAGTCAATGAATGTTTTAATCAGAAAAATTATAAAATTATGTTTCTTAAGAGAAGAAATTGAAGTATTCAAAGTATGGAGAATGTATAATTATAAATGTAAATTAATAGACCCCTGAAAAGTTTGGAGGAGAATTGGGGAGGGTCCGAACCAAGATAGGAACAATGGGGTTGAACAGGTGGGGATGGATTCAACACAGACCTACACATCTTAATGATTAAATAAAAGGACAAATAATGGATAGCGGATATTTTTTTGCCTGCATATCTGGGAAAATTGTAACATTTTTACCAGAAGAAAGGGATAATGACAATAAGTGGTATTTTATTACAAGAGAATTAATTTATTACAAGTGTCTAGAGCTTTCTAAATGGAAATATCACAAATCAGATCTGGATTTCAGATGAATGGGGAACAGTATACATCTGAAAAACATCATTTCATAGGATCTCAGAGAAACTGGCATGGAAGAGTATATAGAAGAATCACTTGCAAATGCAACTCATTTTCATTTGAATTCCAGTTATGACATGATTATCCACATAATTATGCCTGAAAAATACAGTTTAAGTGCACTTACATAGCACTAGGATTTGATGATACTGTATTATATGTTCTAAAGAACCTGATTCAAATCAATTTGGCAAGCTTTGATGAGTGCATACTATATAATTTCTGCCAGGGAAAGTAGAAAAAAAGAAAAAGCAGGGGTTTCTGTGAGGTCCACTGATGTGTCCCAAATATATATATATTTCACATCATGGATATTCCTGGGATGTCTATTGATAGAAAAGATTGCCCTCAAAGAAACTGCAGAACTTCAGAAAGTGCAGAAAACACAGGAGTGTCATACACACATTCATGAATATATTAGAAAATTTCTCAAAAGTATATGCCATCATATATACTATAATATTTCCCAAATTATGTGCCTTTCATAGTTCTTTCAGACAGGTGTAGGAAAAGCATGAATAGTACAATTTCATACTAATCTTTTAAGAGCCTCTAATTTAATTGTGTCTGGAATCTCCAAGAAAGTGTACAGTGTGTATCTTGTTCAAAGTGTATGTGTGACAAGCATGTGGTCTGTCTGCTTTTCTTTTCACACTAATCCCTCATCCTTACCCTGGTTTCCTCCTGCAACCAGTGTTTCATTATACAGTAAATAAAGGAACATTCTGGGAACTTTAGCCTTTCAAAAAGTGCTCTTCCCAATCATACCTGTATGGGAATATTATACATCCTCGACTTCCTCTTGCTCAGGCCATCTCACCTTGACCCACATCCAGGCACCTCTCCAGGAGAACTCTGCACCTCTGGTGAGACAGAAAGGCTAGAGAATCTTTCAGAATGCATTCAACAAGAGTCCAGCTTTGCAGATTTCCTTATAATCTCACTTCATTTTGGATAAGCCATCCTATATTGCTGAAATCCAATCTTTAAAAAAAAGATACTCCATTTTTAAAAATTAAGGGGACAAACCACACAAAAATACAAAAATGTGAAAAATTGTTTACATTTCTTGTTGTTAAGCTAGAAGAAAGTTTGGTTATTTTCAGATTACTTCAGGTTTCCCAAGTTGAAATGGGGCGGGGATGGCAAATATTTCATTGATATGTTGGCACCAACTCTTGAAAAATTTGTCTGTTTATGTGAGTAGTATAGGAAAGGTTACCCTCATATATTAGGGTGTCAGCACCGTTTATGACAATGAAAGCTGACTCCAAAAATGTTAAAACATCTACATGGTGAGTGCTAGTGTAGTCATCATCACAGTTTCTGTGTTCAATTTGAAATGATTTAATATCCTCAAATGATAGTTAGATTCTCACAATAGAAAATGAGGCACTCCAAGCCAGGCATGGTGGCAGATGCCTGTAGTCCCTCCAGCTCGGGAAGCTGAGACAGGAGGATCATGAGTTCAAAGCCAGCCTCAGCAAAAAGTGAGTCACTAAGCAACTCAGTGAGACCCTGTTTCTAAATAAAATGAGGATGTGACTCAGTGGTAGAGTGCCCCTGAGTTCAATCCTCGATACCAAAAAAAAAAAGAAAGAAAAAGAAACTGAGGCACTTCTCTTAAAGTACATGTATGCTCAGTTTGAGATAATTTAATATCCTCAAATGATAGCCGAATTCTCTCAGTAGAAAATGAGGCACTCCTCTTAAGGTATATGAAAGTACTGATAAGATTGCTTTTCATACCTAATAAATATATATACATCAGTTCTTTAAATGCCTGAAATATTTGAAACACCCTCATGTCAGGCATTTTATACTGGAGAAAACTCAAATACATATTTAATTCATAAACAGAGATCATGGAAAAACTCTGCCTGCTCCACAATAACATGGTTATTTTCTGTCAACCATAATGCCCTTGAGAGTAGATTTTCATACACTTGACAAAAAAAGAAAATTGTTTTCTTCATCGTCCTCTCTTGCTGTCATTCATTTCATGTTTAATCTGCTACATATGATTCTTCAAAATATGAAAATACAAAAAAGGAAATTCAGGCCAACATATTTGAAAAAATCCTCAACAGAATAATATGAAAAATTAATTCAATACATTAAAATGACTATATGCCATAATTACATGGGATTCATCCCTAGTATTCAAGGATAGTTCCAAATTTTTAAAAAAATAAGTGTTATATGCCACTTTGAAAGGACCACGATCATGTGATTGATTGTCTTAACAAATGCAGAGAAAGCGTTTGGCAAAATTCCACCTCCTTTCTTTAATAATCTCTCCAAAAAATTAAGATATAGATGGGGTGTAACTCAACACAATAAAGGCCATATATAGAAAGTCCACAGTTAACATCATATCCAAAGGTGAAAAGCCAAAACTTTTCCTCTAAATTGAAGAGCAAGATGAGGGTTACCACTCTTGTGTGTTCTATTCAACATAATCCTAGACAGAGCAATGAGATGATAGAAATTTTTTAAAAGCATCCAAATCTTTGGAAAGGAGCAAGTAAACATGTCTTATGTATAGAAAACCCTAAAGCCTCAAGAAATAAAACTGTTAGAACTAATAAAACAAATTTGAAGGATTTAAAATAAACATGCAAAAATCAGTCACATTACTACACACTAACAATAAAATATCTGAAAAAGAAATTAAGAAAACATTACCATTTGCAAAAAGTGTCAAAAGTTCTTAGGAATAAGTTCAACTGAACAGATAAAATGTTTCTGCACTGGAAACTATAAAACATTGATGAAAGCAGTTAAAGAAGAGACAAATAAATGGAAAGATGATCATGTTCAGGGATTGGAGTACTTCATATTGCAAAAATGTCCATACTACTCAAAGCAATCTACAGATTCAATGTAATTCTTATCAAAATCATGATGCCATTTTTCACAGAACTAGGAAAAAATCCTAAAATTCACAAGAGACTCCAGATAGCCAACACCATTATGATAAAAGCAAAGTTAGAAGCATACTACTTCCTGATTTCAAATTATATTACAAAGCTAGAGTGATAGAAATGCATGATACGACAATAAAGATAGAGACATAGACCAATGGAGCAAAACAGAAAGCCCATAAATAAATCTATGTATTTATAATCAGTTGATTTTTGACAAAGATTCCAAGAACACACAATTGGGGAAAATTGTATCTTTAGTAAATGGTATTGGAAAAACTATGATATCCACATGAATTAGAATAAATTGAACTCATCTCACACCATCAAAAAGATTAATTTAAGATGTATTAAAGTTTTAGCTGTATGTCCTGAATCTCTAAAATTACTAAAAGAAAACACGGGGGAGGGGGATTCTTGATAATGGTATGATCAACTGCTTTTTAAAATATTATTCCAAAAGCACAGGCAACAAATGCAGAAATAAATAACTGAGACTATATCAAAGTAAAAAAAATTTTATAGTAAATGAAGTAATTAACAGTGAAGAGACCATGTACAGAGTGGGAGAAGATATTAACAAACTCTACAGTTGACAAAAGGCTAATATTCCAAATATATAAGGAACTCAACTCAATAGCAAGAAAACAAATCAACTAATTTTTAAATGGGCAAAGAACCTAAATAGACATTTCTCAAAAGAACACATATGAATCACTAATAGATACATGAACAATGGTCAGCATTACTAATCATGAAAAACCAAATCAAAACCACAATGCAGTATCAAATTATACCTGTTAGAAGGGTTATTATCCAAAAGACAAAAGGCAAAGATGTGGAGGGAAGGGAATCCTTATGCACTATTTCTGGGAGTGTAAATTGGTTCAATCCTGATGGAAGACAGTATGCAGCTTCTAGAAAAAAATTACAACCTGAGCTACTCTATGACTTGTAGTCCAACTTTGGGATATGCATACAAAGGAAATGAAATCAGTATGTTGAAGAAATATCTGTCCTCCCATGTTCATTGCAGAAGTATTCACAATAGTCAAGGTACAGAATCAACCTAAGGGTCCACAGGAATATGACACAATGGAACACTATATTCAGTCTTTTAAAAAAAAAAAAGAAGTCTTGTCATTTGCATCAACATGGATGACACTGGAAGACGTTATGCTCAATGAAATAAATCAGGCACAAAAAGACAACTATTCTATGCTCTAGTTTATATGTGCAATCTTAAAAACTCAAACTCATGGCAGCAGAAGATAAAATCATGATTGCCAGGGGATGGTGGTGGGAGAAAGGTAGAGCTGTTGGCCCAAGGGTACAAAGTTTCATTTATGCAAGATACATAAGTTCTAGAAATCTAACATTCAGCTTGGTGATTGTAGTTAATAATACTCTGTTGTATTTGTATGAAAGTTACTAAAAATATATATCTTAAGTCCTTTCACCATGAAAAAAAAATAACTATGGGACTTGATGTATAGGTTAATTTGTTTGAGGATGGAAATCATTTCATAGTGTACCGCTATATGAAAATGTCATTTCTATACCCTAAATATGTATATTTGTACTAAATATGTACATTTGACTTTTTGTCAAATGTATCTCAATAAAGCTAGAGAAACATAAATATACATGTCATTTGTGTATCTGGAAGTGGAACAATGAAATGTATCCTGAAGTTAAAACATGGTCATTTAGTAGTCTCAGTTACCTTTGAAATCTCACAGATTCCCTCAAAGGATTTTTAAAATTTCTTATTTGTTTATTGAGACATAATATCTGTACCTCTTTGTGGTGTACAGTATGATAATTTACTACATGTATACAATGTTTAGTGATCAATTGGGATAATAAACACTTCCATCTCCTCAAACAGTGATAATTCCTGTGTGTTTGATCAGCATACTCCTCTGTTTTAATTATCTTTAAATGTGTCACATTTGGTTGTAACCAAAAGTTGCCCTCCTGTGCTACAGAAAACAGAACTAATTCTCCCCATTTAACTGTGTTTTGATGCCCCTCATCCAGGCCATATATCCGTCCCAGGGAATGATGACAATGATCTTATTCTTTTTTAAAGTTTATTTATAAACTGGCACATAAACATATAAAATTATACACATGAATTTGGTATTATGTAATGTTTTAATACATCTATACATTGTATAATTTTTAAGTCAGGATAATCATATATATATATCCTCAATATATATTGTCTTTTGTTTATGGTGATATTTTATACATATTCTTTCTTTTTATTGGTTCTTTTTAGTTATACATGACAGTAGAAACCATTTTGACATATTTATAAAAGCATGAAATATATCTTATTTCTAATTCAGTCCTCAATACCTTTCCTTCCACTTTCTTCCCTCTACCCCTCCTCCCTTCCTTCTGTTGATCTTTCTGCCACTTACGCATAGTTTTTTTTTTTCATTAATTTTTTGTTGATGAGCATGTGGGTGAGATTCACTGTGGTGTTTTCATAGATGTACATAGGAAAGTTATGTCAGATTCATTCCACTGTCTTTTTCTTTTCTTATCCTCCCTTCCCTTCATAAATTCCCTTTGTTCACACCAATTAACTTTTATTGGGAGTTAACTTTCACATATCAGAGAAAACATTCAACCTTTGGTTTTTGAGAATTGGCTTGTTGCATTTAGCAGGATAGTCTCCAGATCCATCCATTTGTTGGCAAGTGAGTATCATAATGTCATTTTTATATCTGAGTAATATTCCATTATGTATATATCACATTTTCTTTATCCACTCAGCTGTGGAAGGGCACCTAGGTTGACTCCATAACTTAGTTATTGTGAATTGCACTGCTATAAACATTGATATGGATGTGTTATTATAGCATTCTGATTTAAAATCCTTTGGATATATACCAAGGAGTGGGATACCAAAGGATTTCAAGTGATCTTAAGCCCTCCTTCCTCTTTCCTTGTTTCACATGGCTGTTCTCATCTCCAGTGATTCCTTTCCTTTCCTCTGTTTCTTAGATATGCCTATGTTCTTCCCTTTATGGTCCTCTTAAAGCTAGAGAATTCTACAGTCTTTTTAAAGTCCATACAGAAACTCAGTTCTACAAAATTAGCTGCTACACTAAATAGGTTCATGCAGAAATTAGAGGGAAAAATATTCTTCACAAGATCAATTTGAGTATGTGCCTGTATATGCCCCCATTGTTTCTATCTTCAAGACAAGGCTTTTGACATGCCTTTAAGATATTCACAGAAATTATTTACCATGTCCTAAGCACTTCAGAAAATTGAAACATGTGTGGTATGATGTGGAGCTATAGAGATTCTGCAGCCTGTTACTGTGTCTGTAAAGAAACAGGATGAGGGCTGGGGTTGTGGCTCAGGGGTAGAGCACTCCCCTAGCACATATGAGATACTGGGTTTGATCCTCAGCACCACATAAAAATAAATTTAAAAAAATAAACGTATGTTATCCAACTCAACTAAAAAATGTACTTAAAAAAAAAGAAAAAGAAAGAGAAGGAAAGTCATGTCGTGACACAAGGGCCTGCCTTATCTAGATCCTGGAAAGGTTCTCCTGGCAGTTTTATAGTAGGTATCAATGGTTTGGAAAGGTCCTGTGTTGAGGACCTGGCCCCTGGCCCATGGCACTATTGGGAGGTGGTGGAACCTTTGAGAGGTGGGGCCTAGTGAGGAGGTCTTCAGGTCATTGTGCACATGTCCTTCAAGGGGATAGTGGGACTCCAGCCCCGTTCTTCCTCTCCATCCCTCTTTCTCTTGCTTCCCAGCCATGAGGTGAGTGACTTTATTCTGCCACATACCTGCCAGAGTGTGCTACCCCCACATCAGAGACCTAAAAACAAGGAGGACGCCTGATCAAAGACTATAAATTCCATAACTGTGGAGCCAAATAACCCTTTTTCTCTTTATAAGTTGTTTAGCTCAGGTATTTGTTAAAATGACAGAAAGTAAACATAGTAAATAATACAGAAAAGTTGATTCATGGATTTCTGACAGCTTTGTTTTTAAGTTGAAGAATATTGTGGAAGGATGACTGATCACACTGATGATATTGATTTTAATATTTCTTAAGAAAATTGAGCAACATTGCCCAATGAATGGTCCAGGGCCTCTCATAGCTAAAACATCCTGCCACTATCCAGATATCTGGCACCTCTGATGTAATGGCATCTCTTTCACTTGGGAAGCATTCAGAAATGTGAACCCCACCCATCAAACCTCATAGCATAGTTTGGAACACTCAGACCCCAGGAGCCATGTGACTTGTATTAGGATCTGCACTATGTTCATTGTTTCGGTCCTTAGCAATCATCTTTGTCCCCACCTAGAAAAGTGCTCATTTTTGTCTCTGCAAAGAAGCTTTAGTGTCTTGTGGACAAAGTGGAAAATCTTAAACAGTAGCCCCTGCAGGGAGCTATTATGTGTTCAGCCAATTCTGTATTGAATCTTGTATTAACCATAGCGCCTGGAATGTTACCTGGTCATTATGAATCTGTTCTCTCTCCCTGCAGGCAGTTAGCTCTGGAACATTCTTTTTGATTTCAATAAACATAGGCATCATTCCCATTTAGTGCCTCTTAAGGTGGTTCAGTAAACATTTTCCATTATCATTTTAATAATGCTTTTCCTGAGGCCTGAAACTATCTAAAGATAATTTTCTTTTCATTGGAACCTTTTTACCTTAACAGAATCTTAAATTTGTAAGGTTTTATGAGGTGATAGACTGCTAATGTTTCTGGTTATCACCATCATGTGGACTAGCAGAATGTGGAGCTGATAAGCAGTCCAGGGTCTAAATCAGCTTCAACAGCTGGAAAACATTCTTTAGTCTTTGTACTTTCCTTCCTTTAATCTACTATGTGTGTATATTAGGGCCCTGTGTGTGTGTGTGTGTGTGTGTGTGTGTGTGTGTGGTGTTTGCATGCATGCAAATGTGGCTGAGTATGTGTGTGTGGTATATATGTGGTGTGTTGCTGTGTGTGAGGTTGTCAGTGTCTGTGTCCGCTGTGTGTGTGTGGAGTTGTATCTGTGTGTGGTGTGAATGTATGTTTATGGTATTTGTGTGTGTATGTGTTTGTGTGTGTGTATGGCATGTGATGTGTGTTTTCTCTGTGTTTCAGCATAGAGTGGGTGTGTCTGTGGAGGGTATGTCTGCGTGTGTGTGGTATGAGTGCTGCTTTTTGTAATGTGTGAATGTGATATGTGTGCAGGAATGTCTCTGTGTGCAGTGTGTGTGTGTCTGTGTGTGAGGGTGTGGGTGAGTGGGTTGGTGTGTTGCTGTGTGTGACAGTGTGTGAACCTCATCTGATGCGCTCCCTCTCCAGTTCTGGGACCAGTGGGGCTCTGTTCACTGTTCCTGCTCTGTAAGTGTCTCAGACTATAGGAAAAGCCTCATAATAGACACTGGTATTTGAAGAAGCCTGCCATGAGGCGCCACAGCACCCACATTGGCCCACCATACCCAGTGATACCTGGGGCCCACCCTTATTTCACTGTGATTGAGCTCCTACCCTCAACTCCAGCTGCCCTAACCTTTACCACCTTGTCTTAATGGCTGGTTCTGCATCATCTCTTGATCTTGCAAACCACTGAGTTTTCTTACTCAGTGTAACACCTCCTAACCTGCTGTTGGGCCCCCTGGTGCCCTCCTCCCTGCCTGCCTGCATGTTTCTGGGCTATCATATCTACTGCTCTGGATAGTTATAAACCCAAACCTCAAGGTTTATCATTCCCATGACAGCTGTTGTTCTCCATAGACTTCAAGTACTATAGGAAAACAGTTGATAATACCACCTATGGATGAAAAATTGTCTGTGAAAATACTGAGTCAATGACCAAGCCCTGAGCATAATTTGTGACCTGCATGGTTTAACGGAAGATGAAGTGAATTCCTGGCATCCTTCAGGGGTCTTGTGAGAACCTTCATATGCCACAGAAAGGCACTGGACTGCCTCCTCAAGACCTGCAAAGAGATTGTGATACTTATTTGGCTCCCCTTTAATTCAGCTCCCACTTTACAAGGAAAGACTCAGAATGCATTGGTAGGTCAAGAATGCAGAGGTTAAGGATCCCTTCCCCTCCCCCCGCACAAAAGAGGGAGAATGCTTTCCCACTGTCTAGCCAAGATGGGCAATTTGACAAGCATGCTCTGGAAATTGGAGACTGCCGGGGTCCAGAGCAGGGAGAAAAGATGTATCATTCCAGTCTTCTGGATCACAGGCACTCATGGACCCCAGAGGTAATTCTTGACGAGGGCCTCCCTGGATGCCTGGATCAGGAGGAGCCTGACATCGGCCAGGGGGCTTCCAGGTACCTGCAGCAACAGGAGAGGGGACACTTTCTGCTGCCAGGTGAGAGATGAACTCAAAGCCTAGGTCAATCAGAGTGCTTCTAGCCCCACAGGCGCTCCTACCCTTTCTGCCCCCTCTTACCCTGTGGACCTCAGAAGGACATGAAGTGAGGGTGAGGGATGAGGTAGAAACAAAGAGGAGAAACCTGAAGATGTTCCTTCTCCCTCTTGAGCAGCCCTTGATGTCCCTGGGGTATGTGGTAGTAAAGGCCACAGGGTCACAGGGCTCATCAGAGGCCACAGTTTGACTTTGGATTGGTCTGGAGGTGAACATAAAGCCGCAGAACAGCCCATGTTCTTACAAGTGCTCAGTGAAGAATTGTTTGAGTGTTGGAGAGAAAGGGTGGTTATGGAAGCTGACAAGTCCAACATCCTCAGGCGTCTGGTGAGGGCCTTCTTGTTGCATCATACCATGTCAGAAGGGTCTGTAAGAGTGGCTTTTTAAAGGGATGAGAGAAAGAGAGCAAGCAATCAGACTTGCAGCCTCCAGTTCTTTTATAATTGTCACTAATCCATGACCCTGATGTCATGACCTGGACATCTCCCATTATGCCCCACCTCAGTACATGCTTTTTGGAAGACAGATTCAAGCCACAGCATTATATTTTCTTTATAATTGCATCCCAGAGGAAGGAGGCTCAGAAGATATCTTGACTAACTAGGTCATCAGTTAGCATTTGGAATTCTGCTTTTTGCCTTTGTATTGACATTATGTTTAGACCTCCATCCAATTCATTGGTTCTCTGTTCCATTTCCCTATATTCCTCTTGATTTTTGTTCCCTGACAATCTCCTTGAACACATTTCTTTCTTGGGAAAAATAGTAGTTTAAGGTAGCAATGGGGCCAGATTTTAAATAAAGAGATTTATGTCTGGCAGAGCAAAATATGCAATCATATATAGACACATTCACTGGCCTACATTTAAGGGAGATTAGCCAGGATTAGCCCTTCAGTAGCAGCCCCACCTCCTTCAGGTCTGCAGCCATGTAGGTTTCTGGTGGAGCCTTCCTCTCTGACCTGGCCTATTGCTGCTCATTGGTATTTTCTGGTCAGTGGCATAAGCAGTACACATTTCTTTCTCGGCCTCTGGCTGACAAATAGCTCTAAGTGAAAAAGTACAGCTATCAAGATGCCTGAGTGATGACTCTTAAGCACTGTCAGAAAACTTCAATTTTCCACTGGAGGGTTCCACTGACTATTGACCATCAAAGAGTCCAGGACTTTGGGGCTTCCTATGTGTCATCATTATTGGTACAGCCTAGCAGAGGAGGCTTTTGGTGCCTTGCTTTTGTTCCTTTGTCTTGAACAATGGATTAGTGCAGAAATGTTGCCAGAACCTCCCACCCCAGGGTCTTCTCTTCTTGATCCCCAGCCCATCTCATTCCCTATGAGCTGTGCACACACCTTGGATGCTGGAGCACACAAAGCTTGCACATAATCTAGCCACATGGCCATAGCAAGCCAATGCAGATTGTAATGAATCTGCTAAAAGGCAGCTTTTAGGAGAAGTGTCTCTCCCATTCTTCAAATGCAGCTAAATGACATGTAATATGACATCATTCCAGCCTTGTGGATCTTATTGCCATTTATACTGTTTATCTTCATTACAATTTAGGGGAAGGAAATGCAAGGCCATTTAACAATAGGACCTTTTGACAGGTGACACATATTTGTATAGCCAATTCTCACCCTGATTGAAATAGTCAAAATGGTTTAATTTAATAGAATTCTGGTTACTGGGAATGTAATCATCTTTCCCTGAAATTGTATCCCCATTCACACGCTCATCAAGTCTGCAGAGGTATTCCACAGCTGGCTCATGATTTGAAGAAATGCAAGCTCAATCTCATTATCTGACTGAGAAGCAATCAATGCTTGGTGGCTCCTTTGGATCAGAGATTGGTTGGCAATAAAATGTGCCTCTTAAGGAAGTCTCTGGAAACTGAAAACTTTCTCTTTATACCTCTGACAAAAGATAACCAAAAGAAAAATGACCCAGGCTTATTTCCCAGAGGCAATTATTTTTTATGTACACCAATAGACGCAAATTGCTTACAGCAAGGGGAGCCATGATGTTAGCTTATTCTATCCAGAGTTCTTATTGTCCCCTTAGTTCACTGGACATGTAAGAGTGGCCCTTCAAAAGGTTGCAATGACAGTTGCCGCAGTCTCTGGCTGGGCACAAATCACGAGCCTCCACACAGCTTGTAGATTCAAATAGCAATTCTTTATTCCCGAACTCACACCGGCCTTCTACAAACACGTTCTGGGGAAATCCACGTTCTCTGCCCAAATCCACCACATGGGCTTCTGGTCTCCCAAATATACTGTCTGACCCTAAGAACTCAAGAGGAACTCAGGCAGCAGGATACGCCCTATTCTAAAAGGGGGAACACCTAATCTCCTATTATGCTAAACCTGGGACACCCTTAACACGGATCCGCCCTGGTCCTTGAGCAAGGTCACCTTTCAGGAGTCCTTCCACTAGACAGCATGGGAGTAGCTGGCAAGGAAATTGTCATACCTACTTGGCTGATGGCTCCCAGCAGACAGTCATCTCCTGAGCATATTTTTTGTCTGTCTTTGTCCTCTTTCCAGCATGAATCTGTATCTTCCTCTCTAGTTACAGTATTCCATACCCCAACCTTCCTATCATCATTGCTGAATTCTTACAACATCTTCTTCTATAAAACTTTCTCCCTGCTCTATGTATTCCAAAAAATACTTCCTTTTTAACTTTTATACATTGTTGGTGAGGATAAAAATTAGTACAGCCATTGTGTAAAACAGATTCCTCAAAAAAATTAAAAATTGAACTACCATATGATCCATTAATACCACTACTGGGTATGTATCCAAAGGATTAAGAAATCAGTATGTCAAGAAGATATCCACTCTCCCACATTTATTGCAGCACTATCCACAATAGCCAAGATATAATATCAACCCAACTTTCCATCAGTGAATGAAAGGGTAAATAAAATGTGATTTTGCAGCATACACACAAACAATGGAATATAATTTACCCATAAAAAGTGAAATTCCAGCATTGGTAGTGACATGGATGAACCAAGAAGACATTAGGTGAAATAAAATAAGCCAGACATAGAAAGACAAATACTGCATGTTCTCACTTATACGTGGAAGCTTAATAAATTGATCTCTTATAAATAGTTAGTTGTAGTTTACAGAGCCTGGGAAAGGTGTGAAAGGGGAAGGGTGAAGAAAGAATGGTTAATGAATACAGGGTGGAATGGGTTAGGAGGAATAGTTTCCAATGTTCTCCAACACAGCAGGATAACAATTTATTGTGGTTGACAACAATTTATTGTACATTTCACAATAGCTAGCAATCGACACAAAGAGATGATAAATGAAGTGATGTGTATACTAATTACCCTGCTTTGACCACTGAAAAATAATGGCATGAAATATCACACTGTGCCCCATAAATATGTACAATTTTGTGTCAAATAAACATTTTAAAATATTTCAAGGGTAAAAAAAAAAAATCCTTCCCCTTCAGCACCCACTCATGAATTTCAAGAGCTGGTGTTTCTTGACTTCTGCCACAACAGTTTTTAGATGTAAATTTTGATAGCTTGAACAACTGTTGTCTTTCAGAAATGCTGTTCTCCTGTTGAGAAAAGGGGGCTGTCCCAAAGTTGCCCCCCCCCAGGAGTGCCTTGTTTTCTTTTCCCCTCCTTGGTATCTCACATCTGCTGAGTTCCTGAGCCCTGATGTCAGCCCACATGACCTTCCAGCCAGGGTCAGCCAGTGCACCTGATTTTGGAACATTTCAGATTTCAAATTTTTGTATTGGGGATGCTCAACCTGTAATAGTATCAAAAAAAAAAGTGCATAAAAGATGTATTTTTCGCTACTTTCACCAACACTGAATATTTTGATGCATGTTTTCATGATATTTTTAAGCATTTTGCCAATCTCATGAGGAAAGCGAGCCTCGGTTGTTTTCGGTTTTATTTCCATGATCATAGGTGATTCTTTTGCCAGGTTGGTGAACCAGTTCCAGCTTCCTCAGTCATGTGTCTTAATTTTCTCTCTTCCTTGATCCTTCCTAGTCATGTGGTCTTTCCTGTTCTTTCTAAAGCACCTCAACTTGCTCTGCCACAGATTGATATCTGCCTCCCCTTTAGTTTTCCTCTAAGTCTTCCCGATGTTATGCCGGATTCGTGGGACCCCAATAGTCCTCCAGGAGCCGAATCCGATGCAGTCACATAAGAGTCTTTATTGCAAGCTCGAGCCTGGACTCACAACTGTTCCCAACACAGCGGTCCCAGGGAGTGAGTCCCGGTCCTTTGTCCAGTGAGATTTTATAGGTTTTGGGGGGATGCTCTATGCGTCACAACAGTCCATACCTCGGGAAAATCAAACAACAGCTCTTAACATTGATCAGCACATTCAATGGCGGGAACAAGTTGGGTAGGGGTGATTGGTTAGTACAAGAGGGGGATTCGTTTGAACTGATTGGTTTAGGCCACGAGGGGTGTTCATGCTAAACTACATGGTTTCCCAACATGTTATCGACCACCATAAACTACTGGGGGGTCATCTGGCATCCCAGGTATTTTCCCTGGCTCATGCTGATTGGAGGTTGCTAGGGGGTTGCTATGGGTCCTCACCTAGCCTATCTGAGTCAGGGACACCTGGTGCCTCAGACCTCTCCTGTTATTTACAGACAAACTACTCAGCAGGGAGGGTGTGTGCTTAGGAGTGCTCTGTGGGTTTTCCCAAGGACAAGGGTCATGCCCCCTTCCTTGGACAGGCTTTGCTCTGAGGTAGAGGCTGGTTTCTCAAAAATGGAGTCATATTGGTTTCTCACCACCTCCTTCAAGTCTATTTTCAAAGAGATCTTGTAATCATTTTTAAGCCCCAATCTTGCCCATTGCTCTGAAACCCCTTACCCTCCTTCAGCTCTCTCTAAACTGACCACTCTCTGTTGTGCTGTGCCCCACATAATAGATGGCCAAGACAGCAGGGACTTTACTATGTCCCCTGTGGTTTTTTGAAACATGTGGAGTGGATCCAGGTACCTAATGAAATGTAAACAAACAGAGCAACAAATAAACCAAAACTCTGAGTTTGGAAGAAAACTGAATAAAAGAGACAAATCTCTACCCATCAGACAGAAAAATAAAAAGAAAACAAAACCAATCAAAACAAACAAACAAAAAATCAGGAATATCTGAAATTGTGGGAGAAAACATAAGAGATACTTATTTAAAAACCTATACTTGAGAAACTGAACAATGTATTTGAAAATGGGGGAACCATGCATGGTTTTCTTCCAAGAAATAAATGTTCCAAGTTGACCCCAAATCAGAAAATACTGATAGACCAATCACTGAAGAAAAAAATAATGGTTTATGAAGAAATGCTTTTCTAAAAAGTACCAAGAAGAAGCCAGACACAGTGGTGAACATATGACTCACTCCTTTCTTTCAAAGAGCAAAAACATGGAAAACTAACCAGTGGTGTTGAAAGTCAGGATGTTGGTTACAGTTTGTACAAAGGAGTCATTAGAGGGGTTCCTGAGGATTTCTGTGGCCTGCAATGTTCTGTGTCATAATGGGACAGTAAGTGGGTTTAAAGGCTCAGGTGTTGATGATCCTTGCCATGAGGAAGGGATTAAGTAGGTGCATAAGGAGCTCCTGGGGCTTAAGATGGCCTTGGATCTGACAAGATGTTTTAATCTGTTTTTGTTGCTATAACAGAATACCTCAGACTTGGAAATTTATAAAGAAAAAGTTTTCTTTAGCTCATAGTCCTGGAGGCAGGGAAGGTCAAGATTGGGAGGCCACATCTGGTGAGAGCCTTATGCTATTTAAACTCATGGCGGAAAATGAAGGGGCAAGGAAACACTTATGGAAGATAGAAAACATGGGGAACAACCTTGCTTTATAACTAGCTTCTCTATATATAATGAATATTGTCCTATGAGGTAGAAGCTCACTTTCATGAGATGGCAGTAGACTATTCATGAGGCTTCAACCCCACTAAAACATGACTCTCCCAATTGAGAAATTGCACCCCACTATGAGTTATAGCAGCAAACCATATCCAACCACAGCACAAGAGTAGTCAGAGCTGAGAGGCACTGAGAGGTTGGTTATCATTGCCCTAGCGTGTGATTAGGAGGAAGAGGGAGGAATTCCTATATCACAGTAAGGACAGTTAATGTGCTGAAGAGTATAGATTTTGTTGTTGTTTTGGCTGACGTAGTCATGAGGGGGTCAGGGAAGATGAGGAACCTTTGGAATCTGCAATATTGTACTTCCTGACTACCGTATTTGGTATATGAGCATATTAAATTTTGTAAATCATCAAGCTGAGTACTTTTAACATGTTTTCTTTTCCTATATGCAGGTTTTTTCCAATAAAAAGTTATTGATTTAATGTTCCAACCATACATGGCATCATTAATTAATTAATTCTATCAAATTTTTAAGAAAACTGTTTATTATTTTAATTAAAATTATAACATTGGAATAATGTGTTTTATTCCAATGTTAACTTCTGCTATTACATGATATGGAGAATTTCAAAATAATCTTTAAAATCAACTGTGAAAATTATGGCACACTGTAATCTAATGTCCTGTAAAACCTGAAAGATTCTAATAATGTACTACCACACCTAATGCAGCAATTTATTTTAAACAATGGCAAAATCCAGCAGATTAGAATTTCCTCCAGAAATGTGACGATTGTGCAACATTAGAAAAGCTTTTAAAATAATTTGTTATTAAAATGTAAAAACATGATTCCGTAGCATATTTCAGTAAAAATGTTAAATGTGTATTAAAGGGAGAGACACTAGATACCAGCCACAAGATGGACACAAGGAATGTTGACACTGCTTCAGTGACACATGAAGGAAATGAAAATAAATACCGTAAATACTGGAAAGATCAATAGTATCATTATTTCCTGATGATATGATTTTATATTTTGAACAAACAATCTGAAATGCTCAAAATTACTAGAAATAATATGAGTTTTGAAGTAGGCTTGATTCACAATAAATTTGTAAGGTTTAATGATTTTTATTTGCATCATCAATATCTATGCAACAATGTAAATGAATAGCACCTATTTACATAGACACCAAAAAAAAGGAGAGCAAAAATGCACTGATATATTCTAAGGACATTTTTAATATTAAAGGCACAAGATACATATGAAGAAAACTATTAGAACTATTTGAATGACTCAAGTTCTTCAAGAGAGGCACATATACCTGAAAGGGAAAAAAAAGAAAACAAAACTGATATTGCAAAGATGTTCTATCTTTCCGTGTTAACTGTTTTACGGCTCTGACAAAATACCTAAGAAACTCGCTTAAAGGAGGAAATATTTATTTTGGCCCATAATTTCAGAGATCTCAGCCCATGATTCGTTGGCTCTGTTGTTTCTAGGTCTGTGATGAGGAAGAAGATGGGGGCCCAAAGATCATGGTGGTGTACAGCTGTTCACCTCAGGGCAGCAAGGAAGCAGCAAGAGAGAGAGATGAAAGGTCCTGGGGAAAATATGCCTTCAAGGCATCCCCCCATGCTTACCTTTTTCAATTAGATCCACCTCCTAAAATTTTGCAATCCTAACATTTCCACCGCTTCCCAGTAACACCACAGACTTCAGACTAAGCCTTTAGCACATGGCTCTGCAGGGGGAGGGGACATTTTACATCCAAATCAAAACAGTGTTCTTCCATAATTTATTTGGTATTTAAGATATTTCAATCAGAATTCAAACAGTGTGGATTTTTCTGTATAATTGTTTGTGTTATTTGGCTACTGCAACTGGAGAATGGATCTTAATTTCAACAGCCAGAGGCATATGACTGAAGATGAAAGTTTTAAACTCCCTTCCAACATCCCTGGAAAGACCATCACAAAATTTTCAAAAACAAGATGTCCAAACCACACTGACTCTTTCCACATTGTCTATCAAGCATTTTATCTAGGGGAGTAGAGCCATGCGGCGGCTGTGGCCACTTGTGAATGCTGCCAGGTGAAGTTGAGTTGGGTACTCTTTCACTATTCGGAAGTGTTTGCATTTTACACCTGTGCACTCTTTGAAACATGACACGGTTTTTGTAACTAGCAAGGAGGTGAAATACTCCAAGGATATAGGAAGCCCCACACACACACACACACACACACACACACACACACACACAGGTGCAGAACACTAGTGTCCTCCCAGGATGCACTAAGGAGGGAGGAACAAATGGTGTTTGATGGGTCAGGTGGAGGGTGGGGAGCAGATCACAGTGCACACTTGCACCTGCCCGTCTCCTCCAAGCCCATTTCACTCTCATTTGATGAGATCAATGACACTCTCCTGAGAACCATTAGAGAGAGTGAGGTAAATCACATATAAACCTGCTTTTTCACATTTTTAAAGCTATGAAACCCTGAAAAGTAAAAAAGAAAGAGAATAAAAGCCCAAAATCTGTGGCTGACTATTATCTTCCCCCACCCTGGGAAACACAATTTGCAGACCTTTGCTTTGTGCTCACCAGTGTCCCACAGTACAACATTCATCCCATAGACATTCTGTGTTTAAAAAAAAAAAAAATGAACTCTTTGCCAATGTTTAAAATCTGGGAGATTTTTTACAGCACGCCAGATTTCTCCTTTTCTTTTTTTGAAAGCTCAAATTATTTGGTGGATCTTGTACACTGCTCTGAATAAGGATGTGTGTCCACAACTCTGTTGCTCTTACCCCTCATCCCAGTTTACCTCTGGCCTCTCTCAGTTATCCTCTACTTAGGAAGGTGCTGGATTTGTAAATTAGCCTCTAGATAGTAGCTTTCAAAATTTTCATACTGAGTCTTGCTGGAAAATAAACATTTTCCATTTCAAAACTAGGACACATATATGCACACACTGAAAATCATACAAAATAATATTTAATGAGACAGTGTAAGTGCCTTCTGATATGTTATTTTTTGTTCTATTTTACTTAAAAATGCTGAACATGATACACTAAAGTAATTCCATAGGCACAGTGTTTCAAAAATATTGTTTTAAACCACCACTTATTATATATCATAATATACATAACATAATATATAATATAAATTATATATATATTGCATATAATATATATTTGTATGATGAGAATTAAGTGGTATATCATTAATATATACCCAAAATATTGAGTGGATTTTCTAATATCTAGAAACCAGGTAAGCCATAAGTTGAAGCTAAATTAATTATAAACTCCAGCTTAGTGTTCTTATTTGGTAATAAAGAACCATTGAATGATGAACTACATTGAGTTAAGAACTTTCTTAATAAAGAGATTTAAAGAAGGATCTTTTTGGCTTTTCATAGTACTGGGAATTGAATCCAGCAGCCTTGCACACACTAGGCAAGCATCTGGCATGGTTTCTAACAGAGGGTTCAAAGTTTTTTGACCCAGAAGTAGACTCTTCAATACCCAGTAGCTCCTCAAATATTTGGTAGACTTTATAACATGCCTTGTCATTTCTGCAGCCTCCTACCCTGACAGTGTAAAATTTGTTACTAATGCTCTTCTCAGCCACTCTCAATCTCTGGAGTACTTGTGTGGCATTTGCATTAGGAAAATAACATTTTTTATACTATCAGGAAAATTATCATTATGCCTGGATTACTGCTATACATTTAAAAATGCAGACAAGGAATTGATCACAATTAACAAAACAGAATTTATTTTTTCTTCTATGGGAACAAAAATAAAATTTGGAACAGCTTCCTATTTTATCTTTTCAATCAAGGCTGTCCTTCCTTCCCTCTAAACATTTCTCAAAGTAGGTCAAAAGCAAAAGACAAGGAAACTACCACTTAATTCTCACCATACAAAACAAATACCACTCTTCTCTTGACAAAAGATTATGCAGAATGTGATTTTCTAAGGCTGCTGCCACCTGATCCTTTGTATCCTAAAAGCCTAGGGAGAGAAGAGACCCAGAGAGGAGAGCTGCAGGGCTTCCCCCAAGATTAATCATGCTGACAGTGGCATTGTTACTGTTGCTGGTGAACCTACACCTCCCTCCCCCTTTAGCAAATAAGGACTGGGAACCAAGAGAGAGGTTCCCAGAAAGCCCAGCCCAAAAGAACTTTCCCATATAGTACTTTGAGTAAGGGATGTTATTTTGACTTTTTGGTAGCACAATAAACCTACAATGAACATTAGCTCAACAATTACTATGACCTGGACAACTGCTAGGTACTTGGCTGTTATAACAAAAACCCACAGACAAAGTCCCGTAAGCAGTCAACATTAATTTCTCACAATTCCGGAGGCTGGGAATTTTCAGATTTGGTATCTGATGAGGACTCTCTTCCTAGTCTGAAGAAAGGTGCCTTCTTACTGTGTCCTAATGAGATAGAGACATCTTCTCTTTGGCTCTCTTTTTATGATACTAATCCTGACATGAGAGCGTCCTGCTTGTAACCTGATTACTTCCTTAGGGCCCCACCTCCAGTGTGGACTTAGGACTTCAATATATGAATTGGGTCAGGAGGTGCAGCACAAAATTCAGTTGGTAACATATAATTATGTGCAATCCTCAGTACTGTGGCACTATTAAGAGGTAAAAATCCTATCCACACTCTCCATAATTCACAGAAAAGGGTCTAAGATCTGCAGAGTGCCTTAAGAAGTTAATAGGGTCAAACTCTCAGGGCATGCAAGGAAATAAGAGTTTGAATCTAGGGCCTAGGATTGCTAGTATTGCTATTGGGGCATACACACCAACTTTTATTTTAATAACTCTTTTGAACTTCAAAACAGCTATTTAACTGACTAAATATAGGCTTTAAGGTTTTTTTTTTTTAATATTTTTTAATTGTAGATGGACACAATTTTTTTTTAATGTGGTGCCAGGGATTGAACCCAGTGCCTCAGGCATGCTAGGCAAGTGCTCTACCACTGAGCCCTAACCCTGGACCCTAGGCTTTAGTTTAATTGATTAAAGAATGTAATGAAACCTAGTGTGCCAGTAGTAACTGGCACATCAGTTTTTACTGTTTTAGTTTCATGTATCTTCTCATGTTTGTAAAGCATATTTTAAAAGTAAGTATTAGATATTCTATGGACTCTCCTGTATATACTTCATTAGGAATCTCTAAAGATATGAGCTTCTATAAATCCAATGTTGTTTTCACACAAAATGAGTACAGGTTCCTTAATGTCTTAGAAGCACTCAACCCAGACACAATTTATCTCCGCACCCCCCCTGCCCACCCCCACCTCTCTTTTCTTTTTTCTGGTACCAGAGATTGAACCCAGGGGTACTTAACCATTGAGCCACACACATTCTCAGCCCTTTTCTATGTTTTATTTACGGACAGGGTCTTACTAAGTGGCTTAGGGCCTCCCTAAGTTGCTGAGGCTGGCTTGGAACTCACAATCCTTCTGCCTCCGCTTCCTGAGCTGCTGTGATTACAGGCTTGTGCCACCTTAACCAGCTCTATTTGTCCTGTTTATAATTGGCTTGTTTGAATCCATATCAACTGAAGTCTACACATGGCATTTGGTTGATATTTCTCTTGTTTCTTTTAATCAATAAGAGTTCCTTCTATTTATTTGGAACAGAAACTAGGACTCTTTGTGCCTGTGGAGTCTCCCATACCCTAGATGGTTGACTACACTCTTGTGATGTCATGGAAGGTGTTCCTCTATCCCTCCTATTTCCACACTTAACTCTAGAGCCCTAGTAGCTGCAGGTTCCACTTTTGACTAGAACAAGTGATGGGCAGTCCCGTGTGATTTCTATTTCCTCAAGAGAGAAGGGACATGGTTTTGCTGCATTAGTGATGTGAAAACAGACAATTCAAGGGTATCAGCCCTTTCCCTCTGGGCTCCCAGATCCAACAGATGGTGCTACGTGGGTGTGTCTTAATGGTATTTTTCTTCCTTTGTTTGTTAGCAGTTTGTTAGTAGTTTGTCTATTTAAAAAACCGGGAGGAGGGGGGAAGCTTCAGGGCTAGGGGTGCAGGACATCACCAGAGTGCTTTCCTGCTGTATGTAAAGCCCTGAGTTAGATCCCCAGAACTGCCAACAACCAGACTTTCCCACGTAAGAATTTATTTAGTCTGGAATTCAGCCCATATTTGAAAGAGGGGAAAATACTTAATTCTCTTCCTTTACTTATCAAATTTCAGTATAATTTGATGGCACCAGGCACCTTCCACATAATTGAACTTGGGTTCCTTTTTTTTACCAGCTTATGATCCATTTATATTTTCTCCTCTGTTAACTATCTGTTCATAGTTTTTACTTATTCATTTTCTCTTTGGATTTCTGACCTTATTTTTTTTCTTATATTTGTATTATTCATTAATATAATTAATCTATGCTACATTAAGTGTATTTTCCCTACTTTGTTGTCAGTTTTATTTTCCTTGCAGGGTCACTTTATTTATTTATTTATTTCCATGTTACTTTCAAAATCATTTTTCAAGCTGACAATTTTACAAAGATATTTTAATTTCTTCTAGATTTGGAATCATCATTAAAAAAAATTTTTTCAAGTTCAGCATTACAAAGAAATTCATTCATATGTCCCCATCTTAGCGGCTGTGTGTCTGTCTCTTTCTCTCTCTTTCCCTCTCCCTCTCTCTATTTAGATCTCTAATCCATTTGGAATTTATTCTGGCATATGGTATAGAGATAGATCCAAATTTATCTTTTTCTCATATGGCTTCCCCTGATCATAAACTTCCTCTTCCTCCTACTAAGTTAATTTACTGCCTTCATCATGAGCTAAATCCAAGAGAATGTGCAGTGAAGGAGGATAGACACATGGATGCACACTTGTATTTAGGGCAAAGTCTTCATAATATTTAATGAGAGAAGCTATCCCAGGATTGAACTTCTCCTGGCTATTCTTAATTGATTGTTCTTCCAAATAAAATTTATAATCAATTTGTCTAGTAACAGAAAAAGAAAAAAAAACTTTTTTCTTTTTAGTCTTGCAATCAGGTTCACATTGAATTTATAATTTTACTTGGCAAGAATCCACATCTTTATGTTGTTGAATCTCCCTATACAAGACCATGGTCTCTCCATTTATCCAATCTATTTTTGGCACAATAGTAATTTACGGACTTTCTTTTACAAAGTTTTCACATTTTGATAAGTTTATACAAGATATTTTATGACAAATTATTTGTTCTAATCATCCCATTAATTCTCTCTTTGTTATCTGGATACATATCTTTCTAATTTGTATGACTCTAGTTTTTTATTTATTTATTTTTCTGGGAGTCTGATGAATAATACATCTCAAATAATGATATAACAAGAGATAATGGATATTAACTTGTTTTAATTTAAAAAAAGAAAATTCTCGCATTAAATTATTGGTTTTTAGAAAATCTACGTATCAATTTACCTACCTACATATAAAATATCCTTTAATTTCTAGCTTAATGAGTGTTCTTAACATAAATGTATACTGCATTTTATCAAATGCCTTTTACTTTCAATGGAAATAAATGTATAATAGGTCATATTCATTAATTTTTCCTCTTTCATTCCTGCACAAATCCAATTAGGCTGCAATGTATTTAAAATAATGTGCTGATGGATTCTATTAACTAACATTTCATGTAAGATTTTTGCATCAACATTTGCAAGTGAGATTGCTTCTCTTGTGCCTTGATTATCAAGCTGTATATCATTGTTATACTCACTATATAAAAATGTAATTAGGTGGTTTTCCTACATTTACTGCTCTCTAGACTGGTGAAACAGCACCAACAGCATCTAATTGTTCAAGATTTGGTATAATTCCCTGCACAGCACCGGAGCCTGGTGTTTTCTCTCACATGTCCTCGATTCTTAACCTTTTATTTTTCTTCTGTAAAACCTAGATTGTTTTGAAAGAAAATTTGAAAATATGGAAAGGGAGAGAAATACTCCTGTCTTAGAGAATTAAAATCAGCAAAGTAAGATGTTTTACGAGGGAAAATGCTATCTCATCTTGAAATGGTGTTGTTTGTTGACTCTGATTGTATTAAAGAGGGAGACTGTGAAATTCCTGACAGATTTTCACCAGTCACTGAAACTGCAAATACCTGGCTCATAAATCAGTGATATTTTTATTTAATCTGTGAAATATTTGATAGAAAAAGCTAGTTGGCCAGTTGTTATTTTTCTTCTTTCCAATATCTAATTTTGCACATTTCATTATTGTTTAAGAAACAAGAAATGATTTCCATATTTTCACCATAGGCAACTAAAACAAGTCAGGTGAGAAATAAGATTTATTAGGTTTCCAAAATGATCTATGATTATGACTAGGATTGAGATTTTCTGGTATACTTTAGAGAATATTATTCACAAAATTATAATTTAAATATCAGGTTATATCTCATGATGTGTGTCAAATAATGGTTAGAAATAATATACCTTAATTTTAATAAAAACTCAAGTAAATACAACATGTATGTGCTGAAGGTTTGAATAGGGCTAGTCCCCACCAAAACTCTGTCTGAGGCTCAGTACTCAATGTGGTAGTGTTGGAGTTGATGCCTGTAAGAGGTAATTAAGTTCTTAAGAGGGTTTAATGCTTTTCTTGAGGGCATGAGTTCTAGCTCTCATAGGATTGAACTGGTAACCTTGAGACAGGGTTTTAAAAAGCAAGATTAGATTCTTGTCTTACTCTTTTCCTTCTTCTCTCGCCATGAGATCTCTTAAAAACTTGCAGCTCACTGCTCTTGCTCGTGCTCCCACAGTGTGATACTATCTGCCTGATGTAAGAGCCTCACCAGAAGCCAATGTCAGCACCAGGCTCTTGAACTTTCAGAACTGTGAGCTAAATAAATCTCTTTTCTTCATAAAGTGCCCAATGTCAAACTTTTTGTTACAGCTACACACACACACACAGACGATATGGAGGGGTTGAAGTCTTTCTTAGATATTTTTCAATATTGTTTCTAGCTTCAAGACATTTTTAAAAATGCTTTGTTTTAGGGAGTTCACACAGAGGGTCTGAAGATGAGTTTCCTCATTATCAGAGCCAGGGAGTGAGACTGAAGAGCCGGTGCTTCCACTTTGAGCGTACTTCTTGGTGTGAACATCAGTAATACTCCCACAATGTGAGACCAGACAGACAAACTGATGCACAAGAATAGGAATTACCTTTGCTGATAAGAAAACTTTATTTTTCTAACCACAGGCATTAGCTCTAAAAAATTGACACATAGTATTTGTTTATATCACAAAAAAATGGACAGTTAATAAGGACAGTATTGATCAAAATAATCTCAGAATGACTAATAAATATAAAAATGAGTTGATCTGTATCTGTAGTCCTTGCTACTTGAAAAGTGGAACAGGGAGGATTACTTGAGCCAGTAGTTCAAGGTAAGCCTGAGTTGCATAGTGAGATCTGGCCTCAAAATAATTAATAATTAATAAAATAATTGCAATCAAATTTTGGAAATATTTATCTGAGCATGTTTTAAGGAAATGTTACTTACACATAATATAAGATAAATGTAAACATGAATGATGACTTTCGTACAAAAATTTTAGAGTTCAGCGTATCAAAAATACAGTAAAAATCCCAGGAAAGAGGAAACAAATGAAAATGGAAATCCGTCTCTAATCATTCAAAATTACTAACAAAAAGCTCCAGGGCTTTAGAAGGACCCATGCAAGTGAGTCTCTATGGTCCCAGTGTTGTTGGCTCTTTTTTGTTTATCTATTTCTGCTACAAGGCATTTTCTTCCTTGGTTGGCTCATCCTTGGCTGTGAAGCTTTCTTGGGAGTAGGAAGTGTTTTATAAAATGTCCTTCAAAGAACAAAGGTGTTTATTCCAGATCTTTGGGGAAAATATGGTTGACCGGCTATTTTGTAAAGCACTGACAATTCTTAGTAAGGTTCTCTTGAAAGAACTACCATTATCTGCATTTCCACAAAGATCAAAACCATAAGCCCTTTGGAAGACAATCCCTTCACTGCTTTTGAGAAAAATGGATTTAGTGACTGATGTGTTCTATGAAGAATATGTAGTTTGAAGGAAACTCTTTGTAAGTTGAGGAGCATTGGATATTGGGAACATAACAATGAGAAGAACAAATGAGACCAGCAGGTGAAGAAATAGACCAAACTTTCTATTCTGGCTCTTCCTTAGATGCATATTCAGTGTCTTTGTGCCTCATCTTCCGTATCTATAAAATGGGGACATCAGTGCCTATGTCATTAGGATAATTGTGGGACTTACTGTACAGAAACACCTTGGAGGAGCTCCTGAACTACAATTGCAGTTAAATGTCCAACAATATGATGAAGATGATTTTGATGGTGATGAGACAATGGTGGTCTTATGGTGATGATGATAGTGATGAAGATGAGGATGATGATGGTGGTGATGGTGATAAAGATGTTGTTGTTGATGATGATGATGATGGTGATAATGGCAAAGGTTGAAAGAAGAAAACAAAGCATTTAAGGAATAGTTGTGACTGATTATTTGTTGATCACTGAATTATTATGAACCAAGGGTAAACCAAATGGGCCCAGGCTTAAAAATGAGAATAATAATGTAAAAGCAATAACATCAACATAGAATTATCCAAAAATCAGTGGACATTCATTGGAGTTTAGAATCTACAAAATCAGTCTGGGATAATCACTTAGCAAATAAGAAGCATGAAGAAAAACAATATAAACAAACCCCAGGAACAACAAAAAACCCTGGAATGCAGGAAGGGATATGATATCAAAGTTATCAAAATATATTTTCTAAAATGTTTACTTCACAACAAAATATTTACAAAACGTGAAAATAATAACAACAAAAAAAACATGTGGCACATACATAGGGGAAAGTTCTGTAATAGATATTATCATTGATGAATCCATGACGTTGATATATTTGAAAAAAGTTTTAAATCCACTAGCTTAAATACACTCAAATAACCGAAAGAAACCATGTCTAAAGAATTCAATGAGAGTATGACAAAATATCTCACAAAATAAGTGAAATAAGTGAAAAGACAAACAACTTTTAAAAGAACCCAATAGAAATTCTGGAATTGAAAAGTACAATGTCTAAAGTAGAAAACACACTAGTTGAGCATAATAACAATCTGAGAAGACAGAAGGAAGGATCAGAAAACTTGAAGATAGGACAACAGAGATTGCTCAGTGAAAGCAATTGCCCAGTGGACAGCGAATAGAGAAAAATGCACAGAAACTCACATACCTGTCTGTGGCACATTATAAAGCCTATCAACAACCACATAATGGAAGTCTCAGACAAGAACAGGGCAACAGGTCCAAAACTATTTGAAGGCCCAAAATTATTTGAAGAAATAATGACCAAAAATTTGACAAAAACAGTCTGTTAATCCAAGATACTTAAGGAACTTGAATGAACTTAAAGAGATTGATATTTATACATCATAGTCAAGTTAATAATGTTAAAGACAAGGAGGGAAAAAACTGAAAACAGCAAGACAAAAGCAATGTATCACAAGCAATTTGAAACATAATTAACAAGAGATTTCTCATTAGAAACTAGGGAGGCCATAAAACTATTAAATGACATTTCAAACTGTCAAAAGAAAATTACTGTTAACCAATAATTCTATTCTTGGCAAATCTTTCCTTCAAAAATGAAAAGGAGGATATCAAAACACCAGCTATATCCACACAAAAGCTTGTGCATGCATGTTTAAAACAGCTGTATTCATAATTGCCCAAATTTAAAGCAACCAAGGTGTCCTTAAGTATGTGAATAGATACATATAATGTAGTACATCCACAAAATGGAATATTATTCAACATTAAAAGAAATAGGCATTCAGGCCATGAAAAAATATGAAAGAAACTTAAATACATATTGCTAATAAACCAAACATGAAATAGCCTCACACTGTTTGAGTTCAACTATATGATATTATAGAAAGACAAAATTATGAAGGAAATAAAAATACCAGTGGTTTCCAGTGGTAAAGGGTGGAGGGTGGGATGAATAAATGAAACATAGAGGACATGTAGGTCAGTGAAATTACTCTGTAGGATATTATAATGGTGGATTCATGTCATTATGCTTTTGTCCAAACCCAAAGAATAGACAATTCTAATCTAAAACTATAGATTCTGGTTGAGTCCACATGTTTATGTGTTAACAAGTGTAACCACTCTGACAAAGGAAGTTGATAGTGGGAAAGGGGTGTGTGGGTTATCTCTGTAATTTTTGTTAGATTTCTGTGAACTTAGAAATTCTATAATATATAAAGTCAATTAAAAAGAAAAGGAAACCTGAAGATAGATTGTCAAATAAATGCATTAATGTGAATTAATTAATGTTAATATACATATATATTATAAAATTTATCATTTTAACCATTTTAAGTGCACAGAAGTGTGCACTTAAAATGGTTAAAATGGTAAACTTATATATATGTGTGTGTGTGTGTGTGTGTGTGTGTGTGTATAATAACCACAATAAAAATATCCAGTTGCTTAAAAAAAGATGAGCCAGAAAATGAGAGAAAATATTTGCAAACATATATCTGATAAAGGACTTGTAGCCAAAAATACATAAATAACTCTTAAAAGTCAACAATATTAAAAACAACTTAATTTAAAATGAGCCAAAGATCTGAGCATACACCCTCACCAAAGAAGACACATATGGCCAATAGAACCATGAAAATATACTCAATATTATCAGTTACTAGGGAAATGCAAAATGAAACAACAGTAAGACTCACCTCACACCCACTACAAATTTTATAATCAAAACCACAGACATTAATGAAGTGTTGGAGAGGATATGAAGAAATTGGAACCCTCCTATATCATTGGTAGGATTTTAAGGTGCAGTTATTTTTTAAAGCATTCTGGCAGTTTCTCAAAGTGTTAAACATAGAGTTAGGCTGACTCAACATTTCTACTCCTACGTGTATACCCAAGATAACAACACATATGGCAACACAGAATCTGATACACAAATGCTCATAACAGCACTATTCATAATAATGAAAGAGTGACTCCACCAAAATGTCTGTCAAAGATGAGTGAATAAACAGAAATGGTATATTCATACAATGAAATGTTTGGTGATAAATAAGAACAAAGCACTGATGTATGCTACAAGATGAGTGAACTTGAGCACATTAGGCTAAGTGAAAGAAGCCAATTACAGATTACGTGTTTATGATTCCATTTATATGAAGTGAACAGAATGGGCAAGTCTATACAGACAAAATAAATTAATGATTACCTGAGACTAGGTGAGTTTCAAGGTGGGTGTGGGGTGGGGAAATATGCAGTCACTGCTAATGGAGTTTGATTTTCGAGGGATAAAACTATTCTAATTTGGAGTATGATAATGGTTGCACCACTCATAACATACTAAAAGCCACCAGATTGTGCACATTTAATGTGTGAATTACATCTCAGTAAAGTATTTTAAAAAATAAATTTAAAAGAATTGTAACATACAGTATCTTTTCTAAGTATGTCAGTAAGGATTTAAGTCAATCAGGACAATGGCAAATAGCCAAGTAAAATCTTCATGACTACATAGAAATGCTTCAGTCTAAGTGTGAGAGCCTTGAGCTGCACTTCATCAAGTTAGGATAAAGTGTCCTGCTATGTTGACAGTAATTTTACAGGGTAACACACAGAAAGTAGAGGTATGTCTGTGTTCCATTTCACTGTTTCAGTGAAGGAGCCAATAATGTCAGGCAGAAAGGGAAAAACAATCAAGAAGGTAGATCATAAGAGTTTTACAAATGTTTCACCAGCAATGTTCAACCACTTATTAATATTTTTGCATAATTATGTGTGCATCAGTGCTTTCTGTGTTCAGGATAACAAATGGTGTAAACACTTCTTCCTTCCAGAATCCTGACATCAGTGTCTGTTGATTAGTAAAAGGCCAGTAATGCCAATACTGTTGGGTGTTGGGTAACAACTAGAACTGAGGCCAGCTCCTAGGAGTGAGGCATTGAGCAGAACCAGCTGCAGAGCCTGGAGATAAGACAGAACTTCTAAAAGATGCACGCATACCAAGTCAGCCTTTTCAAACAGAGTGAATGGTGCTGTCCAAGTGTGATTCGTAGTTGGGAACCCACACGTAGAAATGTAGTCAGGGAAGTAGACACTTAGCTGATATCTAGCTCAGGCTTAGAAAGCCATGGAAACCTAGAACACTATCAGAAATAGGGCAGAGCAACAAAACCTGATGCCTCAGCTCTAGGAAGGTCACCAGTGTTAGCCTAGGGCAACAGAAGCACCAGGATCTTGCTTCCAGTGGTAAGTAACATTACAGGAATTGTTCTCTGGAAGAGGTCAAAGTTTGCTAATCAAAACTGGAGACTAATAATATTAGCACTGACTTGGTTTTCTGTTGCTGTAAAAATTATCTGAAGCTGGATCATTTGGAAGAAAAAGAAAATGTATCTGGATGCCTAAAATTCTGGGAAAGGGGGAAAGGTGTGATGAATGTGGGCCATGCAGTTAGATCTGTGGTGGCTGAGAGCCAGTGACATATTGACAGGCACCTTCACTCTTGAAAGGTCAAGTGTAGCCACTGGCTTTCCAAGGTTAAGACATGAAGACAATGACCTCCCATTTACTGCATCCATGGACCATGGCCAGGCTTGTGGCTAAAGAACACCTTTCTGATCATGAAGATCTGCCCCAGGGTTAGGTGGCATTATCTTTTTGTTGGAGTTTCCATGTCTCTGAAAAAAATTTGGAGAACAAACATGACCTAAAATTTTAAGTCCTGTTACATGAGCAGAATTAAAGGGGAATGAAGTGAAGGCAGGGGGAGTGGGAATAAGAAAGATAATAGAATGAATCAGACATTACTTTCCTATATGCATATATGAACACGCAATCAATGTAATTCCATATAATGTACAACCAGAAGAATGGGAAGTTATACTCCATATATGTAAAATATGTCAAAACACATTACACTAATGGGTAACTAATAAGAACAAAATTTTTTTTAAAGTGAGCAGAAAGGTAGCAGAATACAACAGTTACTATTATGGTATTATGTAAAAATGTGGATGTGTAACCGATGTGATTCTGCAATCTTTGTAATGTTTTGAATAACCAATAAAAAAATTAAAAAAATAAAAAAATAAAGTGAGCAGAATTACAATTTGACATTAGCAATTTATAAACCTTCATCTCCAAGTGCTGATATCTTGGTCTATGTTTTTAGATGGCTACCCCAAAGAAGAAATGATTTATAGATGGAGAAAAAATTCAGTTGAGGCAGCTGACCAGAAATCATGGCGGCTTTATCAGTTTGACTTCATGGGCCTCAGAAACACCACGGAAATCGTGACAACTTCTGCAGGTAGGAATTAATTAAAAAGGTATAGCTCTCAAATAAATATTTTTTTTACTTACTTTTTACCCCCCTGAGGGCTAAGGCTATATATAGTCAGCAACTTAATGTCAAATCCTTTTATGTGTATGTTTTCAACTAATTGTGTTAGGGCAACCAAGTGACATCTGAGACAAAACAAGTAATTCAAAAGTGAGAATATTTTATGTGTTTTAATTGGGATGAGAGAGGGATAATTAGAATTGATTTATACTTTTGAATTGGAACTGTGTCTGCATTGTTTATAAACCTAACTAAGATTTTCAATACCATATTTGTATAAACCAATTATACTAATGGTGAGAGTTCTGAAATTTCCACATACATGATAAGAATCAAACACCACGGAGAACTTGCAAATAAAAGGAGCTGGTGTGAAATGTCATTTGAGTTTTTATTTCTAGCTTCTTCTTTTTATGGCCATTTCATTTTAAATTTTGAATTTCTTTTTTTAATTGATTGAGCACAATAATTACCTACCAATTTTATTTTATTAAGTGATCATTTATGCATACTATAAAGCATGTAATTAGATGAAAAGAGACACTTTGCATATTAATATGTTTTAATTTTGATGTTTTATGTTTGTGTCTGCTTTTCATTTTTGGTATTTACTTATTCCTATGGCCCACTAGTTTGCAACTGACTGTATTTGGGCAGGATGTCAGGTGTAGTTTAAGGTTAGAGTCAACTTCTCTACAGATATTATTGTTAATATGAGTAATTTGTTCACTTTTAAAATCCTATGATAATTTACTTCACTGATGACTAGATTAAGGTGTCAGATTTTACAACTAATTGTAAATATGCTTGAAGGACACTCCAAATTCTTGGTACAATTGCAAAATAGAGATCCATTCATACATTAAGAATGGTCCTGACAAAGCTACCTGATCAAAGAAGAAAACCAAAGATTTCCTATGGTTGTCATGATGGTGAAGTTGTGGGATCTATATTTAAATATTTAACAATGACAGGGTTAGAAGAAGATCATAATTTACTTAAATGAACTGTTGTGGCAGCATGAAAAGAAATGTTTTAAAGAAGTTTCTTCCAGTTATGAGTCTCCTACATTAACTATCTAACTGCACTCTAGAGGTTGCACTATACCTGCAGACTAATGGGGTATAAAGTTGCAAGAGTGTTACCAAATAGAGGATTACTCTGTATTTAAATGCCAATTGTGGAAGCTGATCCTCCCTTCCTGGTGTTCTTGGCAAGAAGATGTTAAACAAAAGGAAATGGAAACAATTGGCTCAGGGGTATTGAAATCAACCGAAAAGCAATACTAGCTCAGGGAAGTGGCCAACAGAGGGAGCCACAGAGTTGAAGTGATCGTCTGAACAATTAATGTGTTAATGTGATTGTGACCCATAAAGAAGTTAGAATGGATTTAAATCCAAGGTCTTCAAAAGTTTCAGAACTGTGGTGGTGCTTGCCTATAATCCCAGTGACTCAGGAGGCTGAGGCAGAAGGATTGCAAGTTTAAAGCCAGCCTCAGCAACTTAATGAGGCCCCAAGAAACCTAGCAAGGCCCTGTCTCAAAAAAAAAAAAAAAAAAAAAAAAAAAGTGTAAAGGCTAAGGATGTGGCTCAGCAGTTAAATACCCCTGAGTTTAATCCCTAGTACCAAAAAAGTTTCACAACCATAAACATTTGTATAATAACCCCCCCAAAATGTTTTTATGATTATTCTTATAAAAAGCAAAGACCTTCTTTAGATGATTAAAAAAATCCCACTCATATGTTCATTATTTAATCTTCCAAGCATTGCTAGCCATTATAAATCTACCATCACAGCAGCAACATAACAGACCTAACAAGAGGATAGCTGTCAATTGTTGGCTGGATCCAGATTATGCGAATCATGAAATGGATTCATTAGTACTAAAATATGTATTTACTAGAAAAGGAGAAAAAGAAGTAAAAGCAAGTGAATAACTTTTGTGTAAATCAGCTTTTTGTTACTGTAACAAGTACCTGTGAAAATCAACTTATAAAGAGAAAAGCTTTATTTTGGTTGATGGTTTAGCCTATAATCAATCATCCCCATAATTTGGGGCCAATAATTAGGCAACACAACATGGCAAAAGCACATGGTGGAGTAAAAGGCTCTCCTCGTGGCTGGGAAGTCTAGAGAAGAACAATCTGGAGTCCTTTTACTTTTTCCATGCCATACCCCCCATGAAGACCTCCCAGTGAGGCCTACCTCTTAAAGGTTTCATCTTCTCCCACAGCACCACTTTGGGGAACAAATCTTTAACACATAAGCCTTTAAGGAAAATTTTAGATCCAAACTATAGCACTCTTTTTATATTATTCTCTTATTTGTTAGTCATATTCTTATGTTGTCATGTCTCCAAGTATAAAAACAAAAACAAAATTGCCTGTACCTGCAGAAGTTTATCTACTGGTATCGAGAGTTGGCCTTTGTACCCTGAAGATTAATTCAATTCAGGTGGATTTCATGTTACTCAATGTTCCTTAATAATATTCTTAGCTTCACATCATCTTTTTAAGATCCCCAGAGTGGCCTTAGAAATACTGTTTCTGTTTGGGAAGCTCTGACCTGATAATCCACTTCTTACTAAGGGAATTCCCAGGTCGTCCCTCTCTCTGTTAGAAATTCAAGGTTAATGGCACTCAGGCCCAGACCTGACAGATCTGAAAGGAGGTGCTGTGAGCTTATTCTTAACCTAAAGAAGCTTCATGATAAGTGACCAACTTTGCCGTGTTGGCGAGCTTTTTCATAATCTTTTAAAAGTAGATAAAACATTTTATTATGGCCATGTATTTATTCATTTATCTAAACTCCAATTTTCAGAGGGAAAACTTAAACCACTGGTCATGATGAAGGACTGCAGGAAGGTACAGGAAGGGTGGATGAGGCTGTTTCCTGTATGTCACTGTGCAGCACTGCTGCGGAATAAAAAAACATTGAGAGGGGAGCGGGATAGCTGGAGCCGGCAAACATGAGAGATCACGTTGGGCCTATGGCTGGAGTGTGTTGTTCTCTGTATGCTTTTCTGGCCATATCCAGCATCTAGTGAGGTGTTAACAGACTGATAAATATTCATAAAATACAACTGCTTGCTAAATGTGGTTGCCATTTTTAGCAGGTAGAGGATCACCCATGGTGTTCTGTTGGCATTTTAGAAGATCTGTCAGATCAATGTCTTCATAGACAAATGCTACTCCTTGTTTTCAATTTCATAATTCAAAATAATGATGGCAAGAACACATAGAGTTGTATCCTTAGGGGATTGGTTCCAGGATCCTCACAGATGCCCACATCCACAGTCACTCATTTCCTTTATATAAAATGGCATGGTACTTGCTCTTATGTATATCCTGTCATGTACTGTAAATCATCTCTATGTTACTTACTTATAATATGGAATACAATGTAAATGCTATGTAAATAATTTTTACACTGTATTGTTTTATGAATGACAACAAAACAGAATCACTATATGTTCAGTACAGGCACTGTTTTTTTCCTGAATATTTTTGATCTGTACTTGGTTGAAAGGCCAAACATACTTACATAATCCCTTTCTTCCCAGAAGATTAAAGCATTGGCAGCACTGTCTATCTAGCTGATTCTCACAATAATTTTGAAGTTTAAGGATGGTGGAAGATATTTTTATTCTGTATTTTTAAGTCTTCATAAATAATTCTGCTAGGAAATTTATTTTCAAGAGGAAAACACTGAAAAACTTCAGTATCATGAGTCTCCAGGTGCATCACCAACACCAGGTACCTGGAGGTGGTCTGCCTCACATCATCTTCTCCGCTGTCATCACTCCAGCCTTGATTTGGACATGACCCTAAACAGACTTTTATTTGACAGGTCCTACTTTTCTGTGTTGATATAACAAGAGTATCAAAAATATTCTTTAGATCACTGTAAATAACTTTGACATAATACAATGCATATGTTTACTTAAAATGTATAAAGCCTGTTTAAGAACTAGTAATTTTATGGGCTTCTTGTAAAAACATTGCCACATGGCCACATACGGAGGGTCTTAATAGGAATGTATTGTGTCTCAATTCTGGAGGTTGGAAGTTTAGGATCAAGGTTTTAGCAGCATTTATTCTTTCCAAGGCTTGGGAGACAAGACTCCAACCCCTTTGTGGGGACAAATTTAATCCACTGCAGTAACCTGGGAAGGGTAGCACACTGAGAGAAGCAACATTTCAATTGCATTTAGAAAGGAGATTTTCTCTTTGCTCTAGACTCATTCCTTCTACTTGGATTCTCTAGTGTCGAGCAGGTTTCAGTCCTTCCACCAACCTACATAAATGGTTTGTCTGTACAGTGAGAAAACAGGCTTTGGACTAGTGCTATTTAGGATTTAGCAACCTAGGAGCTGCTGAATGGCAACTGAGGCAACTCCTGGGTTTGGGCCTCACCTCAGATCCTCCACATCAGAATATCCTGGGGTAGAGACCAGGGCTCTGTATTTCACAAGCCCTCTGGGGGATACTCCTAATGCTAAAGTTTGAAAATCACTAAGCTAGCCCAAGGTTAATGTCTGTAACTGTTAGATAATATAAAAATCATATTCCTATGGGATCATAGCTACAATATTCCTACTAAGGCTTTTGGCTGGCTCAACAGTGTGGTGTGTTGATTAGGTTACTGATGTTTTTAGACAGTCTTTCTAATTTTTCTGCCTTCCTCAACTATTCCCCAGGGATGACTGTCAGCTGAGATATCCTAAAGGCAGTGCTGCCCATGGAACAATACAAATATTCAACTTAGTTTCTAATACTGTTCTCAGTGATAAGAATCAGGGCCTGTTGGAGAAGTGGCTGACTCTAGATCCCAGGTAGGAAATTTGCAAAATGAGTCTGAAACATCTTATGGTGCTAGAAAATAATGTTAAAACATTCACTTTGTACACAAGAGTTATATTAAGGGGACACAGGACCAACTAAAAGACATCCCAATTGTCAAAACTACAAATGTAACCAGCAAAATGTATATAGCAGTGTTGATTATAACCTAGGTATAAAATAAATATTAATGTGTCCATAGACATAAATAAATGATTACATACATATGTATGTAAGTGGAAGAAAATAGACAAATCTCTCTTGCAGAATTCCCTATTTATGTAGACATTATTCCCTTATGGAGATAGTGCATAATCTCCACTTCTTAAGAATGGGCAGCACATAGTGACTTCCTTGCAAAGAGTGCAATACAGAAAGGAGGCAGAATGATTCAGTGGAGACAAGTGACAAACACTACCTCAGCCAGGTGATCCTAGGTCAACATCACCAGTGCTGGAATAAGGTGATATTATGTGTCCTTACCATTATGGAATGTTTATTGGTACTTTACTGTCTTTCAAACATATAACCTCTGGATACTTACTAAGGAAACATCAGACAAATCACAATTAAGAAATGTTCTACAGGACTGGGGATGTGGCTCAAGTGGTAGCGCGCTCGACTGGGATGTGTGCGGCCTGCGTTCGATCCTCAGCACCACATACAAAGATGTTGTGTCCGCCTAAAACTAAAAAATAAATATTAAAAAAATTTTCTCTCTCTCTCACTCTCTCTCACTCTCTCTTTAAAAAAAAAAAGAAAGAAATGTTCTATAAAACACCTGATAAGTACTGCTCACAACTTTCTAGGTGGTCTCGTCTCAAAAAATAAAGAAAATTTAAGAAAATGTCAGAATCAAAAGGAGCCTGAGGGAAAATAACTACTAAGTCAAATACAATATCCTAATTAAGATCTTAGAACAACAACAAAAAAAAAAAAAACACTTTAGGGGGAAAAACGGAGGCAATCTGAATGAAATATAGACTTTAACAATAATGTATCAATACTAATTCATTAATTGTGACAAATAGACTACACTAATGTACTGTGTTAGTAATAGGGGAAACTGGTTGTATGGTGTATGGGAATTCACTATACTATTTCCATATGTTTTTTGTAAATCTAATATGTCCTCAAATGAAAAGTTTACTCAAAGAAGGAATCTGTGCTAGGCATGGTGGCACACACTTATAATCCCAAGCAGCTTGGGAGAATGAGATAGGAGGATGGCAAGTTCAATGCCAGCCTCAAGAATTTAGCAAGGTCTTAAACTCAGCCTCAACAATTTAGCAATGTCTTGAGCAACTCAACTCAGTTATTTATAAATAACTTTATAAATTTTAAAAAGTTATTTATAAAGACTGGAGATTAGCTCAGTAGTTAAGCACCTCTGTATTGTACCAATCCCGGGTGTAAGAAGAAATGAAGGAAGGGAGGGAGGGAGGGAAGGAGGAATCTATGATGTATTATGGTAAAGTTCTAGTCCAGTCAGTATTGACTGGCTTATGAGTACGAGCCATAGAGATAAACTGGAAAACAACTGTTATAATAACATTAAGCTCTGTCTGAAGACATCAGATAAGTGCTGAGGCAACTATGACTTGAGGGAACACAATCCTGAAGTAGGAGATACTGCACAGAGAGGGACCCACCTGAAAACTTCTTCTTTCAAGCTATTTGCTGAGTGTCTGAGTTAAACAGTTGGGGTAAGGAATCTGGAAATCGAGTTGTTATGATTTGGGTTGTAGCCTCAATGAGACCGAATCATTAGAGGCTTTCAGCTTTATCTCAGGGAGAAAGAGAAAAAGGAAGGTAGAGTCAGTAGTCCACTTCATACATTTTCTGGATTGTGAAACTGTGAGGAGGGGAGGAGAGGGGAAAGCAAAAACCTCTGGAAGGCAGAATCTACCAGTGTTGGCAAGACAAGGATCATCACTGAGGGTGCACAGGAGGAAGGAGTGTGAGCACACGGAGCTCTGCTAGAACTGGGAGAGTTATCTCCACAGCAAACGTGAATAGACTAAAAAAACCCTGCAGCTCCACCTTGAGTTTCCCCCACTGCTGGCTGTAGAACATGGTTAGCTCCACGTACATCGGCCCAGAAAGGAAAGTGATGAATCCCCTCTAAAAGGATAATAACGTTTTTTCTTAGAAATTTCCATACAAAATACAATGACCAAAACACAAAGGAAAAATGATAGAGGACACCAAGACACCTAGGGGTGATTAAGATACTTGAGTTATCCAACGAGGAGTTTAGAATGGAAGTAACTAAAGTGATTTGAAGAGAACCTAGGAAAAGGGTAAATGATTAACTTAACCGGAAAACAGAATTCATAAAAAGAACCAAATGGAAATTTTAATAAGAAAATTTCAGAATTTTAATTAAGAATGCAAAAGACAAATTAAATCTTAATTAAAGTAGAAAATAAACAAGTTAGATATATAACCAATCAATAGCAAATATCAAATCTAAAGGAAAAAAAAACAGAGAAAAAATAATTTAAAAACTAAGAATGCAATAAATATGTGGGGTAGTATATAAAATTCCCACATAAGTGTAATTGCTAAAGAAAAAGAAATGAAATCCAAATGTAATTCGATTCCCAGAAATGGTGGCCGTAGAGAATGAGCTAGAAGGAATAGCTGAGGAAAGAATGGCTTAAATTTCATCTAAATGGGTGAAAAACATGAAATCACACACTCAAGAGTGTCTATCACCTCCAGAGAATGAATGAAAGGGAAATCTGCTGAACAAAGGCAGAAAGTTTGTCTTTAAGCATCTAGAGAAAAAAGACATTACTTTCACAGGACAAAAGTAACATGATGTCTGACATTTTGTCAGGAATCAGGACAACCAGCAGACAATGGAATTCAAAGTGAAAAGAAACAAATTTATATCAAACAAAATAGCCAATAAAAATAAAGGCAAAAAAGTAATGTTCTCATACTAAAGGAAAATAGAGAGATTAATTCTGTGATCTCTGTAGCAAGCTGGTTTCCCCTCTGGTCTAAAGTCTTTAAGATATCTGCAAGCTAATCTATTTCTTTGCCATTTTAAGGCTGCCCCAAATGTCCATTTGAATCTGAGTCCAATTGTCTGAAATAATGTGGGGAGGACACACACAGCATCTTTGGGTCCCAGGTTTACAGTCATCACAGCAAACTTTGTTAAATAGGGCCAGAAATGTGAAACATGCTTTGCAGTGGATATAGGACAATCTGAAGGCATGTGGAGGGCAGGCTCAGGGCAAAGATGCGAGCAGCTTGATAGTAGAAGCATTCCTAGCTAAGACTGCCTGATATCTGAGGATGAGATCAAGTTGGAAGCTGGACCCCAAAATTAATTGTATTAGGGACTCTCCTCCTGGATCCTATTTCATCATAAGGCCCCACATATGTTCCCCTTGTCATAGTCAAAAAAAAAAAAAAAGAAAAGAACAGGAGAAAACAGCCACATTGATGTTTATAGCAGCACAATTCACAATAGCTAAACTGTGAAATCAACCTAGATGCCCTTCAATAGATGAATGGATTAAAAAAAACCAATGTGCCATATATACACAATGGAATTTTACTCAGCAATAAAAGAGAATAAAATCATGGCATTTGCAGGTAAATGGATGGAGTTAGAGAAGATAATGCTGAGTGAAGTTAGCCAGTCCCCCCAAATAAAATGATGAACGTTTTCTCTGATATAAGGATTCATAGTGGAGTAGAGAGGGGGAGCATGGGGGCAATAGACTAACTCTAGATAGGGCAGAGGGGTGGGAGGGGAAGGGAGAGGGCATGGGGTTAAAAATGATGGTGGAATCTGATGGACATTCTCATCCAAAGTACATATATGGAGACACAAATTGGTGTGAATACACTTTGTATACAACCAGAGATATAAAAATTGTGCTCTATATGTATAATAAGAATTTTAACATTCCACTGTTATATATAAATTAAAAAATTAATTATAAAAATAATAATAAAACAGGAGAAAAAACTGCTCTTTCACAGTTATAGCAAAAATTACACAGCTTGACGTGCACAATATTTTTGAAGTGGATTTGAGCTTTAAGTTTAGTAGCCTCTAAGACAGTTTCCAAACTCAAAAAAAAAAAATTCTATGTGTGAACTTTTAGATATTCATCACTCCACCTAAATTTTTGAAAAATATTTTCTCTGACTGCCCACCGAGAAGAGACAAGCACAGAAGGCGGGAGCTCCAGCACTAGCATCAGACACCCTATGTTTGAGTGCATCTGCAATGCTTACCTGCTGTCTGACCTCAGGCATTTCCTCTGACCTATCTGTGTACTGTTTTCCTAAAGAATAAGGAAATTGCCTTCTCATTCATATGGTTGTTGTGAATTTATGTGAGCTAACATATGCCAAGTGTATAATTGCCATCCATAAATAGAAATATTATCTATTATTATTGCCTTAATGTACTTCCTGTGAGGGAGAATTGAGATATTTACATCTTGGCTTTCCTTAGTAAATAGTCCACTAAATCATTTGCTAGCATCTTATTCAACGAGACATTCTTTAACAGGGAACTATAGTGAGATTTATATCTTGAATGCAAATGAAATATATGTTTAAAATAGCTCCTGTAGAAGACAGTCTAAAAGTGGTTTCTTCTTAACTTTTTGTCATATTTGTCGGAATGCAATCTGGGTAATAAATCAGTCTGGGTTTTAGAGTCATCATTCTAAAAATAGTGACAGTATCTTTGTTCACAAGATTAAGTGAAGAATCTTTCAAACCCACTGTGAATCATCCTCCATCTCTAATTCAGATAGGAAATGTGGAAAAAATTTCTACTTGGTCTAATGAACTACTCATATGCTAAAAAAAAATTGAAATTCTGGCATAGAAATCATATCTGAATATATCCGTTCTTTTAAAATCATTTGGAATCAATAACTCTGCCATGAGATCAAAACAAATTATAGTATGTAATATAGGGTGACAATAATATTTATACATCATAGCATTTGTGGCTTTCATTTACTTTTTCTCTACAATTTGAGCAAGGTAAAACACATGTCAATCTTTATTTTTCAATGAGGAACTGAACCTGAGCAGATTCCAGGCATGGTCTACAGCAGTGGACCCAATATGTGCTATGGCTGAGCTTAGGATCTGACTGTGAAGTCAATGGTTCTACCATGATATCACTGCTAGAAAGAGTGAGTTTTACTTCCTACGACTGACACTCAGTTTTCAGAACATTTTATTTTCTCTAGTCCAGTGTTGGACTGTGCCTTGAAAGCTTCGTTATTTGATATATTCACTGGCCCTAGATGATATTTTATATTCCTTTTTCCCATTATGGAGTTACATTACTGCTTCAAATCATTGGATTAAAAAAGCAGTCTTAAATCTGACATACAGAATATGATCATTTAAAGTTATTGCTGTAGTCTGGATCTTGAATGTACTCCAAAGGTCAGTGTGTTAAATTGATCCCTAAGGAGATGCAATTGGGAGATGATGGAATCTTTAAGTGGTGGAGTCTAGGAAATCTTTGGGTCATTGAGAGCAGGCCCCTGAAGGAGACTTTGGGATCCTGACCCCTTCCTCCTCCCTTCTTTTGCTCTCTGGCCATGAAGTGAGTGTTTTTGCTCCACTCCCTATACTCCTGCCATGATGTACTTCCGCATCCTAGGGCCAACTGAATGTGGACTAGAAACTCAGAGCCAAGCCATGAACCAAAATAAACTTTCTCTTTATAAGTTGATTATCTCAGGTATTGTTTATTGTAATGCAAATCTGACCAGCATGATCATCTAACATTAACTACATTATTGTTGAGATATAATATCACCATGATCAAGATGCTCACAGACATTCATCATTTCACATGATCTTTTGATGATGTTCCAAGTCTCTAAGTTAGTGAGGTTCCTATCTCATTATACAGAGAGCAAACTGAGATTTAAAGGTATCTTCATGAAAATCAATGTCAAGAAATCCTGGTATTAACTTCAAGATAGCAATAGAGTGCTTCTCTTGAGAAAAACATACTAGAATGTGCTAGAGAGACTTGTGCCTGATGGAAGTACAACAACTCTTCAAGTCCTCTGCTGAGGCAACTGAAGCACTTGCTCCTGCCCACATCCTCACAAGCACTTGACACCTTTACTCTCCAACATATACACCATTCCCTCCCAACCAACCTGGTTAACTTCAGTTATCACTAAGTTCTTAAACTTGGATGTCATTCCTCCAAGAAGCCATTTTAAGAACTTCTCCTTTCCAAAGACTAGGCTAAGTAGACAGTCATTTATGTCCATAATGCCTTTATTTTTCCCCACAGTGGCACATGCACATTGCATATTATTACAGTCATTCTCAAACAGAGTTCAAGAATGTGAACTCCAGAGCCATCTTCACTAGGCTTTAATGCCAGGCCTGCACACAGGGTATGCCATCTTGGACGTGTTGTCTTACCTCTCTGAGACTCAAGTTTCCTCTTCCACAGAATGGAGAGGAAAATACTAGCTCTTGCTTCCTAGATAAGGACCTTGTCAGGATTAAATGAGCTTGAAAGCAGCCAGGAATCATTACCTAGTAATAATTTTACATGTTTTCCAATAGATTTTCCCATTGGCATCCCAGGGAATCTCACAAAAATAATTAGCTCAAAGAAAGCATTTGAATGTTTGGGAGAGAAAATAATGCTTAATCTGTTTAGCAAATCAGTCTAAAAGATAAGTATATCACTTTGAAAACATTGAGTTAACATCTTAGAAAAATTAATATGGACACATTATGAGTGAGGCTATTGTGTTTTGATATTGTAGTAGCTCTAGTTCACCTATGTTTATAGTTTTATCATTTAAAATTTAATCAAGGGATACTTTCATCTACTTTGTACTTTACAGATGAAAACTAGTTTTGGCATGTAGAAACAAAGGTATGAACTAGAGTTTGTGAAAGTAGTTAAAGAGATTCATTTCAATTCTTTAAAAAATATATACAAACTAAGAACAGAGTAGGGATGAAGAGCATGAGAAGAAGATTAACATTAAACAGGGATGAGAGGTGGGAGGGAAAGGGAGAGAGAAGGGAAATTGCATGGAAATGGAAGGAGACCCTCACTGTTATACAAAATTACATACAAGAGGAAGCGAGGGGAAAGGGAAAAATAATACAAGGGGGAGAAATGAATTACAGTAGAGGGGGTACAGAGAGAAGAGGGGAGGGGAGGGGGGATAGTAGAGGATAGGAAAGGCAGCAGAATACAACAGACACTAGTATGGCAATATGTAAATCAATGGATGTGTAAATGATGTGAGTCTGCAATCTGTATATGGGGCAAAAATGGGAGTTCATAACCCACTTGAATCAAAGTGTGAACTATGATATATCAAGAACTATGTAATGTTTTGAACAACCAACAATAAAAATTTTAAAAAAATATATATATATATATATACACACACACACATTCTTCAATGCATAGTTTATTCTTTGCTGTTTTCTATGGAAACACTGAATCCTTTCTACTGGATTCAGATTTAAGAAGTCCCTTCTAATTCTGTGCTATTTAGAGGCTGGATGCCCTATTTGGGAAGTTCATTCTTTAGGAGACCCCTGGAGTGTCCAGGAATTTAAATAGGTAATGTCCATCCAATTCACCTGGAAGATTTTCTTCTGGCTTCCATTTTTTTAATCTTAATAAGTATAGAATCTGGGTAAATGTAGGCCTATTTCCCAAGATAACTGAACTTCCAGTTTTTAGTGTCCATTGTCCCTCATGATAATGAGGATAACATGATATGCCATCAATCTGGTAACCTGGGCAGTATTACTCTTTGTCCAATGACACTTTCTTATTGTTTTAACTTTTACTAGTTGTCACTGGTCAGACACTTGAGTTCCTTGAATAATAACCCTTGCTTGCCTTTCTTCCTTTCTTCTTTCCCTCCTTCTTTTCCCTTCCCTTCCCTTCTCTTTTCTCTTCTTTTCTCTCTCTCTCTCTTTCTTTCCTTTTACCAGAGATTGAACCCAGAGCACTTAACCACTGAGCCACATCCCAGACCTTTATTTTTCTATTTTCTATTTTGAGACAAGGTCTCACTAAGTTGCTTAGGGCCTTGCTAAATTGCTGAGGCTGGCTTTGAACTTGTGATTCTCTGCCTTAGTCTCCCAACCTGCTGGGATTACAGGAATGGACCACCTTGCTTGGCTAACTCCGATGTTCAGATGCCCTGGTTCCCACTTCCCTCTCCACAACTCATGGAGAACTGCTGAGGAACTCGTGGGGGTTCTTCTCTCACGACCTTGCCATATTTTCATATTGCCCTTGGCTCATCCCTGCATCTGTCTTCATGACCTCCAAAGAAATCTATCATCAGAGTCAAGCTCCTTCAGATTTAGAAGTTCACCTTCCTTTGATTGGAGGAGACTTACTCAGTTCAGCAGAACACTGTTGTTACACAAGGGCAGTGATAGTCTACCAGCCTGGCCCTGGGCCATGGCCTTCTCTGCTTATTCTACTGCTAAAATACCCCTGCTGGGCTACATGGGTAACAAGTGAGTGATGCAGCATCAGCCCCTTGCTGTAGCCCATGCCATGTTTGCTCACTCAACCTGCTTACTCATGTTATGGTTTAGATATTAGATTTCTCCCAAAAGTTCATGCAAGAAAGCTGAGAGGTAAAATGATTGGGTTATGAGAGCAATGTGTTAATTCCCTGATAGGGTTAACTGGGTGGTAATTGTAGGCAAGTAGGGTGTGGCTGGAAGAGGTGGGTTATTGGGGGGGCATGCCTTTGGGGTAATGTATGTTGTCCCTGAAGAGTGGAGCCCTATCTGCTACCTGGTGTGATGTCTTGAGCCACTTCCCTCCATTCTCTCCACAGTAATCTTCCACCATGATGTTGTGCCTCCCTTTGAGCCCCAAGGAATGGAGCCAGCTATCTGCGTGGGGGGGGGGGGGTACTTTCACCCCAGAAACCTTGAGCACTGAAAGAAACTTATTTTTCTGCTAAATGTTCATGTCAGGTCTTTTGGGCACAGCAGTGAAAAAAAACTGATAAAACACGAAGGGAAGAATAAGAGACCCTATGGTCTGTCTTTCCCAGCAGTAAACCATCTCTCAGCTTGATACATGGTAGTCCTGTTTCAGTCTTGGATGGGGTTTTCCTTTGAGTTGAAATGTGCAGTTTTGCTTCTGTCTTTCTGTCTCTTTTGCTGTTACTTGAACATCGCCTCATGTGTCACAGCACAGAACCAAGACCACCATCCAGATTCTACAATGACTGCTATTTGTTTTATCACATTCTTTAAGACATCTATCCATTAATATTTACATCTCAAAAATCTACAGCTATCAGTATGACTAGTGTATACTTGTATTCAGCTAGTATTTAATGGTAAATTTTAAGTGTACAAGTGTAATAAAATGGAAAAATATAAAAATACATCTTTGTAATGCTTAAATGTGTATTGCTCAAAGAAGTAATTACCAGTAAAAACAAGTGAAATCGTAACAAAACAGACAAACCAAAAGAAGCCACACAGTCTGAGGGAAAGCTTCATTGAAGTAAGAATTACAGGGAGATTTAGGAGTTATTCTGTTACTCCCTGTGTTCTTATTTAAAATGTGTGGGCAGCATTGGCTGTTTGTGTACCTCTAAATTTTCTTCTTATTACTCCTACATGCCAAAGCCCTGTTATTTTCTGCTTTAAGAATTTTTTTAGTAATATCTTATATGAGTTGTGTGATTTTTGTTTTTCAAAACTTTGCCATCAAACTGTGTCTGGGTAATTTATTGCTCCTTTATAACAAGAGTCTTTTGTTTTATCAATAAGAAAAGCTCTAGAGGTTTGGTCTCTGCACAGAATTGCACAGTGTCATGATTAGCCCATTTGTCAGGACTAATTATGCTGAATTTATAACAAAATTTCTTTTATAAAAAGAAGCTAGCAAGCCCACAATTTTAATGAGGACTTAGAGATGCAGAGTTGGCTAAGAATTCAACATAGCTCCCTAAGTAGGTCTGAAGTGGAAAGAGAGGACACATTCCAATAGCTTTATCTTTCTTATATAATAAAATCATAGATCAAGAGGAGTTTTTTTTTTAAAAAAAAAAAAAGACATACTTTGGTCTTAAGTGTAAATTGGAAAGGATCTGAAGATGGTGTAAAGTTAATGCTAATGGCTCCTAGAGCATTGTAAGATGATTAGCCTATAGTCCAGTTGGGTAAATCTCTTCATCAACCCATGAGCTTGCAGGGTGCATGGTAGGTCCAGCACAGAACAATCAGTTGAACTTGGATGTTCCATCTCAACTGCTTCCTAACACACAACTGATTTTTTTTTTGCATGTTTTATTTTTATTAACTATAGCCCAGAATGTTTTCTAGGGAATGAATCTTCAAAACAACACTTGAATACAATGGAATGATATTGTTTATTTTAGAAATAAATTTATTTTCCTGCTGCAGAACAACTCTTTGTTCAAGACATATATTTATATTGTTCTTTATATTGATGAAAGGACAACTGACAAAAATACATCTGTGCATTCACTCTGGATCTGTAAAGACTGTCTCTGGCACCACACCTGTTATTTGAAGTGTCTGTCAGCCATGAGATTCCGTGTCTTCAATTCATAAATTGTTCAACAGCCCCCAAGAAAAAATTAAATTCTATTGAATAAGTCTGAAAAGGAGTAGTCATTTTAAACCAAGAAATATACTCAAAATAGAATGGTAGGCCAAAATAGTTGTATAAAATCTTCTATACCTTTATGTGTCTGTGTTGGCATGTGGTTATGCACTGAAATCCAATATAACAACTCATAATGGTAGTTTTCCTTTTATCTCCAGATAATGTTTTACTTTTCTTCTAAAATATCAGTGCCCATTCCATTTTAAAAATTCAGTGTTCTTTTAAGCTTATAAGTCACAGAAAATATGTAGAATTAAGTCTCTACCCTCAATCTTTGTTAATATTTCAGTATAAATGTTTCCAATGTTTAGCTTTAACATAAAATATTTTTTAATATAATAGAGTTGATCTCATATTTTTAAAAACTCAAAAGTGGAGAAAAGTACAAAGATGAGAATTTAGAACACCTGAAATTTGATCTCCTAGTAAAAACCACACTTGATATTAGGTTGATGTCTTCCAAAACAGTGTTTGATTAATTCACACAGATTAATAGATCAATATACAGACATAAAAGTACAGAAATATTTTATAATAATTTTGTTCTTGTTAACTGTTCTCAAAATTAAATAACATGTTTTATTTCCCTTGAGTCTATTAACAAAAAAAGGGGGGAAAACAAAGTAAATGTTTTTTATTAACAAATATGTTGTTTTCTAACTGACCCTCTGAAGTTAAGAACATTTTTAAAAAGATTCAGCAGTACAGTAATTATTAGCTACTTATTTCAATTTTAGACAGAATCGATAGTCTCAACACCAGGAAGAAAGATAATGTCAATACCCTCCAGCCAGAGATGGTCAGGAACACTTCCAATAGTTGAATAAGTTCAGATTTTCACTTCTTAATTATTATCTTTACAGAAAGAGAACAGGGGTTACAGAAAACCATGGGGCATATTAGTAAGAGGTAAATAAAGGAATTATTGTAAGATTCAAGTGTTATAAGATAAAAGGGAAAAGTTTTGGGGATTTGGCTTGACTCTGGTTTGAATGCTATAAGGAAAGAGTGATAATTCTAGTTTTATGAAATAATGAATATTTAATTTGGGCAAATGCTTTTTGTGCATCAATTGTCATGACCATGTGATTTTTCTTCTTAACTTAAAAATATGGCGGATTACACTTACTGATTTTCAAATATTGAACCAACCTCGAATTCCTGGAATACACTCCATTTGATCATTGTGTATAATTATTTCTAGATATTATTGGATTTTATTTGTGATTTTTTTGGGGGGTGCTAGGGATTGAACTCAGGGACACTTGACCATTGAGCCATATCCCCAGCCTTATTTGGCATTTTATATAGAGTCAGGGTCTCACTGAGTTGCTTCATGCCTCACTTTTTGCTAAGGCTAGATTTGAACTCACAGTCCTCCTGCCTCAACCTCCTAAACCACTGGGATTACAGGCATGGGCCACCATGCCCAGCTATTTTTGCAATATTTTAAGAGTTTTGCATTCAATGTTCATGAAGTCTACCAATCTCCATCTCTAGTTTTCTTTCTTTCTCTTTCCTTCCTTTCCTCCTTTCTTTCTTTCTCTTTCTCTGGCTTTGACATCAAGGTAATTCTTCTGGCTTCATCAAATATAGGCGGCAGTCTTCCTTCCTCTCATATTTCCTGGCAGAGATTACATAGAATTTTTTAAATTCTTCTTTGAATACTTGGTGGAATTCTCTACGAAATAACTGGTACTGAAGATTTCTTAATGGATAATTTTTAAATTATGAATTTAATTTACTTAATGGTTATAGAACTATTCAAATGATTTATCTCATATTGGGTAAACTGTGGTAATTGCAGTTTCCTACAAATTGGTTTATTTCATCTAAATGGTGACATTTATGTTTGAAGAATTGTTGATATTATTCCCTAACTATCCCTCTGAAATCTGCAAAGTTTATTGTTTCCTGTTTTATTTTTGATATTTATAATTTGCAGTTGCTTCTGTTTTTGTCAATCTTCCTAGTAGTTTATTAAGCTTATTGATTTTTTCCCAAAGAATTCTGCTGTCAATTTCATTCTGTTATTTATTTCTTTTATTCTAATTAATTTAAGCTTATTTCACCCTTCTTTTTCTGATGTTTTGAAGTAAGAGCTTAGATTGTTGATTTCAGACATTTTTTTTATTTTCTAGTGGGTATATATGGCTATAAATTTCTCAGGGATTTTGAGGTCTTTTAATTTAGTTTGTTCTGATTTTTATTTCACTTGTGACTTCCAGCTGTGTTTCTTATAAGTATTTGGAGGTTTTCCAGTCATTTTTATGTACAGATTTCTACCTTGATCCCGTTTGTGATCAGAGAACATTTTGGTTTCAATTCTTTTCAATTTGTTGAGATTAGTGTGACCCTAGTTGTGTTCTACCTTGATTTGCATTCCTTGGGCACTAGGAGGAATGTGCAGAGCCCAAATCCACAGCTGTTGAATAGACTTTCTATGGTGCTAAAGAGATCTGATTGGTGGTACTCTATACCTTGCTGATTTTTTTCTTTGTCTAGTAATTCTATCAATTGTTGGGAAAGGAGAGTTGAAGTCTCCAACTATAATAGTGGATTTATTTACTTCTCTTTTAAGTTCCGTTATATTTCCTTCATAATATTTGTTGCAGTATTTTTTTGGTGTTATATAGATTGCTATTTGGATGGATTAAGCCTTTTATTATGTGATATAATTCCATTTTGGTTTATCTGTAAGTTTCTAATATAATGGCTTTATTGAGATATAACTGCCAAGTCCTACAATTCACCTATTTGAAGAGGATTGGATTTATTACTATACTCACAGTTGAGTAACTGTACCTGGTAGTTTTCTTTAGTCTGAAATCTCCCTTATATAATATTAATGTGGGGTTGTTGCTTCTCTCTTTAGATTAAGTCTATCATTGTGTATTGTTTTCAATCCTTTACTCCTATACCATTTTACTACCTACTATTATATTTTAAGTGAATTTCAGATAGGCCACATGCAACTGAGCGTTTTTTTGTAATTTATTATACAAATATGAATATTTTAATTAATATAAGAAGAATACATATTTAAAGTAATTAATAATAAATCAAAGTTTAACCTCCTTCATTTTACTTTGTTGTCTGCTTTCATTTGTTTTATTTTTTCCTGCATTTCTCCAAACTAATTAAACATGTACTTTTAAATGCCATTCTAATTTTCTGATTTTCTATGGTGACTTACATAGACTAGCTTTATTGATATGTAATGCACATAGCACATATTTAAAGCATACAATTAAGCTTGGCCTGGCAGCCCACACCTATAATTCCAGCAGCTTGGGAGGCTGAAGCAAGAGTATTCCAAGTTCAAAGTCAGCCTTAGCAACTTAGGGCCTAAGTTGCTAAGGCCCTAAGCAACTTAGTAAGATCTTGTCTCAAAAAAAAAAATGTAAAAAACAAGGGGGCTGGGGATGTGGCTCAATGGTTAAGCACCCATGGACACTTTCATTATCTCAAGAAAAGAAAGCCATGTGCCCTTTAGCATTCATTTGTCAATTTTCCCAAAGACCCCTAGCCCTGGACAAAGTAATTTTCTGTATCTGTATATTTGCCTCTTCTGGACTTTTTCATATGAATGGAATCATATGATATGTGGTCTTTTGTGACTGGCTTCTTTCACTTAACATTTCAAGTTTCATTAATGCCATAGCATGTAAAAGAACTTCTTTTTAGGGTTGGATCATGTTCCATGTGTGGATATACATTTTGTTCTATGTGTGTATGTGTGTGTGTGTGCTTGTCCCTCTACTGATATTCTCCATTGATGAAACACTGTCATATTTCCCTAAACATTATTTCCTTTACTGAATTGAATGTATTTGTTGATGGCTGCTTTGCAGCCTTCATTAAGTGTGACATTTTGACCCTCTTATATATAGTTTCTGGTGCCTGTTTTTTTTTTTCCTTTGGTTTTGGTTTGGCTTCTTAGTTTGTTTCATGTGCAGTGCCTACATGTTTCTACTTCTTAGCATATCACATAATTTTTGTTGAAAACTCAACACTTTAGGTTATATATTTGAATACCTCTGAATCCTGATGCCACTCTGCATCCTAAGAGATTTGTTGTAATTGTTGCTTGCTGAGGTGTTGATCTATTGGTTAGTCTTGTCTATTTTAGTGAAGTCTCTTTCCCCTGCATTGTGAAGTCTCTGAATGTTTCCTCAAAAGGGAAACTTTAGATATATGTACAACTTCATTGCTTTCTTTATTGTTTTAACTTTGTCCTGGGTTATAAATTGTTTCATGGTCTCACCTGAGTAAATGCAAGTCCTTTAATAGAGGTGTTCTTTAAGGGAACTTTCAGAGATTTGTCCTGACCCTGGGAGGGCTCTCCTGAGCTGTCTTTCCTTGGTTGTCTCTGATAAACCAGCAGGCTTACACTTTGGTTTTTGCCATTTTATGCTCCCAGTTCCTTCTAATTAGCTTACTGTGAAGTCCCCCTTGTTTTTGAGAGGACTCTTATTCCTCGGATTCTATGGATCCTGAATACATTGTCTTCTTTTGGTGAGAGTTTCGGAGGTCTCTATGGTCTTTTTCTCTTTCTGAGCATAATCTATGAGATCCTACGGTAGAGCTGGGGCTGGGGACCATGGCCCTTGTCTCACAGAAGGGCATCCTTGAGTATTGAGTGGAGACGGAAGACACTGATCCTCTAGGCTTGGCTCTGTAAGTGTGGGACCTCTCACTTGAGAGCTAGAGAAAGGGTTCTTGGGCTTCATATTCTCAGGTTGCAGCACCTACAGTACAGCTTCTACCCTAGCAATGAGAAGAAAGACAGAAACTTCTCAGCCATTCTCACATAGAATTAACCTTTGCAATACAAAGGTGGGGTCAAGGAGAAAGGCTAGTGGCCTCCCGCTCCTGGGGTTATAATATAACCCTTGACTGGGAATTCACAGAAGTCCCATCTTCTTTGCCTTATCCTTCAAGAGTGGCTGTTCTGTCATGATGAATTGGAGAAGGGGTATGTGAAGAAGCAGCCACAGGCGATCATGGCTTTTATTTAATTTTAGTAGATTTTCTCGAATAAATGTCTTCATTCTATGTATACTTCGAGGACGTTTCTACTAGTTGTGGCTGCTTTGCTGGGGTGTAAATATGGAGTTTCTTACTCTATTATTCCAAAAGTGGATCTCCACTATAATGATTTTTAATATATTTCTTTATATAATTTTTAGTGCTATTCTTTGAATTATATATACCTAATGTTTCATACTGCACCAATACGGATATCTTATCAGATCAAATGTGGTGTAGAAACCATACCTTCTTTTGTGTATCTTTACTTTCCTTCATTTGTAATTGCCTTAAGTTTTTCTTCAACAAACTCTATTTATTATCAATCTATGTTATCTACTTACATTGTGGTAAAAATGCACAGCACTGAAGTTTTTTTCATCTTAACCATTCCAGTTCAATAGTGTTAAGTCCCACAATTTGAATATACTTACAAATTACAAATAGAAAAACAGGATATCTCAACAAAGAAATAGAAGATAAGAGAAAAATCAAGAGGAAATTTTAAGACTGAAATGTGCAATAAACAAAATGAAAATAGGTGGAAGGGTCTCTGGAAAAAATCAGGGTAAATACAACAACCTTTTCTTCTCGCCTTGAGTTTGCTAAATCACATTTGATTATGGGAGCAAATATTCTAAAACCTTTATTTTTTATTATTTTTACTTTTTATGTGGAATCTTATTAAATTATACAGGCTGGCTTTGAACTCAAGCAGTCCTCCTGCCGTATCCTCCCAGGTATGTGCACCACTGTGCCCTCCCTGCTAAATGTGATGCAACTTTGATGTTCTAAAGTGAAATGTATCCCCCCAAAATTCAAAGCAGTGAATTTTCTACTTTTTAAGTACTAGGAATTGAACCTAGGGATGCTAGGAGCCACATCTCCAGCCCTTTTTATGTTTTATTTTGAGACAAGGTCTTGCTAAGTTACTTAGGGCCTTGCCGAATTGCTGAGACTGGCTTTGAACTTGCTATCCTCCTGCCTTAGCCCCCCAAGCTGCTGGGATTATGGGCATGTGTCATCATGCCCTGCTTAAAAGAGTATTTTAAAAGAGATATCTGCATAGTTGTGTTCTTAGAAGCGTGATCCACAATTGCCAAAAGGTGAAAGCAACCCAAATGTTCAGTGACAGATGAAGAAAAGATGGTATATAAATGTAATGAGATTATCAATCAGCCTTAAAAAAGAAAGAAGTCCAGTCACATGTTTCAATGAGGTGAAGCTCAAGAGCAGAATGCTAAGTGAAATAAGCCCATCAGAAAAAGATACATACTGTGTAACTTCACTCACATGAAGTATTCAAGGATTCACATCATAGAAAAGGAAACTGATAAGATGGTTACCAAGGACTGCATGGGGTGGGGGCAGTGGAAATTAATGTTTTGTAGATACAGAATTTCAGTGTTATAAGATGAAGAAGTCCACACCAAAGTTTCACATGGTGGTACTTTTGCCATTAGCACCTCTTAATTGTCTTTCCTCATTCAAGTTGAATCTCTCAAATGACTCGAAAGCTGGACATTTGGGGTCTTTCTAAAATCTAGTTTTATTCTGCTGCATATAAGTTATAGAGCATATGGGTTTTATACATGCATATAACATAATTTGATCAATTTCACTCCTCATTACTTCCTCTTACCTTCCCCTCTCCTCCCAATAACTCCCTTTATACTAATCATCTGCCTTCTTTATCTATGATATTCTCTTTCTTTCCCCTTCCTCTAATATCTACATGTGATAGAAAACATAAAATCTTTCTGACTTATTTCACTTAAAACAGCATATTATCCAGCTGTACCATCCCTTAATATTTATTTGGAATAGTGGAAGCCAGCATAGTATAATGATTCATGCATACCCATGTTTAGTGTGTCACCATTAACAGTAGCCAAGTTATGGAATCAACCTAGGTACCTGTAAACAAATGAATGGATAAAGACAACGACACACATACACACACACAATTATTCGGCCATAAAAATGAACAAAATTATGTCATTTGCAAGAAAATATGGAACTAAAACTTGTTTTATTCAGCCTCTCCCGACACTGTTAATGGAAGAAGAGGGACATTTCCACTTCATTGACAGGTGGGGTGGAAGTTCAGGTTATTTGACCTCTATTGACCTGGATGAGGTGCTTCTTGATATTCCTGGACAGAGGTGAGAATAAGTTTCCCAGCAGACCTCTGCTGATATCATTCTGGCTGTCACTGCCTCCTATATGTCTTCCACTGACCCTGAGCAAGGAGTCATAGCAGCTAGCAGGGATGGAAGTCTTGGTTCCTCTGTTGTCCTTCTCTCATGCTACCCCAGAGGAGGAGTTGGGAAATCATAATGCTACATAGCAATGATGAAAGTCAAGCTTTCTTATCTAGTCTTTGTTCATATGAATGAGGCTAAAGCTGAAGATTTTTCTGTGGTGTTTGACTAAAGTAGGACACTTATTATCTAAAAGTATTTTGTTCAACTATTCCATCCATCTCTATTAAATTGGCCATAGAGATTAGATGTTTTTCGAGGTTTACTTTTTTTTTTAATTTAAGGGGAAAATTATTTAAGATGTGAAAGATAATTCCAAAAAAAATCAGCTTTTCCAGAAAACTGTAGCAACTCAAGGCACTGCGTCTACCATGTTGAAACATACATGAGAGGCAAATACAAAAGCTGTTACATAAGCTACCATTCTTCAACCATCTGAGCAAAAATTAATTGCTGAAAGAACATGGATGATTTGCAAAGTATGGGTTTGCTACTTTAAACATCATTAAAAACAAAAAGGAGGATGAGAAAGAATGAGTGTGATTGCTTATATACACTGAATCAAAACTTGGGCACTAGGAGTCAAAGCTTTTATCATATAGCATTAATGGGATTTTTTTTCTTTTGAATTTCACCTTGTTGGTATTTCCAGGCTCTTTCTACTTCTAGTCTGAGTTATGTGAGGCAAAAAGACAATCCATGGAATTAACCATTCTGGTCCCTAGCCAGTACATTTCATCTATCCACCTTTCAGACTTACTGTGTTTATGTTGTATTTACATCTCAGTTGTTAAATTACTTCTAGCATAGTAAGTAGGGTAAAGTACGACGTATTCTTCATTTTATCAGAAATGGATGCCAAAGAACAGGAAATTGCATCACTATAACAAATCTCATCTGGAGGGAGGGAACTTTGACTGAAGCTAGAGCTGTCTTCAGTAGAGACAGCAGCTATTCCTAACAGGTCATTCTTGTGTAGACAGTGTTCGTGCTTTGAGTTTAGATAAAGCGGTTCTGTTTTTGTCTTGGTATATCATGGTCACAGAATAGCTTTGTCTTATGCTCATGTTCTATGGAATGTTCATGTTGAAAAGGAAACCACTGAGTCTAACTGTGCCTGTCAGGTGACTCCCTGCAGCCCCAGCACCTCCTGCCAGTTGTACCAGGTCAGCTCCCAGAGGCCACAGACTTACTTCCTCCTACTCAGAGACACTATCACTCTTTCTTTCTTTTCTTTTCTTTCTTTTTTTTTTTTTTTTGCTTTGTTCACTTCTATAAAGGTCAAAATATCTTTTAAAATTTATTTTTTAAAATTATTTTATTTTGTAGTGATTTATTTAAGTGAATTCAACAGTTCTCTGCTCTCTAATGTACTGCTTGCCTCCTCTCTAAGTTTTTCACTTGAACCAAAAGTCAGTTGGGTTAATATTATTCTTAAGTAATTTATTTTATGGAAGATCCATGGATACTATATAGCATGACTTCCTTTTTTTTTTAAAGAGAGAGAGAGAGAGAGAATTTAATATTTATTTTTTAGTTTTCGGCGGACACAACATCCTTGTTTGTATGTGGTGCTGAGGATCGAACCCGGGCCGCACGCATGCCAGGCGAGCGCGCTACCGCTTGAGCCACATCCCCAGCCCATGACTTCCTTTTTGTTGGAACATGTCTTCATAGGCCTTTATTATTTAATGACATTTTGACTGGGTTATATTTTTCTTCCCTTCAGAACTTTGCAAACATTGTTCTGTTGCCTCCACTATGTCCTCTGGCCTCCACTATTGTTTTCAAGAACTGGGAGGCCAATCTCATGTTTTCTTATTAAAACCATTTTGACTTCTTATACTTCTTATACTTAAATTACTTATTTGTAATTGAAACAGGCTCATATTAAAAAAAAAAAAAAGAAGTTGGGGCTGGGGTTGTGGCTCAGCAGTAGGATGCTCTCCTAGCATGCGTGAGACCCTGGATTCTATCCACAGCACCACATAAAAAATAAATAAATAAAATAAAGATATTAAAAATAGTTTTTAAAAAGTTTAAATGAGAAAATTTTTTGAGCTCAGGAAAAAAAGTATGCAGCATTTTATTTGGTGGATTGGATGTTCTTATTTCCTTATGTAAGGTAAATTTTCTCCTATCTTTTCTCTGAACATATTATTTATTTCATATCAGTGCCTCCTGCCTCTAAAATACCAGTCAAATTTATGTTGATTGGATCACTTTTTGGGGTGTCAGATCTATATCTTACCTCTGATTGCTTAAAGTCCATTTTCTTCTGCATTTACTGCACTCTCTATAATCCCCTTAGTCAGTTATTTAAATTTTACCAATATCTATTTTGCTCCTTGATTATGTATAGTAATCATAATCAATTCTGTAACAACTCTAAATTTATTTTCTTGGGTCTGATATCTTGTTCTTCTCATTCGGTTTAATTATCCCATTCTTATTACTTTTATAAATTAATTTTTCTTACATGTGCTATTGAGTGAGTACAATCAATGTATGGCTCTCTGTGTGTCTCTCTCTCTTTTGTTTAGTTGTGTGTTCTTCTAGGTTTATGTCTTCATTTGTCATTTATGTGATGTTTCTTTTCTCCCTTCCCTCCTTCACTTTTCCCTTCCCTCTCACTTTTTTCCTTCCCTCTTTCTTCTCTGCTAGAGCATAGAGTTCATTTTTTATGTTTTCCCTCAGACTATGGAACTGGTGCTTGTGCCTTTGAAGCTACACCTGGCCTTTCCATAGCTGCAGTGTGGCTTCTGAAGAGAAAGCAGGGCACTCTCCTACTTCTAAATTTCCTGTTTCTTTCTGATTTTAAAACTTTGTTCTTGATGGTATTGTTTCTTATTTTTTTCTTTTGCATTCCATTTTCTTCTGTACTTATTTGGTTATTATATATGACCTCCAACTCCAGTTCCATTTTCCCAGTTCAGTGTTGGCTAATCTTTGGCTCCAGATATCTGGTAACTGATTCATACATCATGATAGAAAGATGGCAGTTGCAGCGTTCATGGTAATCATTGTCAGTTTCCACTACTTAATCCACATGGCTTTTCCTCTGACTTCTATAATGTGCATCACCTTTTTTATGATACAGTTGGGATTAGTCCAGCCTTTGACAATAATTTACAAAAAAGATTTATGTCAATTAGTACTTTCAAATGAAGCTCATCAGTTACCATGGTACTGAGAACAGTGCTTTCAGCATTCCAAGATAACTAGCCTCAGGTGCCTGGGAAGAGACTTTTTTAATATTCATAATTACACATTAAAACAATTCTTAGCACTTTCAAGATTTAATTTGATACAAAGGTATAAGATTAATTCTAAGATATTGAAAATGCAGATTTGTTGAAGAGGTCACTTGTTTCCATTCTAAGTGCTAATTGATCTCAGAGAGAAAATTTCCCCAAAGGAGTCTCAGGAAACAGGCTATAATGTACAAGCGAGATTGGCTTCCCAGTGCCCACTTGTCCATTCAGATCCTCCATTATTGAAACAATAGCTCTAAATCCAGAGACCCTGACTACGAACAATGCATTTATTGGGGTAAGAAACACACTCAATTAAAAAAACACTACAACTCCCATCTGAGGTGTAGGCTTGCTTGCATTTGTTTTCAAAAGCTAACTGGCTTTTGATAAAAGCTATTGTTTTAATGGAGATGTTTATTTCCAAGTAAGAGCCAGTATAGTTCTAAGAATATTTGACAAGAAGTGAGCATTAGATCAATTAAGCTTGTAACTCTTATTGGAGAAACCAGATAAAAATCACAACTTTCACCCTTTCTTATTCTGCAAAACACTGAAAGTGACACACAGTACCAACCACACCGGTATATCTTGAAAAACAAACTAACGTGTGGTGACTGCTTCCTGTAATTCCATCCTGTCCTGACAACTTTCTGTTTATTAATTCCATCCTCTCACACAACCATGAGAGACAGAAATACCATTATTGTTCCTATTGCACAGATGAGGAAAGTGGGACACAAGGAAATGGGCTCAGGCATCATGGTCCCTTTGGCTATGAACTTATATACCATGCTATACTGCTTCTTTGTGAAATAAGAGTTTCAATGATGGACCAAAGTGAATACAGAGGCAATTCTATAATAATTCTGTAATATCTCTGAAACAATGACTATAATTTAGAAAACAGGGATCTTCCCATCAGACAGATCTGGTCAGTTATAATGGTGCTTCAAAGGATGCTTTCACATTCACACAATAATTGGCCTCGTATGCTTTGGGATATATTTTTTTCATATTCATAATTGCACCTTAAAACAATTCTTAGAACTTTTAGGATTTATGTAAATCAAGGGTATAAGATCAATTTTAGGACACTGGAAATCCAGCTTTGAGTCCCAGAGGCATCATAAAGTTGGCAGGTGCTAAGAATAGGCCAAACGAGTGAGAAGTGAAGTCAGGGCTTGAGGCCACAGCAGTTTCTACCTGAGAAATCTGCCCAGGTACACTTTAAAGCAGCAATCCAGATTTCCATTCTTTTGTTGGATGGCAGTAAATGATCATCTGGTTTAAGTAATGCCTCTTGTTAGGCACTGGGAATGAAATAGCTCATGAAGGGAACACAGGCAGAGCTCTCTTGAAGTTCACAGTCTCGTAGGGAAAATGGACAGGAGTTACAGGGAGACAAAGTAGGGCAAAATCACAACTGTAGTGAGTGGAAGAGAGCCCCCGGGCCCTATTCACGGTAAGCAGATATGAACAAGGGAGGTTGACCTCACCCCATTAGGAATGAGACCTTAGAACTGAGACCCGAAGGTCAAGGAGGAACTTGCCAGGTGGAGGCTGCATTGGAACTGGTGGAGAAGGTAGCTCTGGCAGCCAGGCCATTACAGAGTAAAGTCCTCCTGGCAGGGGGGAGCACAGTGTGTCTGCACTGATAAAAGGTGGGAGATCAGGGTCTAGAAGACACAAAGGGGAGACAGAGAAAACCAGGAGAACATGGAAAAGTAAGCCTATTTCTCTCTGTAAGGTAAAGTATACCTTACACACCAACTGATTTGAGCTGGTCAGACAGCAACCAAGAAAAGAAGAGCAAGAGGGAGTTGAAAGTAGAGAATTGGTGAGAGAATGGGCTGAAGGGCAGAGAAGACAAACAAGGAATAGCCAGCCATACAACCTGGAGACCAGCAAGGATAGAAGTCCAGTCTATGGGGAAATAAAAAGGGGGGAACATCAAGGAAGCTAGACCAGCAGAGTCCAAGGCAGGCAGCAAGGGGGAAAGCAGCCTATTGCCTCCTGTTCTCCCCACTCTGGCAAATACCTTTCTCACAGGCTACTCCATTTAGCCTCCCACCTAGGAGCTGGGGAGCTGTCCCTGTGAGGTGCAGAGTAGTACCGCAGAAAGGCCAAGACTAGCACAGACATAACATAAATACGTGCTTACAATGCAGCTCCTTAAGTCCCCCTCGATTCACCTTTCTTTGAGAGGTATGTATCTTTCCTGTTAAATCTTACCTGCCAATTTGAAATCCTAAAAAATATGCCTAGCTTACTCAACAATCATTCATTTTTGTTTAGGATACATTCCTTTGTTATATTAAATCAGGTGGAATGCAGAGTTCAGCATCAGTTTTTTATCTGCATTTGTAACATCACCAGCTTTATAATATTTTGGTTATCTATAGACATCATCCATATTTGCTATTAAAAAATTAACCCAGGAATTTTATAGTAAGGGGAAATAAAATGGTGGAAACATTAGTTTTAGCCTGATAGTTTTTCTGATCAAATTAAGGACAAATATATGTTTCTAAATGTTGAGGACAGGTGTAGAAGCAGATTAGCATATTTGTCCCCAAAGAATGCAGGCATCAACCACAATGATGTACTGGGAAGCAGGGGGCGTCTTTTCCAAAGGAAACCCCACAAATCTTCCTGCTATATTCCCTGCAGACAGTGATGGACTGATCGTCTGGCTAGTCCTTGAGACTGTTAGTCTCAAATTCAGTCACCTCAAAGACATTTTAAACCCTCATCAAAGATATAATGAGTTCTATCCCCAAAGAGGTTCATTCTCCTGCAATCTATTTAAATTGAGCCTCCTAACTGACAGCTCATCTGACACTGAAGTTGAACAGATTCTATCAACTGTGAAAAATCTCAAAGCCTTAGGACACAGGATTTGAACAGATTTGATACAAAGGAATATATTCCTATGAAGCAGCTGACCCAGCTTTCCTCATCTTCTGCATGCTTAAGGAATTTATAGCTGTGCCCAAGTTCAGCCTTACATGGTTGTTTGAAAGCACCTTTGAACCCTGGAGATGAGAAACTAAGAGTTTTAATCTTACTTATATCACGATGTATTCTATTGGTATTTCTTGCAAGTAGAAGAATTGTGAGGGGAGATGCCAACTTTGGACCGTGACATTTGCTTCATTGGCCAGAAGTCATGAACACCATGTTGAAGCATTCTAAGGGGTTACTTATCCATTGGAGACAAGTAACAAGGTGAAGTAGCACTCTGGTGCCACAATCACCAGCAACAGACCTCTCTAAAACAAGGGTCATGTTCAAGGTAGGAGATTGTATGGCTTCGATATAATAAAAGTTAGATGATTTTGACCAAACAAGCTGAACAAATTTGGCATAAATTCTGAGTTACAATTATTGATAATTTTAACTAAACTCATTTTCATTCAATGTTTATATTTAACATCATTTTTATTCAATAACAGTACTTTCCAAATAATATTTGTATTTTTTCCTTCATCCATAGGGTAGTTTTAGTTACTTATTTTATTTGAAATGATCATTCATTGAAATGTAGTTTTAAGAAAACTACATGAACAAAAACTACATTCAAAAATCCCATGAACCTTCTAACTAGTTGCCCCAGTGATCATGTTCTGGGGAAAATAAAGGGTATCACAATCAGGATATTTGCATGAATCCAGTCAAGAATTCATTTTTCATGATACCTGCCTTCCTCCCACCTTCACTCGCTGCTTAATGCTCATCCACCATCAATCTGCTTCCATTTCTATATCATCATATAAGGAATGCTGTATAAATGGAATCATACAAAACAGAACCTTGAGGCTTAACTTTTTTTTTTCATTCAGAATAACTTTCTGGAAATTTATCCAAGGGATTCATTATACAATAAAGTGTTTCTTTTTATTACTAAGTAGTGTTCCATAGTATAAATATACCAGTTTCCTTCTTTCCTTTACTTGAAAGTATTTGAGGCCATGTTGCTTGCTTTTTAAAAATCTTCTATTTGTGCATTACATATAATAATGGTATCCATTGTAACATGTTCTTACATGCACACACCTAATTTGATCAATTTCATTTCCCAGTACCTCCCCCATTTCCTTCCTTCCTACCTCCCCTGATTCCCTTTTTCAAATCTTCTAGTCTCCCTATGTTCCTGAGATCTCTTTTTAATTTATTTTCTCTCAAGCTACTACATATGAGAGAGAACATATGACCCTTGACTTTCTTTCAGGCTTATTTTGTTCAACATAATGTTCTCCAATTCCATCCAGTTTAATGCAAATGACATATTTTCATTCTTTTATGGCTAAATGAAACTCTAGTCTGTGTATATGCTACTTTTTCTCTATTCAGTCATCTATTGGAAGACACCTAGTCTGGTTCCATAACTTGGCTATTGTACTGCTGCACACACAAGTATGCTGCTTTTAATCCTTTAGAATAAATACCAAAGAGTGGTATAGCTGGGTCATAGGTGGGTTTCATTTCTAGTATTTTGAGGAACTGCCATACTTATTTCCATAATGGGTGCATTAAATTACAGTCCCACCTACAATGTATAAGTGTATCTTTTCTCCCACATCCTTGTCAGCATTTATTATTACTTCTATTCATGATGATTGCCATTACAACTGGATTGAAATGAAATCTTGGTGTAGTTCTGACTTGCACACCCCTAAAAATGTTGAACATTGTTTTTCAAATATTTATTGGCCATCTGAATCTCTTCTTTTGATAAATATCTGTTAAGTTCATTTGCACACTTGGGTTATTTGGGTTTTTTTTTTTTTGTTTTGGTGTTAACTTTTGGAATCTTTTATGTATTCTGGATATTCATCCTCTCTCATAAGAGTAGATGGCAAAGATCTTTTTCCCATTCTATAGGCTCTCTTCACTCTCTTGTTTCCTTGGCTGTGAAGAAGTGTTTTAATTTGATGCCATTCTATTTATTAATCCTTGCATTATTTTATGAGCTTTAGGAGTCCTATTGAGAAAGTCATTGCCTGAGCCTATGTGTTGGAGTGTTTTCCCTAGGTTATCTGCTAGCATTTGCAAAGTTTCTAATCTAATTCCTAGGTCTATGATTCACTTTGAATTGACTTTTATGTAGGGTGGGATAGGGATCTAGTTTCATTCTTCTACATATTACTATTCATTTTTCCCATCACCATTTGTTAAAAAGACAACATATTTTCTCTGATATGTATTGGTGCGCCTTTGCCAAAGATCAGATAACTTTATCTGTGTTGGGTTTGTCTCTGTCTTCTGTTCCACTGGTTCTAATACCAATACTATACAGTGTTACTCCTGCTCTGAAGTATAGTTTGAAGTCAAGTACTATTATTGTATAAGTGTATACAATACATTGTATACTCTAGCATTGTTCTTTTTGCTCAGGAGTAGCTATTCTGGGTCTTCTATTCTTCCATATAAATTTTATTCTCAGGAGTAGCTATTCTGGGTCTTCTATTCTTCCATATAAATTTTAGGACTGTTTCTTTCCTAAAACAGACTGTGAAGAATGGCTTTGGTATTTTAATGGAGTTTGCATTGAATCTGTAGATCACTTTTGGTAATTATGGCCATTTTAGCAATATTAACTCTGCTATTGAAGAACATGAGAGATCATTCCATTTTCTGGTGTCTTCTATTTTTATTTTCAGTATTCTGTAGTTTTCATTGTAGAGGTCTTTCATCTGTTTGGTCAGATTTATTCCTTGATGATGATATCATCATCATCATCATCATCTTATGCTATTGTGCTTCAATTTCTTGAATTATTCACTTATTAAAGGAAATATGGACTATTTCTAGATTTTGCTATTACAAATAAGGTTTCTAAAAGAATGGATATATAATTATTTATGTGAACATAAATTTTCATTTTCTGGAGTAAATGCTCAGGGGTTCAATCCTGAGTCATAAAGTATTTATATGCTTAGTGTGTGTGTGTGTGTGTGTGTGTGTGTGTGTGTGTGTGTTTAAGGGATGATCAAATTGATGTCCCAAGTAGCAGTATCATTTTACACTTCAGTCAGCAATGTATAAAATATATAAATGATCCTCACTGGCATTTGTCACTCTTTTTTATTTCAGTCATTCTGATAGGTATATAGTAATTTGTCATTATGGTTTTAATTTGTAATTTCCTTAATGACATGATACTGAACATCTTCACATGTGCAATTTGCTGTCTTTCTATCCTCCTGACTGAAATGTCTCTGACTTCTGATGATTTTATAATGGATCATTTAATTTTTTTACTGTTGGATTTTGAGAGTTCTTTGTATAACAAGATATGCTAATTATTCAAACTTGACCATTACATATTGTTTACATATTTTGAAACAACACACTGTCCTCCAAAATATGTACAGTTATTGTCAACAAAAAATAAAGCATGTATATTTGTATGAGTCTATTGCTGAGCTTCTCCTTTTCCATTGATTTTTCTATTCATCCCTTCATTATTGCCACACAATCCTGATTGTTATAGTTTCAAAACAGGTAGATTTCTCCTCTCCACTTTATTCTATTTTAATTTTTTTTATTCTGGTTCCTTGATGTTTCCATATGTTTATCATTATCTCGTGTATGTCTACAAAGAATCTTGCAGGGATTCTAATAGGAGCTATATTAAAGTTGCATGTCAGTGTAAGGAAACTTGGCTCCTTGATTATGTTGGATTTTGTAATCCTTTAATCTCTGACTCTCTATTTATTTGAATCTTCTTTGATTTCTTTCATGACTATAGCTTCTAGCATCCAGATCCTGTACATATTTTGTTAGATTTACATTTGTATATTTTCTAAGCAATTGTAAATTGTATTGTACCTCTGATTTCAAGAGGCAGAGTTCATAACCCATATACAGAAACACAATTGATGTTTGTATGTTTATCTTGTACATTGTGATTTTGCTGAACTAACTTCTTAGTTTTATTATTTTTATAAATTCTTCGGAATTTTCTGCATATACAATAGCATCACCTGCAAATACATTATCTTGCTTTTTATTAGTCCAATCTCTCTATATGTATGTTTTTCTATTCTTCTGCCTTCCTTTGTGATGAATTGAACATATTTTGTGACTCCATTTTTTTCTCCATAGTTGACTTTTCAGGTATAACTCTTTGATTAATTATGTTAGAATTTTACTTTACAGCATTTTATAAACAGCTTGATTTTCCCACAGGCTACCTTTAAATAACCTTTTACCACTTTATATATAAGAATTTTGTAAGAATATACTTCCATTTTATCCACTCCCAACTTCTGTGCTGCTGTTTTAATATACCTTTATATCTTTACATGTGCTATATGCCAGATACTACATGATTAATATTTTTGTTTAAAAAGATTTCAGTTGTAAGAAAATGAAACTTACCTTTTAACCTGTGTAGTTACCATTTCCTGGACTGCCCTCATTAGTATAAATTCATATTTCCACCTACTATCATGGTTTTTTCCTCAATAAAATATTTCTTCTCACATTTATTGTAGTGTGGGCCTGCTGGTGATTCAATTTTTAAGTTTTTCATGTTTGAAATAGTCTTTATTTCACCTTATTCTTGGAAGATATTTTTGCCAGGCACAGATTTATAAGTTGACAGATTTTTATTTTAATTTTTCTTTTAAAATAGTTTTTACTTACAAATAAATTGTAAAGATAATGCAGGAGCTTCTCATTTATCTTTTGCTCACTTTCCCTTGATGTTCACACATGCATAACCATAATGAGGTTATCAAAACTAAAAATTTAACAGAGGGACAACACTCCTAGCTCACCTAGTCTTTACTCAGACTTCACCAGTTTTTCCATTAATGTACTTTTCCTGTTCTGGAATCCAATCCAGGATAACACATTTTATTTAGTTTTCATATTTTTTAGTCTCTTCAAAGCAATGATAATTTGATTTTTATGACCATGACGCTTTTGAACTGTTCTTTGACACTTCTGAATATTGAATATTTCAACATTTTGAAATGTTTTATAGAATGTCCTCAAGTTGAACCTGAAGTTTCTCTCATGTTAGACTCTTCCTATATCATATGGGATTACATCTTATCAACATTACTTATTTCTAGAAATGTTCCCTTGACCACTTGATTAGGGTGTTGTCCACCAGATTTTTCCACTGTAAAGTTTTTCCTTTTCAATTTTCTACTAGATGGCAGTGAATCACTAAGCCTTGCCTATAATCAATTAGAGGAGATGATATTAGGTGTAGTATTTTTATAGATGCCTTTTATAGGTTAATGAAGCTTCTTCCCATTCCTTGTTTACTAAGACTTTTTAATTATAAATGGATATTTCATTTCAGCAAAATCTTTGTCTGCATTTCCTAAATGATCATATAATGCTTCCTATTTAGTCAGTTACTATGTTGTGTTACACTGATTTTTTAAAATGTGCCCAGCTTCACATTCCTGAGATGAACCCCACTTGTCATGACATGCGTAACATATGTATGTGTATGTATGCATGTGTGTGTGTGTGTGTGTGTGTGTGTGTGTGTGTGTGTGGCCAGATTCAGTTTGTCCTTATTCTGTTGATTTTTGCATCCACATTAATGAAGGATATTAGCCTGGTTTTCAGACAATAACAGTGTCTGTTTTTGCTATTTGGTAAGTCAGGCTTAATATTAGAAGTTGGGTAAAACTTCCTTTTGTTCTTTTTTCTGGAAAAACTTACACTGAATTGGTTCTGTTTCTTCCTTAGGTGCTTAGTAGAACTGGCTTATGAAACCATCTGGGATCGGACTTGTATTTGTAGAAGGCCTTTACATGAAATGTAAGACCTTCTTTAATAGGTATAGGTTATTTAGTTTACCTATTTCTTTTTGACTTAGTTTTGGTAATTTGTGTCTTTCATTTTGCCTGAATAGTTGGCATGGCATTGTTTCTTCAGCATTTTTCTCCTTGTCATCCAGTAATGTTGCCCTTTCATTGCTACTAGTGCTAATTAGTGTCTTATCTCTTTTTTCTTGTTCAGACCATCTAGAAGTTTATCAGTTATGGCAGGGGGAATTCCAAGATGGCCTGCAGGATTTCTCACCTCTACATGATCTTCCACGCTGTGAACTGGATGATTTTATTCTCTTGATTCAGTGATGTTGTATGGCAAAGTTGAAATAGGATTTGAAAATCATCTAGATGGGCCTGACTTGATCAAATGGGTCTTTTATAAATAGTCTTCTCTTGACTGGCCCCAGAAGGGAAATTCAGAAATCGGAAGCACCAGAAGGATTTGGTGTGCTCTTGTTGGCTTAAATAGGATTTGAGATATGAATATAAGAATTTTCTGGGATGAATATAAGATATGAGAATCATCTGTGCGAGCCTTGTTTGATCACATAGGCCCTGTACAGGGTCTTCACTGACCGGTTCTAGAAGGGGAATTCAGAGATTGGAAGCACAGGAAGGATGCGGTGTGCACTTGTTGATTTAAATATGGAAGCAGCTATATGGTAAAGAATTAAGAATCAGGGAGCTGAGTGAAACCCATGGCTGATGGCCAGTAAGGAAACAAGGGATTCAGTCACAAGGAGCTGAATTCTGCCAATAATCTGAATTTTGAAGGAGCTTAGAAGTAGTCTTTCCCCTGGAGCAGCTGGAGGAGAATGCAGCCCAGCTGATACGCTGATTTCTGCTTTTGATGTGCTCAGTGGAGAATCTGGCAATTCTCTGCTTGGACAGCTGTTAATAACACTTGTTTTCTTAAGTCACTAAGTTTGTGATTGATCTGAAGCCATATATAACTAATAGGTTGGCTTTATTGATTTTTTTTTTTTTGCAAGAAGCAGCTTTTGATCTTATTGATTATTTTTATTGCTTTTCTTTTATTTTTTTTTAAAGAGAGAGTGAGAGACAGAGAGAGAGAGAGAGAATTTTTTAATTTTTTTTTTTTTTTTAGTTTTCGGCAGACACAACATCTTTGTTTGTATGTGGTGCTGAGGATCGAACCCTGGCCGCACGCATGCCAGGCGAGCGCGCTACCGCTTGAGCCACATCCCCAGCCCCTATTGCTTTTCTTTTAAATTTCTTTATCCTGCAATCTTAATTTTTTAAGTTTCTCTGATAATTTTGATTTAAATTTGCTTTTCTCTTTCTAGATTCTTAAGATGGTAGCTTGGATTCTTGACTCTAGGTCTTTTCCTTTTCAACATGTGCACTGAATGCTACAAATTCCATCTCAGTGGTTTTTTACTTGCATTGTACTCATACATTTTGATTGATTTTATTTTAATTTCCAGTTCAAAATATGTTTTGATTCCCCTTGAGATTTATTCCCTGACCTACATAAGACTAGAAATGTGTTGGTTTATTTTAAAATATTTGGGGATTTTCCAGATATCTTTCTGCTATTGATTTTTAGTTTTCACTGTAATTTAAAGACCTACTTTGTATGATTTACATTCTTTAAATTTATTTGTTTTGACTATTGGTCCAGAATGTGTTCTGATTTTATATCTGATTTCATATCTGGCTGTTTCATATCTATTTAAGAATCATGTATTCTGCTGTTTTAGTTGGAATGTTTTATAATTTTAAGTTGTGTCAAATTGGTTGTCATTATCAAAGGTCATGCATATGAAACCGTGGGGGAAAGGCCTTACCACTGGTTGTTCCTCTAAAATTCAGGAGATAGGTTGGCAAGGGAAATAGGTTTATTCACAGCCAGCTTGGAGTAAGATAAAAGAAAACTTCTTGGCTTAAATCTCCATCTTTGTTAGGCTTGGGGAGACTGAAAGCTTTTATAGGAGGAGGTCCAGTGGAATAATAGGTAAAAATGTACATATGCAGATTTAGTTAACCTGAGAATCCTTGGTGGTCATATAAGCATGAGGAAGTAAAAGCAGTTGTCAAGAAGTTACTTTTAACTTTAAAGGGGTCTGTTTCAAATTCTTACCTCCATTTAGATCATCCTTCAGTCTTGAGGGAATATTGGCTTCATGTCATCTGGTTGGCAATTTATTGTTGGATAGGTGTGTAGATCACACCAAGGAATTCAAAAACAGGAGTCAGGTGCTATTCCTGAAGGAGATGAAGTCTGAAACATGTAATAGCTCCACCTAGGGGAAGAAATTTACTGCTAGTTCTTTAAGAACTCTCTTTCTATAACCTTCCCAGTGTGTGCTTTTAGTGGGGCCTGAGGAGAGGCCCCATGCCTGAACAATTTCCTCTGAAGATATTGCTGATTATCGGTCAAGCATCTTTGCCCCACGATGCAGGAGTCTTGACCCCATGTTGGAGGAAAAGTGACAGTTTTTGAGTCAGCATCCAAAGACACCTTTTAGTCAAATTTTAAGCAATAGAAGGTTAGAAGGTTTTTGGAAAGATTAGCTATTAGGCCAGAAAAAATACAAAACATCGACAAGAGCAAAACAATACATTTGTATAACAGATTTGCACTAGTAAAGCATAACTCTGTAGTTCTATCACTCTTATCTAATCAAAGAAAACCAACTTTTCTGTAAAAAGCAATCCTGTCAAATCTGCACTAAAAAAGTGCCTTTTAGCTAGGTTCTTCTTATGCAAATCAAGGTTACTCACCATGTGGTAGAAAATTTAACACTGTTTTCCATAACATCTTTACAAGTCAGGTATATCTTACAGAACTGTAAAAATTTTCAAACACAGGCTGTTGGAATGAATGTTACTCTGTCACGGGATGGGACCCAAGGAGGTCCTCAGAGGGAAAAAAGGGAACCTCAAATCAGCCATAGCAGGTTCTTACCTGTCACCACATAAAGGAATTGCAGGATGCATCAAAAGAGGCACAAGCAGAGATTTAGTCAGAAAAGAAAATAATAGATCAAGACACCTACTCAAAGTAGAGAGAGTACGGCACTATAGAGTGAGATGTGCTGCCAGTGTCTCAGACTTCTTTTAAAGGAAACCTTGTAAATGGTGGATGTGAGGAGCACAAAGGAGTGGTGTCTGTTAAATGAGCTCAGTTCCATTGACTGTGGAGCAAAGAGCAGGCCAGATCTGGTTCTTCTCAGAATGTCCGGCTGGTGGCATCTAGTTAATTGAGTTTGGACTATGCCCATAAAATCTTTGGTCTCTAACAATGTTTCTCTCTAGGTTTGTTTTAATTAGTCTAAAACACATTCAGTAAGCAAAGAAGGCATATAGGCACTAATTAACTGGACTTGCAGTACTCCAAGATTTATTGGACCTTTTAAGAATTCAGGCCCAGAGGAAAACAAGCCTGAGCTGAAGGTAAGTGCATCCAAGGCGTTCAAATTTAAAGCTGCAGTCCCTCTTTCCTCCTATTTGTCTCCTTTTCTACTTACCCATATTTCTTCTATCCTACCTCCATTTTACCAATTAATAACGTATACATGTTATTATATATATAATATATGTTATATATAATATATATTTATAAAATATTGGATTTTGTAAATAAAGTCATAATGTAAACACTACAACTGAAAACAGCCCTTTAACCAGTTTTGTACATAACTTATAGAAAATCTTCTACCTTAAATTTGTCTTGAGATGGAATAAGAACAAAGCAGAATCACCCCTTATTAACTATAAACATGGCTCACATTATCTAAAATGACTACAACTAAAAAAATATGGTATGAAATTACTACACAAAAACACCTTAGCTTTACCTCTACTAGATGTTAATACAACAATCATAATTTGCAACATTGTATATGGACTATAAGATATCTAAAGCTTTAGAGCATTTGTTTCAGTAAAACATATCACATCTTTGTAAAACTAGTAATTCAGTTAATCAAAGTTATACACAAAACCTTGAGAACCAGAAAAGATTTGAATAAACCTAACCCTTGTAGGACTTTTCTGTTAAGCAATCAAAAACCTAACAGAATCATTATAAAACATAGGAAATTATCTTAATAAAACAGAATCATTTTTAAAATTTGTTTCTATTAGTTATAAATGACTGTAGAATTATTTTGACATATTATACATATATGGAGTATAACTTTTCATTTTTTCGGTTGTACATGATATGGAATTACATTGGTCATGTATTCATATATGTATATAAGAAAGTAATGTTCAAATCATTCTACTATCTTTCCTAATCCCTTTCCACCTCCCTTCCTTTCATTCCCCTTTGTCTAACCCAAAGTACTTCTGTTTTTCCCTATCCCCACTCCTTATTGTGAGTTAGCATCTGCATATCAGATAAAATATTTGGTCTTTGTTTGGGGGGATTGGCTTATTTCACTTAGCATGATAGTCTCCATTTCCATCCATTTACTGGCAAATTCCGTAATTTCATTCTTTTTTAAGGCTGAGTAATTTTCCATTGTGTATACATACCACATTTTCTTTATCCATTAATTTGGGCACCTAGGTTGGTTCCATAGTTTAGCTATTGTGAATTGAGCTTCTATAAACATTGATGTGGCTGTGTCACTGTAGTATAGTGATTTTTAAGTCCTCTGGGTATAAACCAAAAAGTGGGATAACTGGTTCAAATGGTGGTTCCACTCCAAGTTTTCTGAGGAATCTCCATACTGCTTTCCAGAGTGGTTGCATCAATTTGTAGCTCTACCAGCTACTGTTTCCCCACATCCTTGCCAACATTTATTGTTTCTTGTATTCTTGAAAATTGCCATTCTGACTGAAGTAGGATGAAGTCTCAGAGTAGTTTTAATTTGCATTTCTATAATTGCTAGAGATTTTGAACTTTTTTTATGTATTTGTTGACCTATCAGATTTCTTCTTCTGTGAAGTGTCTGTTCATTTCCTTAGCCAATTTATTGATTGTGTCATTTGGTTTTTTGGTGTTGAGTTTTTTGTTTGTTTGTTTGTTTGTTTTCAAGTTCTTTATATATCCTGGAAATTAATGCTCTATCTGAGGTGTAGGTAGCAAAGATTTTTTTCCGTTCTGTAAGCTCTCTCTTGATTGTTCCTTTTGCTGTGAAGAAGCTTTTTTTTTTTTTTTTTCCATCCCTTTTGTTGATTCTTGTGCTTTAGGAGTCTTGTATAGGAAGTTGGTTCCTAAGATGGCATGATGTAGATTTGGGTCTACTTTTTCTTTGATTAGACACAGGGTCTCTGATCTAATGCCCAAGTCCTTGATCCACTTTGAGTTGAGTTTTGTGCATGGTGATAGATAGGGGCTTAATTTCATTTTACTGCATATGGATTTTCAGTTTTTCCAGCACCATTTGTTGAAGAGGCTATCTTTTTTTCCAATGTATGTTTATGGCCCCTTTGTCTAGTATGAGATAACTGTATTTATGTGGGTTTGTCTCTTGTGTCTTCTATTCTATACCAAATGTCTACATGTAGCCATTTTTTTTGTTACTGTAGCTCTGTAGTATAGTTTAAGATCTGATTTTGTGCTTCCTGCTTCAATTCCTGCTAAGTATTGCTTCAACTATTATGAGCCTCTTATTTTTCCAAATGAATTTCATGACTGCTTTTTCTATTTCTATGAAGAATGTCACTTGGATTTTAATAGGAACTTAAAACAAATTATTCCATTAAATTTGTATAACTCTTTTGGTAGTATGGCCATTTTGACAATGATAATTCTTCCTATAAAAGAACATGGTAGATCTTTCTATCTTCTAAGGTCTTCTTCAATTTCTTTCCTTAGAGTTCTGTAGTTTTCATTGTAGGGGTCTTTCACCTCTTTTGTTAGATTGATACCCAAATATTTTACTTTTTCTTGATGCTATTTTCAATAGGGTAGTTTTCCAAATTTCTTGTTCAGTTGATTCATCACTGATATATAGAAATGTAATTGATTTATGGGTGTTAATTTTATATACTGCTATTTTGCCAAACTCATTTATGAGCTTTTCTGGTGGATTTTTTTTTTTTTTTTTTTTAGTCTTCTAAATATCGAATCATATAATTGGCAAATAAGGATAGTTTGAGTTTTTCTTTGCCTATTCATATCCCTTTAAGTTTTTTCTTCTGTCTAATTGCTCTGGCTAGAGTTTCAAGGATTATGTTGAATAGAAGCAGTGAAAGAGGGTATCTTTGTCTTGTTCCGGTTTATAGAGGGAATGCTTTCATTTTTTCTCCGTTTAGAATGATGTTGGCCTTGGGTTTAGCACGTATAACCTACCAAACTGAACCAGGAGGACAGACACAATTTAAACAAATCAATTTTAAGCAATGAAATAGAAGATGCCATCAAAAGCCTACCAACTAATAAAAGCCCAGGACAAGATGGATTTTCAGCAGAGTCCTACAAGACCTTCAAAGAAGAATTAACACCAATATTCCTCAAATTATTCCATGAAATAAAATAGGAGGTAACCCTTCCAAACCCATTCTATGAAACTAGTATCACCCAGACACCAAAACCAGACAGAGGCATATCAAGGAAAGAAAACTTTAGATAAACATCCTTGATAAATACAGATGCAAAATTTCTTAATAAAAATCTGGCAAATTGTACACAAAAACATATTTAAAAGATAATGTACCATGATGAAGTGGGGTTCATCCCAGGGATGCAAGGTTGGTTCAACATACAGATATCAATAAATGTAATTCACTGCATCAATAGACTTAAAGACAAGAATCATATGATTATCTAAATATATGCAGAAAAAAAGCATTTAACAGAATACAGCATCTACTGATGTTCAAAACACCAGAAAAACTAGGGATAGGAAAAAGATACCTCAAAAAGATAAATACCAAAAAAACAAATAACCCAATCAATGGGCCAAGGACTTGAAGAGACACTTCTCAATATTGTAAAGCTATATAGCTAAAATCTTTGGTTTTGGCCAGTTCTTTGTAAGCTTTGCTAAGAATAGATCAGCCATTGTTGAACTGTCGAATCCATCTGTAAATGCATCTTGAAAGTTATTTTAAGTTTCTCTAGAGTTTAAGCATTAATAAAAACATCAAAATTTATTATTATCTGTCTTTAGGTAATTAAAAAATGGAGGAAATAAAAGATATTTAAAATGATATAAACCTTGAAAAAAAAAGATGAAATCTTAATTTTTGGTGAAAGAGATTTTGCAACACTTAATTGAAGCAAATTAGACTTTTGACATCAGATATAGAACAAAATCTATTTAATAACTTTGGGAGACATTTTCAGAAAGCAGTGAGCATCCTGCTGAATAGAACACCACATACACTCATTTTTAACTCTAGGTTAGCAAAGGGAGTGATGTTGGTTCTCAGAGAATTGTAAGCAGACTCTTAATCTGTTTAAACTGAGGGCTAATTAACACCAATTTTACTTTGACAATCATAAATTAAGGGCCTGTATATAAACATGAACATTTTCTAATTAAGGGGTTTTGAAATAAATTTAATAAGGCAAACTAGTTTTAAAAGCTAATGCCTAAAAGCATATCAGACATCATATTTCTTTGTGTGTGTGTGTGTGTGTGTGTGTACTTTTAGCTTTTTTTTTTATTAGTTGCTCAAGACAATACAATGATCTCGACATATCATACATTTGATTCAAATAGGGTATGAATTCTCATTTTTCCACCTGTACAGACTGCAGGATCACATTGGTTATGCATCCATGTGTATACACACAGCAATCCTAGTGTCAGTTGTATTCTGCTGCCCTCCCTATTCCCCCTCCCCTCCCTTCCCCTCTCATCACTATTCTTTACCCATTCTACTGTGACACTTATCTCTCTCTCTCTCTCTCTTTTTTTTCTTCCCTTCCCCCTCACACCATCGTATATGTATTTTGTGAACCCATGAGGGTCTCCTTCCGTTTTCAGGGAAATGGATGGCACTAGAGCAAATTATGCTAAGCGAAGTTAGCCAGTACCTAAAAACAAATGCCAAATGTCTTCTCTAATATAAGGGAGGTGACTCAAAACAGAGTAGGAAGGAAGAGCATGAGAAGAAGACTACCACAAAACAAGGAAAAGAGGAAGAAGGGAAAAGGAGGGAGAAGGGGAATTCATATTTCTTTTTTATCCAAAATATGGAATAGAGCAATCAAAATTCTGGAAGTACACATGACATTTAGGTTATTGAATGAAGATAGAGACACATACATTTCTGAAAGTATATGATCAATTTACAACAACCACAAAAAAACAAAATATTTTAGCTCATTATAAAATGAGCTATTTTAGGAATCAGAAACAGGAACCATATATCAGTTATTGGAATTTTATATCATTGGTTATTTACTTCATCTTATCTCACACCTGGAACAAAAAAATAAATAAATACTAAATAAAATTAAATTCTTTGAGAATTCTACCCATATGTTTTAAATAACATTTAATTATAAACCTGTTTTGAACTTGGTCAAAAGTCAATCTATACATTTTAGTTCCTGTGCTCACTTGTGGATTTTTAAATCTATTTAATAATTAATATTCCAGACAAATAATGAATGTCACATAGATATAAGCATTACCCATTTATCAAATAAATAAATAAATGATATTTGAGGTGTGAAAAGCCTACAATTTAACTCTCAATCAATATTTTCCTGTAAAAACAAAATAAAACTACATTTTCAAGAATCTAATATAAGCAATGTATAGATAGGAAAAATATTAGTAGCTCACCTATTACAAAGAAGCCCCTTTAGTTTTGTTGGTATTAGTAAGCCACATAAATAAGCATATTCGGTAATGATCCATTCTAGTTGGAAAATCCTTTAGTAATGGGCTTTGCAGAAAAATAAAGGATTTTAACAAAACTGATTGAAAGTTTATAAATGCCTGTCCTACATATTTATCTAACTTACTTACTTTAACAGCTATCTTTAGATTACCAATGGAAATCAAGCACAGTTAATGTTTCAAGTTATTTCTTGGCTAAAACCCTAAAAGTTGTTATACATAAAAAGAAATGAACAGTATATTTCAAATATATAAAGAAAAATATCCCATTGGATAGAAGACCAAAAAAAAAATGTGTTCCCAAGTTTTAAAGACATCCTTATTATCAAAATGCTTAAATTACTTTATGAAAACTGTATGTATCAGAGAAAATGTGGGCTGAGTTAACAGGTTCCAAGCTATGTGCTTATTTATTTATAAGCCAATTTGGTAACATGTAAACAAACAATGTATAATCATGTAAACTTGTAGGTACACACAAGAAAATTTCAAAGCTTAGATTTATCATTTGCTAGTTTTAAAAGCCAGACTCAACATAAAGTGCAGAGAGAGAGATAGAAGAAGATCTTAGAAGATGGAAAAATGTACTGTGTTCATGGATAGGCAGAACCAACATCATCAAAATGGCAATATTACCCAAAGTTCTCTACAGGTTCAACGCAATGCCAATCAAAATCCCAACGGCATTTCTTGTAGAAATAGATAAAGCTATCATAAAATTCATATGGAAAAACAAAAGACCCAGAATAGCAAAAGCAATTCTAAGCAGGAAGTGTGAATCAGGCGGTATAGCGATACCAGATTTCAAACTATATTACAGAGCAATAGTAACAAAAACAGCATGGTACTGGTACCAAAACAGGCAGGTGGACCAATGGTACAGAATAGAGGACACAGAGTCCAATCCTCAAAATTACAATTTTCTTATATTTGATAAAGGCGCTAAAAGCATGCAATGGAAAAAGGATAGCATCTTCAACAAATGGTGCTGGGAAAACTGGAAATCCATATGCAATAAAATGAAGCTGAACCCCTTTCTCTCGCCATGCACAAAAGTTAATTCAAAATGGATCAAGGAGCTAGATATCAAATCAGAGACCCTGCACCTGATAGAAGAAAAAGTTGGCTCCGATCTACATATAGTGGGGTCGGGCTCCAAATTCCTTAATAGGACGCCCATAGCCCACGAGTTAAATACAAGAATAAACAAATAGGACTTACTTAAATTTTGTCTTTTTTTTTTTTTTTTGATAGAGGCCCCTCTGATAGATGATTGAACCATGCTGCTCAAGGACAGGATCCTTATTCCAGGCCACCAGTTTATCAAAACTATCTGTGGGAGAAAGGCCTTAACACTGGTTATTCCACTAAAACACAGGAAATAGATTGGTGAGGAGAACAGGTTTATTCAAAGTCAGCTTTGGGAAAACAGAGGAGTTTAGACTCAAATCTCTATCTTTGGGGGACTCGGGCATGAAAAGCTTTTATAAGACAATAGGAGGCCAGTAGAACAAAAGACAGAAATACACATACACAGGTTTAAGTAGCCTGAGAATAGTCAATTTTCAGCTTCCTTGGCCGCCTTCTGAAGCATGAGAAAGTAAAAGCAGTTATCAGGTACTGTTTTGAATTTTAAAGGGGTCTATTTCACATGTACTTACAAATTTTCCGATCATTTGTTCTTTCAATTACTTAGAAAAGACTTAAATTTTTCAACTATATTTACATATTAATCTGTTCTCTTTTCAAATCTATTGTTTTATTCTCATGTATTTTAAGTTTCTGTTGATAAGAATCAAAGACTGTTACATTGTCTAGAATTCCTCATGACTTTACCATTATGTAACATCTCTATTCCTAAAAATATCCCATGTTCTGAGGCCTACCTTGTTCAAAATTAATTTGACTTCAGCTCTCCTTTGCTTAATGTTGCATGGTATTTATTTCCCTAATTTTTTTTTTTTTTTTAGTTTTAACCTAACTGTAACTTTGTGCTGAAAGTGGCTTTTATGTAGCATATAGTTCAGTTCTTGTTTTCTTTTCAGAGCTGACAATCTGTGTATTTAGCTCCTCTGTGTGTATACTCTTCAATATATAAAGTGGTTAATATATCATCTTGGTAGTTCAATTTTCTACGTTTGCTTTTTGTTTCCATGTCCCCCTTTTCCTACTTTCTTTGCATTTAATTAAGCAGTTTTATGCTTCCATTTTATCTTCTCCTCTGACTTCTTTTTTATAATTATAATGGTTTGGATATGAGATGTCACCTAAAAGCTTCTGTGTTAATGCAAGAACATTTGGATGTGAAATGACTGAATTGTGATAGCTGTAACCCTACCTGTACATCTTAGTTTGAATGGACTGGTAACTATAGGAAGGTGGGGTAAGGCTGAAGAAGATGAGTCACTAGGAGTGGGCCCTGAAAGGTTTCATCTTCCCTGTGTCCCCTACACACTCTCTCTCTCTCTCTCTCTCTCTCTCTCTCTCTCTGTCTGATACCATGTCCTGAGAAGTTTCCCTCTGCCATGCCTTTCCACCATGCCCTTCCACCATGTCCTTCCACCATGTCCTTCCACCATGTCCTTCCACCATGCCCTTTTCCCATGATGTTCTGCCTCACTTCTAGCCCAGAAAAATGAAATTGGCTGACCATAGACTAACCATCTGAAACTTTGAGCCTCAAATCAACTTCTCCTACTCTAAGTTGTTCTTGCAGGCATGTTGGTCGTGATGATGAAGAGCTGACTAACACAGTAACCATTCTAAAAAATGTTTTAATGATTATGCTAGGATTTATATATTAACAATCTGTGTTGACTTTCAAATAATATTATGCTGATATATATATAACCTATAACAGTATATTCTCAATTTCTTCCTTGTATTTCTTGGACAATTTCAAATACATATTATATTTTTTATGTAATAAACATAAAGTATATTATCATTTTTACTCTAAGTAATTATTTTTAAAGACAATTCATTTATTGCATCTCCAACATTATTAATTTCTTTGCATGGGTGCAAGTTTCTAAATAAATAGTATTCTTTTTCTCTGAAAATTTTCCTTTTTCAGTTCTTGTTGATTAGATCCAGTGTTGATGAATTCCCTTAGTATTTGTTTATCTGAGAAAGTTTTTATGTCACTTTCACTTTTGAGAAGTTTTTTTCTCACTGAGATTCATTCTGACTTGACATTTTCTTTTTTTATTTTAGAATTTGAAGATTTTATCCCATAATCATCTTTCTTGTGTGATTTTTGAATTCTCCTACAAAGCTTATCTTTGCTCTTCTGCAGAAAATGCATCTTTTTTCCTCTAGCTGCTTTCAAAATATTTCCTTTGTGTCTGATTTTCATCAGCTTCAATATGAAACACCTTGGTATATTTTGTAGTTGTTGTTGCTGCTGTTTGTTAGATACTCATCCTTTCTGATGTTTGAGCTTCTTGGATCTGTGGTTTGGTCTCTCTCATAGTTTCACAAAATTTCGGCTTTTATTTCTTCAAAACTCCATTCTCTTTTTATTTCTATTCTGGGTTTTGAATTATATCTAGACTAGAGAGTGTTCCCCACCCCCCCCCAGCTTTTGTTTCTCTTTTCTGATATTTTAAATTCACATTTCACTTTATAAACACATTGGATAATTTCTGTTCACCTGTTTAAAACCTGGTGATTCTTTCTTTGGCTGTAATCACTCTGCTGATGTGCCCTTCAGAGGCTTGCTTCATCTCTCCCACCATGTTTTTTGTTTATTTTGTCAGAAGTTAAGCCACATTTGAAGCTTGCTTCCGTCTTGACTTTTTTATGGCTTGGCTTTGCATCTTCCCATTGCACTCTTCCCAGAGAACATTTTTCTCTTGCAATTCCAACTGGACTATACTATGGTTTTTACTTTATGCTTAGTATTGTGTTGGTGGTTGAAGCAGGGAAAAGTGGGGAGTTTTCTGATGTTTTAAGTAAGACCCAGCCATAGGCAGGATTTGCAAACCTGATTCTTGAGGTCTTACCTTCACAATTCTTCCTGTTTCTCCTCCAGATGAAATTCTGGACCTGCCAAGTATTCCTTCCTCTCTCTCAGGGGCGAAGTGTTCTGTATCTTCCAGTCTTCTTTCTGCCATAGTTGCTGTAGGTTTCCACCATTGCCCTAGTGAATGAGTTTTTGTTGCCCTTTCCCGCACATACTGAGACAATTGTTCCCAGGGTCCCTAGGATATGGGCCTGTGTGCAGTTGTAGCAATGGATGCTGTTGCTCTGCCACAGGTAACTGCATGTGGAGACTCTCAGGATTTTCTCTCTGATCTTTCTTTGAAAATCGGGTGGAGTTCCCAGATGTTAAGCCTGACTGAATTAACTCTGTAGCTGCCAGAGACTGCACACTTTCATGCCATCCCACAACTAACATTTAGCAATTACATAAAAAAAAATTTGCTGAATAAAGTTATTAATTTGCAATTACCATAGACAAATGAATAGGTAGTGCCGATTGACCAAGAGTAGATTATACAGTCATCATTGAAAAGGCCAACAGCAATGATAGACAGCCTCTCCTGGTATAAGTGGAGTAGAAGAGAGTCGCTCCCCATAAGAAATAATGAGGGATAAATAAGCATATACCTCCACTTCATAAATACCTCATTCAGACATAGACAAATTATAAAAATGTTTTCTTCAGTCCAATTAACGTAAACATTGATTTTTTTAAAAAATCTGCAATAATTAGACTGGAATTATTGTTGAGCCATGCTATTTTTAAAGTTTAAATAAGAGATAGGCATGGTGGCGCACACCTGTAATCCCAGTGGCTCAAGAGGCTGAGGCAGGAGGATCACAAGTTCAAAGCCAGCCTCAGCAATGGCAAGGTGCTAAGCAACTCAGTGAGAACCTGTCTTTAACTAAAATGCAAAATAGGGCTGGGGATGTGGCTCAGTGGTTGAGTGCCCCTGAGTTCAATCCCCAGTACAAAAACCAAAAAAATAAATAAGCCTTTTATTTTCGAACAGTTTTAGATTTACAGAAAAGATATAAACAGCATGGAGTTCCTATGCATCCCACACCCAGCTCCCCTGTAGTATCTCTTTAAATTATTATAGAACATGTACAAAACAAAGAACTAATAATGATACATTTTTATGAAGTAAAAGTATCTAGATTTCCTTCATAGTATCTAGGTTTCCTTCACTTTTTCCCCATAATATTCTTCTTCTTGAGGACCCTAACCAGGATACCACAATACATATCATCATCAATCTCCCTAGGCTTTATGGGATCTGAATAGTTTGTTGGATTTTTCTCTGGTTTCAGTAAACTTGACAGTTTGGAGCATGCTGGAAAGGTTTTATGATGGATACACTTCCCCTGCTTTTCAAGAGCACTTTGAGAGCTTTCTCAGATCCTCCCATTGAGAACCTAGTGGGAGCTTGAAGAAAAGCCTATGCAGGTCTTGGTGACCCTCCACTCCCTGTCCCGGGACTGCTGCCCTCAGGAGCTTCTCCCTCTCATGCTGGCTTCCAGAAATCTGTCAAAATTACTACTTTAGCATTTCTACTATCTCATGACTTCCTGCAGCTTTGCTCCAGGGGAGCATATTTCGTGTGATATGTCTTTCTGGAAGCACTTGATTCTGTGGATGCTGAACTGGTGGGTTTTCATGAAATCTCATTTCTCTGTTGGGTCTCCCCAAAAGTTGATTTTTGGTTTATGAAGACAAATTTCTTGTTTTTAAAGATCACTTCTTGTAAAGACAGGAGTGACAACTTCCCTGTTCTTCATATTTTGAAGCTGAAACCAGAAGTCCATGCTATTTTCATATGCTGTCACCCCATGCTCCTGATTCTTCACCTGATTAGGGACCAATGGGAGTTGCTGTGTCTAATTAAAGCTCAGTGCTAAAAGGAAATGGCAGCGAGTTAATAATGTAACTAAGTAGATCAAATCACATGGACTATGTAAGAATGCATGTGAAGGGAAAATATCCTGTTTATATTTACAGTACTAAATTGTATTTTTGAAGGTTATTCAGAATTTATTGACCTGTGTAAGGCAATTTTTCAAGCTTCTTCTAGCACTTCATTTGAATGCTGTTATTTTTTGAATATAAAACGTCCTCCAAAAAGCTCATTTGGCAATGCTGGAATTTTCAGAGGTGAAATGGTTAGATTATGAAAGCTGTAACCTAATCAATGGATTAATCCATTTTATAGATTGATAATTTTAATAGATTATGGGGTGGTAACTATAGGAAGATGGGGCAAGGCTGGAAGAAGTATGTCACCAAGGCTGTGCCCTTGGGGATTATATCCTGTCCCTGGCTCCTTGTGCTCTCTCTCTCTTTTTTGGCTGCCATGAGCTGAATAGCTTTCCTCTTTCATGCCCTTCTGCCATGAAGTTTGGCCTCATGTTGGGCCCAGAAAATGGAGCTCTGACCTTGCACTAAACCTCTGACACTGTGAGCTCAAAATAAACATTTTATTCTCTTAGTCTTGTTAAGTATTTTGGTCACACCAATAAAAGGCTGACTAACACAAATATAGGCATGTTACTAACTATCTCTGTATATAATTTAGTATACTTCAATTTTTATAAGATTTACGTATTCTAAAAGCTATTAACTTGTGTTTAAACAAGATTATAGGTATGAAGTAAAAACTGATTTGGTACCAAAAAATTTCTATGTGTTTCTGCTTGAAGATATGAACTGTTTTTAATTTTTTTAATTTAAGTGATGATGAAACATGAATGATGAAGAAATGGGTGTGAATTCAACACTTTATATGAATAAAAATATATATGTGATTCTCTCCTTTAAAATGGCATAATGTGAGCAAGTATAAATATTTTTTACCACACATTCCTCTCTGGAAACAATAGAATGCAAAGCAGGCAGATGAATATTCATTACTGAAAGTAGGAAGTAATAACAAATATGCCAACCCTGGGCGAAGGGGATAAACTATAGTGAAACAGTGATAAAATTAAAACAAAACACCAAAAACCACATGAAATTATCTACAGTTATTTTGGTCTTTTTGCAGTGCTGGGGATCAAACCCAGAACTTCACAAATGCCAGGAAAGCATTCTACTGCTAACCTACACCCCCACTCCTCTACAGTTATTTTGTAACATGCAGAATTTTGCAAAAATAGATGATCTATTCAGAAACTTGTGACCTAGTCCAACAATGTGTATATGTGTTTGTGAGTGAGTTGGTTGGGGTAAGTGGAATAGCAGCTTACAGAAGCATTCCTGATCCCAAGTGCCCACTGAGAGGGATGCAGAAGAAGTGATACAGAAGAAGACATCACAGGGGACTGCACTGGGGACTGGAGATGCAAGAGTAGGGGGAACAGGGTTTAGGAGTATGAGGGACAGCATACAGGGTAGAATGGCAGAAGTTGGGTTCACGGACTGAGAAGGAACCCCAACCATGGAGAACTTTGCAGCCCTGGACCTTGTGTCAGTCTGAATGAAACAGGAACTTAGGCAAGGATTGATTTTGCCTCTATTTTGAAAGAATTGTGTTGCCTGCTTGATGGCCAATTTCCTGCAGAAGGTCAACTTAGGCAATATAAGAATCACAGATTAATCAGGTTAGACATCACTTGTGTATTTGAGGGGATACAATGTGGTTGGAATCTGAATATATTTTAAGGATTTTTAAATAATTTAAATATATAAGATGATGGGAAGAGAAGTATCAAGTATGACTCTGAAGTTCTGTCTGTTCTTAGTTCTATAACAAAATATCTTAGACTGTATAATTCATAAACACCATAAATTCATTTCCTACAGTTCTGTGAGCTGGTAAGTCCAAGATCAAGGCACCAGCATGCTGCTGGTGATGGTCTGTTCCTCACAGAGGCTGTCTTCTTTCTATGTGCCCACATGGTGTATGAGCAAGGCAGCTTCCTTCAACGTGTGCTATAAGGGCACTAATCTCTCATGTGAGGGTAGAGACCTCATGACTTAATCATGCTCCAAATGTCCCACTCCCTAATACTATTAGGTCCAACAGACTAATATTGGGAAACCAGTATTCCAACCTTATCAAGATCTGAGTAACAGGAAGGACAGAGTTGACATTTGCAGAGCTGGATTCATTGTACACAGAGATGCATGTAATAGGGGAAGCAAAAGAAGCAGAGGTCTTGGAGTCTATAGAATTTGAAATGCCTTTCATACCCTTGTGGACATTACTGAGGTGATGTTAGGATATAAAAGTCTGAGGATCCTGAAATTGATCAAGGCTTTGAGACATTGATAGCATTTATGATTCAGAAATTAGATGAGATCTTTTAGAAAACAAAAGACTAGAAGGGAGGACTTCTCAAGGCTGAGCCACAGGGATATTCACTTATAAAGGTTGCAGTGAAGAGAACCCAAAAATAAGGATAAGAGAGAATCAAAGAAAAACCCACAGGGGGCTAGACAGTTGAGGGCTTTTTGAGTCAACCCACTATGGCTGAGTTGAATGATCTCTGCTGGTAGGATCCTTACAATAGAGCTGATCTCCCATTAAATGCTCCCAGTGAAAGCGGAGTTAGTAAAACACATGGGATCTATGCATTGATGCCACAGAACAAGAACAGGACAATATGAAACACTGCAAATGCAATGGAGGATAGGTGTCTTAATAATATTCCAAATGAATTTTTCCTGTGATTTTAAACTAACTATAAAAAATCTGAGCTCACCATTAAAATAGCCAAAAGAAGACAAAGGAAACCTAGAAAGAGATACTAAGAGAAGAAATATAAAGCAGGGTGGGAGATATCAGGGCAGGGGAAATATAAATAAAATCATTAAAAATGAAAAATGCATAAAAGGAAGAAATAAAATTATAAAACAAAGGAAAACCACATTAGAAATAACAAAAAATAAAATCTAATC